>NC_049169.1:126783211-127098064 GCF_009769625.2 Cygnus olor | reverse complement strand
GTTTCTGAAAACCCTTCCCACACAGCGTTACATTCAAAAATAGTAACCTGTTTTTTCCACTGCACTCCTATATAGATATTGATTATCTTGTGATTTCAGCCTTGAAGCTGCTAGTTTATGGCATGTATTGCCATTAAAACACCTGATCTCACTGTCACATAGCAGAGAGAATGTGAATGAGACAACATCGTGTTAGTATAAATGCAACCATTCAAAAAATAACTGGTCTTTCTAGACAACAGTGTGGGCATTTATTATCCTATACAACACCTTTGCTTACAATAATATGCAATTGATATTAAAATGTGAATTTTTCGTTTTCTTGCACAAAAATAAGAACATTGAGTTAGTTACAGATGTCACGGTGACTGCATAGCAGATAATCTGAACTGCTAATAACTGTATAGAAAGGTACGGCAAAAAAAAAATCCAAAAATTCATAATTTTTGAGACTTGCAATAACTAATTTTATTAGAGTTATTGCACATAACCTTTACTTTAAAAGATAATTATAATTAATTTGCGAGTTAAGACATTTCACTGAGGATGCAATTTGATTGAAGAACATTTGATATTCACAAAAGTGAATGAGGAAACAAGACCCCAAATTAAGCTTTGAGATTGGAACTAAATTTGCAGGTCTTCAGATAGCCGTGACAATGAAAAAATTGCATTTTTTTTGCTCATGTACACTTCAGATGTTTCATGCAAGCCTCTTATATAAAATGAGGAACCCCATGATGTGATTTTTCTAATCTGAGTCATCAGAAAACAGAATTACATTTCAAATAACCCAGTGCATTTCAATAAGAATAATTTCCTATAGCTACCATTACTCACAATTACTAGTGATTTTCTACTTGCACTCTGTTAATCCCTTCACTTGGTAATTGCTTTTTGTGTGTGCGTATTGTTAAAACACAGCATGCCGAGTTAAATAACAGTGACTGCAGATGCCCTCATCTTTAATAAGTGAGGACAGAACTGCCTTGGAAAGAGACCGAAGTCTTCATAGCTTTG
The DNA here is from genome assembly GCF_009769625.2 of Cygnus olor. Classification (NCBI taxonomy): domain Eukaryota; kingdom Metazoa; phylum Chordata; class Aves; order Anseriformes; family Anatidae; genus Cygnus; species Cygnus olor. The sequence continues at coordinate 127,097,044 of NC_049169.1, read as the reverse complement.
GCTTCATGCCTGGCCTGGTCTGAAAGTAGCCAGAATCTACTCTGTTTTGAACAAAATTTGACATAACCTTTGCCTCTTTGCAAGCTTCCAGACTTTGAAACTGTGTAACATCTGGTAACTCCAGTTTCGTTAAATAAGGGTAACTGAAAGGTATTCATTCAAACATAAGTATACTGCAAAAACTTTGCTATGCAGAACTAAATTACTGAAGTAGATCCTAAGCAAACATCCAGTTGACATCCATCTTAGCATTTGAATTAACTATAAACATCTGTACTTCGTCTACTATATATATATACACACACACACTACAGCAGCAGGAAATAAAACTATGAAGAACAAACTAGCATCCTTTTTCATTACTCTCCTAACCTGATTACAAACAAGTAAAATTCATAGAAACGGATTGCAAAGCTTTCCTGTTCCATTGATCATGATTTGTTCTGCTCACATGACTTGCTCAATGCTTTTTAGATAATTTGAGGCAATATGAAGTACAGAACAAGAAACAGTTCACTTAACTCTAAAATGATTAAATAGGAGAAGGTATTCTATAACCTTTCTTTAGAACATGTTGTCACATTATGTGCTTTCTATGAAAGAATGGTGGAAAACAATAGTAGGCTTTTCAAAAAATAATTAAAATAACAATAAAAATACCTTTAAAATCTTTTTTCATCATTTGCACCCCCCAAAAAAAAAAACCTCAAGCAAAAATGTAACTGTTGCTTATAACTAATTCACATGATACTTTAAAACATTGAAATACAAAAGGCATAAATATATGCATGCAACATAAGAAGGTAAATCAAATTACTTTACATGCTCATTTCCCTTGAGAAGATGCTTGTTAAAAAGAGGGGGGGGGGAAAGCGGTGGAGGAAGGGGAGCAGAAAACAGCCATAATATTGGAGAACCAGTTTTAACATCATGCCATATATGCAGGTGGTACTCCTACCTTCTTTTCATGAATTAAGATAGTCATTGCACTAGATTTCCAGGCAAATTACTTATTGCAAGAGTATCTGGAAACATTCACCCATTCAGATTTTCTAAAACATCAAAATGAGGGTGAAAGCTTCCATCATGCTTGAAAAAGCTTGAAAAAACTTGAAAAAGCTCCTTGTAGACACCTCCAAGCTGAGAATGTTTACTTAGAGAACTTCATGCATTTTTGTGTTACTTACACGTCTGTGAAGTAACACTTTTGTTCTATTTCTCCATGATGTGGTGATGAATAACTCAGCTATTGCAACAACAAAAATGAAAGGACCCACAAGGAACTTAATGATATTTCATGTGTGGGGTGGAGAACTGTGATGTATAATAAAAATGCATTTATCATACAGTACAGGCACATCTTTGATAAGCAGAACATCACAAAATATTGAAATACTGACCAGCTGACCTCCAGCTACATGCACCAGGCAAAGCTCTAAATGGAAAAATCAGACAGCCTTCAACTAGACACATATTTAAAACAGAGAAATTAAAATGGAAACAATTCAGAAATTTCTTAGCTTTCAAGGATCTTGGAATATGAGAACATCCTTTCACAGCAGCTCACACACCTCACCTACTCCTTACATTACGGTTGCCTCCCAGGCAAGGTACACTCATGGAGTGAAGCAAAGAGCCATCTACATCTGAAACAGCCACAGACAGCCCTCAGTGACACAGCATCTTACTTCATCCCAAAGGTGTGAATACAAATATTGAAAACATTCATGTTGCACATTTGGGCTGAACTTAAACTTGAAGATATGTCCCATCCTATGCCTAAGGTAAGATATAGTCAGAACTAAATCTTAGTTGGGAGGCAAAAAGAACAATGTTTTACACGAATGCACATCTGCATTAAAGAGAGCACTCTCTACTTCTGTGTGGAGTCAAAATTAATTAGCTTAAAAAACTTTAGAGGAATGACTTTTTGCTCTCTAGAGCTTCTAAACAAGCAGTCAGGAGGGTGACCTGGAAAAAAGCTTGGAAACGTGCACAATCCCATCATTGCAAATGTCCATTACTAGCCTCAAGGTTATTATTAGACACTAGAGATGATAAATTTAAGGTGCTCTCAGTGCTCCAAGACGGAAATCTGGGAAGAAGATATTGATCTGGAAGAGAGGCTGTGCTTAATAACATGCTATGTGAATCAGGGTACTGGAAACGTATATGCAGATGTCTGCTTCTCTATAATATACAACAATACTAAGTGCTGTACTGTCCTGCAGAGTACTCTGCAGGCAGGCCCAGGCTTGCTTCGCTCACGATCCAAGCTGGGTCCGACCCAGGCTGTCTCTGAACCAGAAGACATGCAGCTAGGCTGGAACGGTGCCCAGTCTGAAGTCATACACCCTGTCTCTTCCCTTAACACGGTTTGTTAACTTAGATCCAGAACTGCACACAGCTGTGGTTCAGATTGAGCTTGTGTCTGCTGAATGTACCAGCAACTGCCCATGGCCCTCAGAAGTGATCCCTTACCACTTGTCTGCCACATCGCTAGCTCTCTACAGCACTTGAACAGCACTGTCTTGAAAACACAGAGTGCAATTAATTGCCAACAAAACTCAGTTACAGATGCCAAGAGGAAATAAATGAACAACTTTCTCTGTTGTTTATGCTCACAGTTCCGGCACACTTTCATAATAAAATTAAGCAAACATTAACTTCAGCAGGCTTTGATGTTCTTGCAACTACTAATTGTTTTGCTTTTGATGTATTTTGTCTCTGGTGCGCTCTATTAGCGATACTAAGCAACATCTCGACTGCTCTGTACACTAACATTAATAGAATCTTAAATGAAAACATTGTTCTGTATTTTTATAAACAGATTCTAATAAAACTTCAAGAAAATTATTCTTAAAAAAATAAGTGGTTCAAAAATCCCAAAGAAGATGCTAAGAGCAATACCCTGGGGGACTTTTTTTTAACTTAAGTGGACTTGTTCTGAAAATGTTCAAGTCCTAAACTCTAGACTTTGGTCCTGCACTTTGTTCCAAGAAGGCAAAAACTTCCGTAGAAGGGAAATTCTGCAATCTTACTAGTGGAAAATCGGTCATTCATTTCTGAAAAAAAAAGTTCTGTAGCAATGTTTAAATTGTTCCCATAACAGAAGTGGAGTCATGCTGGTTCAGGCTAATGATGAATTTAATGAAATCTGCCGATGCAAAAAGCAGGTGTGTAAGCAAATCCATTTTGTCTTGTCTTAAACAAGGGCTCTGTTGGCAATGCTGAAACAACACAGAAGATTTAATGTAAAGAATTTAATACAAAGACTTTGAAGACAAAGAGGGCAAGGAAATGTACCAGTATTAATATGAACATGTAAATGATGAAGTTTTAAAAACTGTAGTCTGATCAAATCAGGATATTTTCCTAAGGACAAGGCATGATCCTGACCCTAACATCTTGAGTCAAATTCCCAAAATAATGGAAAGTTGGAAAAACTTTCTTCAAAAAAAAAAAAAAAAATTAGGGACAAGTCCTTTTTGTTGAAACCACTTCTCAAGAAAGCAGCATGATATCTTAAGGAAACTTGAATTTCAGAAGCTTTCAGAGATCAAGCCTGCAGTTTTTAGGGGTTGGAGGGAAAAAGGTGGAAAATCATACCATAAAATGATAACTGTACAGCCAGGAAGCAAATTACAACACGGTTTAAAGTATATATCATCATAAGAAGCAGCAAAACACTGGTTCCTACTTTAAAATACTCTTATGTTGTACATAAAAAATTTATACCAGAAGTCCATTTTCTCTTATTTTTAGGCAGCCAAATGAGAAAAGTATCTTTCATTAGATGTGATAAACTGCAAAATTCCATCTTCGTGTATTCAGATCTAAATTTTCTGAAAGATATACTTCAGGAAAAGAAGTTAACAGACTCAGAAAAAGGTTAATCAGCTAAGATTTAATAGTACATGATATCAGGAGTGGAGGAGAATCAAGACAACCAGTGTTTGCTTCCAGTCTTAAAACAAACAACAACACAAAATCAAAAACAAAACAAAACAAAAAAACAAAAACACACAAACAAAAAAACACAACTATGTAACTTGAGTTATATGTAAGAATTATACTCATATATTTGATATTAAGAACTAAATATTAATAATTTGTCCTTCTCCTTATTAAAAAGGCTTTGTCATCATTCAAGTTTGGGTTAGGATTCCAAACATGGGTCAAGTTATCCTTTTCTTTGAGAAATTTGGGCATTGTCAGGTATCTGATGAATTTCATATCACAGACATACTTCCCATTGTAATCAATTCACATTTCAGAACTGTTTTCTCTTTCTTTTTATATACAAAAGCATTTTAAGTAGGTTTTACTGCAGCCTTCAAAGAAATCTCTATAGCTAGTTGTCATAAAAGCATGGACATTAGAATTATGCACAGCATCAGTCCCACCTATGCTGTATGCTCTAAATACTCTGTATTACTACTGCATTCTTCAAAGATCACTTAAGACTACTTGCTAGTGCATCACATTCAGATGCTCAGTCTGTTAACAAACCACAAGATCCTTTTCAAAAATCACTTCCTTCTATGAACTTTTCAACTGGCATATACTGCGTTCTTTGTTCATTTGTGTGACCTTGCATATAGTTGCATGCGAATGAACTTCTTTTTGTAGTGAACACATTATATAAAATGCTGTATGAAAACTGTTTCTTGGCATGGAAATGAAGAAGCAATATCTGGTATTTTTCTGAGCAATGTTTCTGTATTTACTCCTTAGTTTGATGAAACTGGCAAATGGTACCAGACTTATTACAACTTCCGAAAAAAATGCCACAAGAAAAAAAAAGTCTGGTGGGGATTCCCCATCAACAACTGTTTTTCTAGATCTGTAACTAAATTCTTAATCCCTTTGGTGTCTTAATCCCATCCTGATGTTGCCTTTTTTTTTTTTTTCCTCTCCTTTAAGTTTGATTGCAGGTCACAACTTTTAACAACATGCAAATTACATCTAAGCAGTTACTTTCATTATTACATCTAATCTCGTTTGTATAACATCTACTTTCTGGTACAATCTTCATATGAATTCTTTAGAAATGAAGCAAATATTATACATAGCCACTACAGAAATCTGTAGCTATCTAGAAGAGTTCAATAATATATTGTTGTGCTTCGTAATCTAGGAGAGCTAAATCAGTAGAGAGCCTGTAGGTCCAGATTGCCTTTCAATCTTTCAAGGAAGCTGCATCATGAACATGTATTCACAGACCAAGAAGTACTTGCTAACTATGACTTTGTTAACTCACCAATAACTCTATTATGCTAAACTTTTCAAGATGTTCAGAATAATCAGTGACTCAGAATAAACAGTCTCAGCCTGGCCAAGAACCCGCTGGTATCAGTGGAGTCTTTCACTATTACTCTGGTGGCCTTTGGAACAGATGTTATTGTCTGAACTATACGTTGAAATATAAACTCATGTGGAACAACAGCAATATAATGAAACATCCTCAAAAAATAATCCTTACCGATTCAATGCAAAAGCATAATGAAATTTAATGTTGTGTTGATCAGCCAGATCACAGGTAGGAAGCATTTCAAGTGTTTCTACCAGCTTCACCATAGCATCATAGTCCTAGCAGGAATTCAAATAAATAAATAAATAAATAAAAATGAAAGAAAAAAAGGAGCTGAAGAATACCTCCATCAGAGGAAAACATCACTAAACTAACACATCATGACTAGAGAGTATCTCAGGTGGACTGTTCCTAAAAAAGTCAGTGACAGCTACAAAACACGTAAAAAATAAAACAGGGACTTTTCTATCCATGTCAGCCCACGCCTTTTCTTCCATTCAATGTCACATATACATTGCTGAAGAGGCCAGTTTACTGAGATCATAGATGGCCTCACACTACTTTATCTGTTCGTTCATTATGTATTTGAAGATGAATACATTTCTCAAAGAGACCTTTCAAAAGAAAGAAAACGCTCACCAGAGATGATCCAAATGAAGTTGGATAAAAGGCTGCATGAAAATACACATCTCAGAAAGGAAAGTTAGGTAACAAAGGGCAATATGGTCACCCACAGCTCTCACAACTTATTTATACTTACCAAATAACCAACTTAGCTTCTGATAGAAAACATTGCTGTTGAATGGTTTGAAGTATGTTTTAAAAGTGATATCAGTACACAGATTAGCTGTGTTTTAGCAGAAGTAGAACTTATTTAAAAACAAAAATCAAGAAAAGGTGCACTTACATTTTAAAAAGAAATTAAGATTTCTTTGAATGATAATTCTCAACTTGGGCACCTCTGGCCAAAACAGCGGTCAAAACAAATGTCTTTTCTTGGTTTCTGAAATTATTTGACCTTGGGGCAGAGGAAAAAGGGGAGGGAACAGAAAAGCAAACATCTCGCCTTTTTTTTTTCTTTAAGGAGATTAAAAATGACAGAAAACAAAGGAGGAGACCTCCGGAAGTCATCTAATCAGTGTCTCTTGTTCATAGGTAAAACAAATGAGTCTAAGGCCCCGTAAATAGCCTAATAGTCAAATCAAACTGTTAATGCAGAAATGCAGTGTCAGCTTTGAATCACTGTTTAACAAATGATGAGGTGTGCAACAATACCCAAAATCCCATGGTAGAATCATCTTTCTTAGTCTTTAGAAACATACCTGTATATCTCGGTAAGAAAGAAGCAGGTTTATGACAATATCAGAAGTCAGCACTTCAGTATTATCCATTCGAAGCTTAATTCTGGCCAGCTCCTTAGCAAGTTCATCTCCTTGATACTTCTCTCTAGCTTTTCTTATATCATTTAGCAGTGTTTCTTTATAATAGGCACTAAAAAAGTGAAAGAGACATTTGGGAAGAAGACTTATTTCTTATGAATCATAGAACCGTTAGAGTTGGAAAAGACCTTTAAGATGGTCAAAGCCAACCACCAACCTGACCTACCAAGTCCCATCACTAAACCATGTCCCTTAGTGCCATGTCCAATGTCTCCAAGGATGGGGACTCTACCACTTCCCTGAGCAGGGGAGGGAAACCATGAAACATGGTTGCATTTATAATAAAAGCTATAATTTCTAATTAAAAGTACCATTTCCTCAGAATGAAGTCTACATCAAATGTTTCGTCTAAGTTGACATTTTTCATTAAATCATTACACACGTTCCACCTTGCTTCACCTCAGCCTATGGGACTATATATATCAATACCAGGATTTTGAGATAATTTTATTACCACAGTAAAACTGTGACATATTTTGGCCCATTACTGACCATGACAAATGTGGCACTTTGTATCTCTATCCTTAAGAAGGCAACAATTGGAATAATAAAGTGACACAGAGACAAAAAACTACTGTGATATAAAGAGGAGATAAGGGATTTTATAACCAAAGGAGGAAAGAAAATTTCAGACAAAGAAACCAAAACAAAAACAACCTACCAAAAGCTTATTTCATTGTAGTCTGTTTGATGAATATAATGCATAACGTGTATTAATATGAATATAACACATAACATTAAATCCCCCAGTAGGTGTTTTACACTTTAGTTATACTAATGTCAGTGCACAGTGCGACACCAGATATTTTATAGAATACAAATTTATATCTATATTATCAATATGGCAGTTATAAACTACCTTGACAGGCTACTTAGAGCTAACATTATCTGGAGCAGATTATGGAGTCAATATCTGGGAAGTCAGCAGATGGTGCCTGACATCCTCAAGTGCACACAGTGCCTTTTTTGTTTACAAATGAGTATCGCTAATATTCAGCTTTGCTAAACACTAAGCCCTACACACAGCAAAGAAAAGTAAGTGCTCCAAAACATTATGTCTTACATTGAATGCATATGATTTTTATAATGCAAGACAGCAAGGTCACAGTAGGTACTACTGGAAAGCTTTTAATAGTTGTCCTACTGTCAAGTGGAGGTTAGGCCTAATTTACCACATATTACCAATGTCAAGTTTCTATCCAGCACTGCTTTCTCCCAGGCTAATGATAATTAGTCCTTTTGTTAACCAAACCAAAAGGAGATGGTGTTTTTTGAAATTGTTTTTCAAAAGTATCCAAATGACTTAGGAATGGAAGTCTCACTCTCAAGGAAGATTTAACACATAACCTATTCGAATTTATTCAAGCTTTTAGAAGAAATGTGGGGTCATCTAGCTACTTCTTCTTCTTCATAGAGCTCTACCACAATAGCGTCTAATTCTGCACCAGTACAAAAGCCTTTTTCAGGCACTTTAGCCTGAAAATGGAAGAGAAAAAAATGGCTTTACTGCAGGGCTTTCAACACAATTATCAAACAGAAATCACTCACAGCCTTGGTCATAAATGTCAGACAAAATATACAGGTAGCTTTGGATAGTTCTTTCCCAGAGCACCATTTCATAATGACACAAATGCTAAATGGTACCAAAATTAATTATTACCAGGACCAACTACTAAGCTGGTTGTGCTACAAATTTCCTGAGTCCTGCATCGCCTAGCACAGCTGACCAGCTGTAGTGAGTTTCTGCCTCTCCTCTTGTCCCTCTTCTCAAAGTGGGCCTGTGTTGCCTCCCTGTAGCCTTCCCTCTAGCACTGCATTGGAGAAGGAGGGAGCCTGTGTTTCCTCAGGCCAGCAATATCCCATTCACAGAGAACAGCAGAAACTGGTGTGGATGGAGGTAGAAGGGCAAGGTGAGTGTGGGCTGGGACATCTATAGATCCTAACAGTGGGACTGGGAGAGCACAAAGCACAAAAGAAGGCAATGGGGAAAGAGAAAGAAATCTGACAGCCCTCAGTGCTACCTTATGCTTCAGACACTGGGGAAAAGACAACCAAGAAGCTCAGTCTCTCCCATTTTTTTCCAGAAAAATAAACAAAAACAGACTGCAGAGTACATGGAAAGCAATCCAGAGAGAGACACTTTCATCTCCAGCCCCAGTACTCAGAACTCCAACAATCCCTTGTATAAGTGGCTTAACAGTACCTCATTTATTATGTGATATCAGAAGGCTAATATTAAAACAAATAAACAACAAAACATAGAAGGGTTACATTTTGTCGCTGCCTTACATATATACTTATTTGGTGACAGGAAAAAAAAATGGTCTTTGGCTTTGAGTTCTATGAAGAGGCTGTGATCTTATCTTCTATTACAACCTCATGCCCTGCAATTCATATTGACACTTTGCCTTACCTGTGGACTGACCTTGCTTACTGATATTTTAGAAAGTAACCATAAATCACTTTCTAACATAACATGGCTAGTTAACTGCAACAGCTGCAGGACATTGATACAGAAAGCAGTAAAGTTAGAAGCCTCTTTAACACTGTATTAACTGCAGCAAAAAATCAATGCTACTAGAGATTCTGCATCTCTCCATTACATTAAAAAGAGAATATCAAAGGTTCTGGAAGTTTGTGTGTTACAAAATTACCATGATGTAACATGAACATCCTTGAGAAGGCTGATAAACCTGTCCACCAGCGGGACACAAAGCGGCCCGAGGATATTGTCCCAGCTGGGTTGCATATACTCAGAAGCTCTTCGCTGGGCATCACTTTCACAGCAAAAGTAGTCAGCACATGGTGTGACAATGTACGGAATAAAATAGTAATTGCCACTGGAAGCCTAAAAGAAAAACAAATCTAGTTTAGAAAACAAAGAAAAGTGGAAATATGTTTCTGTATATAAAGAATTCTTTTACTGTCAGAAAAAAAACAGCTAGATTAGGCACGGTGCACTGTTTAACACAGGATTTGCAAGCATTAAATTAAAGGAATTTTCTGTGGAAGAGTTACAAATATTAACAGGAGTAATGAAAAAGGGTCTGGATCTGAACAATACAATAAAGCTGTTCAATTTTTTGATGTGATGCATGAACCCCAAGAGGGCCTGGCAGGACAAGCTAACCTTCTGGTCCCACATTTTTCAGGTCAGGGAAGATGTACTTGCATCCTCTAGGCTTACTCTGTGCTAGGAAGGATATGATGCAGAGCTCACCATAAACCACAAGAGAAATCCAGAAACACAGGCATTTTAAGGACTTTATGGAGATGCTTAATCCAGAAAAGCTTACAAAACATTTGCTTCAAGCTGGTATTAACACCAAATAATAACAACAAAAACAACAACAACAAAAATAAACCCATCATGAAATGTCTCATAACATATCTAAGACTTTTAACCCAAAATTCTGAAGGAAAAAAAAAACCTTAAGAGGCTACAAATAGCGTAAATATGATCAAGGTGCTGAAATGAGAGAGAAAATGGGAAATGTCCTTCAGACCTCAAATACAACACATTCAGATTTTTCAACTCCTGAGCAAGACCCAAAAAAGACAACTAAGAAGTATTTCACAACTACTCTAAGCACCAGTATCCTATTTTGAGCTAAAACAATTCTCTGCTGTTTAATAGAAAAGTAAAAAGCCAGCCAAACAATGCATTCAGAGTAACTAAGCATGAACCCTGAAGTCAGTGTGATACAGCTAATGAAATCAGCTACCACTGAATGTCCTTCTGCTGTCACCTTGGGGATACCAAGGCATTAAATGCCTCCTGCAACATCATACTTTTTATTTTTCATGTCATCGAAACCTGCAGTAAAGCAGCAGCCATTTAAAGTTACTGTGAACACTGGGAGAACGCTGAGATACCTGAAAGAACAGATATGAGGATGGCGTGTTTTTATATGCATTAATACACTGGATAAGAGAAATAAGCTTTTCACAGGAAATAATAACAAATAAAGGTGTGCACTTACTGAAAATACAGACAGGAAAAAACCTGCATCAGGGACATCCTGTTACTGATCTGAGTCTGTAAGGATTTTGAATTTTAAGTGATTTCTAACAGATAAAGATGGAGGTACAAGGCTTCTCCACTAACCTCGTGGTACAGTATCTCTGTTGCAACAACATCATTATCTGTTGCAATGTTATCTTTACTTCATATTAAAAAACTTGGGAAACTTGTGACCCAAGCAACCAGTATATTAAAACAATTTAGCCTGAGGTTTATTCAAATAAACACTAAGTTCAGCACCATACAAAAGCTGCTTGTCTATAAATTATGTTTTTAAGCCTGTAATAATGAATTAGATCTTCCTGCAATGGGGAAAAACAGAAAAATAAAATTAAAAAAAAAATGAAAGTATGATGGATCTTGTGATGTAAAGAGAGCTGCAGTTATATCCTGAAAAAGAAAAACAATTTTCAGAAAATATTAATTGTATGTATGAAACACCATATTTGTTATATTTGCATCTCATCTGTTTGACCAAGGTTTTTGCCTCGTTTTGGATATGAAATCTGTTCAATTAAAAACACATTTTTGTGTGCAGAAGTTAGGAAGCCTGCACATATTTTGGCACATGACCTTGACTGAAGAGCAGCCGGCACAGCTGTACCTCCAAAAATTAGTTTGCTATGTTTGGGAAGGGCAGTCCATACCCAGTTCATTCAGGTGACAAGGTACGATTTTTTGTGCTGCACATGAAGGAAAAGATATTCTGTCCCCTGACAGAGATGCCATTCAGTATAGCACCAAGAAAACCAACCATTGTATGCCCTGATAGGCACCAATCTCCAATTTTTTAGCTTCTTCTGTCCAGTATTTATAAGGAATAAATTCTAAAGTCTCTTCATATAGAGGGAAGAACTGAACTTTCTAAAAATACTCCTCCTTATCTTCATTATGTGAAAAAAAAAAAAAAAAAAAAAAACAACAGTTCTGTTCATCTACTTTTCTTAAGCTATCAAGGGCTAGAGCTGGCTGTAAATATCATCCTTACTTCTTCAGATCATCTGCTCTGGATGCTGGTCTCTGATACCAAAAGCTGTGAAAATTACTGTCCTGTCACACACCAACTACTGCTTTTTAAGATAGCAAATAAGTGGCACAGGTTTGTATCAAGGAACAATTATAGCCATTCCAGCTGCAAATATGTATTATTTATGAATTATGGCTTATAATTCATAGATATAGAATTACATAGAATATAGAATAGAATTATTCTATACATAGAATTACATAATTAATATAATTATATGACTTTTGTAATTTATAAAGACTGTATGCTGAGTGGGTTTATTTCTGGATTATTAGCTGTTTTTATTATCTCAAGATTTTTTTTAAATTTAAAAATAAAAAAGACTGAAAAAAAGCGATAACTCTCAATAGCTCATCTTCCAGCACATAACATATGCCCAGTGTGCTAGCAGTGAAACTTTTGTATTTGATCACAACACTTTAATCCAACAGAAAAAGAGCCCAAGGTTTAGGAACATAAAAACAAAAACAAGTAACTGCTGGTAAGTTGAGAAAAGGACCTGTTTTTCAGGTGAAAATGGCTACAGGAATTAAGCACAGAGATATGCCTTTACTGAAGGAGTTAGGCCTACAAAGGCCGCTTTAGGACCTACGCATGACAGGCCAAATATAGAGTGCCTTTTGTCTTAAAATAGTCCTCTAAACATTTCACTAGTGCTGTTAAAAGTGAACATTTGACCTTAATAATGTAAACAGTTGTGTGCTTTTTGTTGTTGTTTCTTTGTTTTTCAATTGTCCTGCTATAGTTATTCTGGTCAAACTGTCACTTTGTGCCAGAGATATTGTACTAGATCTCTGCATCTTCAGAAAGGGAATTATGCCTGCACAGCTAATAGCACAATTATTTCACTCTAGCCATGCCAGTTTACGTCACTTTACTTTTCGCCACTTCCTCAAGGAGTGTTAGCAGTGCTTACCCTAACTCACAAAGCTGTTAGAAGAGAAGCACATAGGATGACAGAAAATGAACTGCATCAACTCAAAGAAGTCACACTGAGTATTCAGGGAGTTGAATCCACTGTTGTCTTAAGAATTAAGGTTTGTGCATTAGTTTTCTAAGCCATCACATTCCTATCCATCTTGTAATACAGGTGACTCTGAAATATCAACTTTATAAAAGTACTTCCTGTTCAAAAGTTGAACATACGTGGTGTTTTTGTGTAAATACTGTGGGAGAGGTTATCATAAACCAAACACTCCAAGCACAAGACGTAACTTGCAAGTAACAAGTACTTCAAGATTACACTTATTTTGAAAGAAAGAACCTGCCGAGCATAATTTAAAAAGCATCCTTATATAAAAATGCCTAGAAACACAGTAATGAGATGGCATATTTATTCAACAGAAATCAGATTGAAAGTGATACATACTTTGCCTATCAGATTACCACTGTGGTATTCAGGAGGTACTTGAACCCGAAGAAAAGCTTTGTGGTTGGCAACCTACTCCAAATTGAAATAAAACAACATAGAGGAAAACACCACCACAAAATAGCATGAGAATCAAAACAACATACACGACACATGAATAGAAAAATTATTAAAGAAAGAAACAACAGAAAATGAATATAGATATTTATAGCAAGCCCATATTTACAACAAGAAAATAGTGCAATAAGTTGCCATCAAGAATGTAAGAGTTCTTTATCTCTTTTATTTGTCTTTACATCTCCCTGTGTCATCATTAACATGCTTTAAAGTCTTACTTTCAAGAATGTGTCAGATTCATTACCTATTGAGTTAACTATAATCCAGTCGCTACAAATACGTATCCCTTGAGACAGTAACATTTCCATAAAAACTCATAAATATATTTTTTAAGCCTTAGTTTTCATTATGTCAATAGTAACAGTGGCATATTTAATGATAGAAACATTAGAAATAATATTTATTGGGTTACCCTTTGCCTTTTTACTGTTTTCCACCCAAAAGGAATAACAATTGTCTGCATTTAAGACGCTCCTACTCCTATCTTTCATTCTCTGCCCTTTTCAAACTCTTAATACTTCTGCTCCCTCAGAGGCATTTTTAGAAAGATATCTTTAGATGACCAGTCACATAACCTTTTATATACTGTAAAAATAATCAGAAAATAAAAAAAAATATAAAGCTGCTCTATGATACTACTTCTTCAGATTACTAAATCCATATAATATAAACCATACTTCAGTCAATCCATTGGGGCTACTAAATTGGAGAAAATGAGTACAAGTGCCAAAATCTTTTTATTTAGTTTTCTTAAACATTCATTAACTTGAAAAAGTAGAGAGTCTAATTTATACAGCTACCAAAGCTCTGAAGAGACTTTCTGCCAATCACAATAAAAAGTGATTTTTCAATATAGAAATTCCTTTTGGCAAGGATAAATTATAATCCTGTTCCCGTTAGATCAAGGAGAATTTTTGCTAATGACTCCTCCATGGCCAAAGCATCATTCTCTCCTTATTATATAAGTGCTGCTTCAGGATTTGACAAAATGAAATCCATTTTAATCTCTGAAAATACTTCTTCAGGTCCACAGACCTAAGTAATAATAAACCTTTTGGTTTAATAGCCATCCTACTTTCCTTTAAATATTTCCCTCAAAAGAAATTAAGAGAGTTATTCAAATTTCTTCAGGCATACTATTAACTAAAGAAAAACTAACTCTCTCTCTTTCTGTACTTGCTTTAATAATTTTTCCAAAGAGGGAAATTCTGTTATTTTCAGTGCTTATATAGCTTACATTTTTAGTGTCACATTCAAAGAAACTAAATGGATCAAGGTATGTATTTCATAAACTATGTGCAATCAATGCTAGAACTACTGCGATAAGGACTGTACATTTTGCCTCCTACTCCAGCAGCTTTTAAAAACCTTCTTTTGCATTCATTCCTTCACTCCATCTTGAACATCTTAATGCACCGTTCCGTAAAATTTTGTAGACGGAGAGAAAAAAACCCTACCGAGGAGAAGAAAACCAAATAAAAAACAGGGATATCAACAAAATGTTGCATCAAACAAAATAACTTCCACAGGGATTTTGTGTGTTATGTTGGTTTGGGGGAAGATTTTTTTTTTAAACAATTATGGCATCTGAAAATCTTTGGAGTTCTATTTTTTCCGTAAACCAGTAATAATCTGTCATTTAAAGAAACTCCAACATACAAGCCTGCTTTCCAGAGAGAAATGCATTTTCCTGTACCCTACAGTCCAGTAGCATCCACCGTGCTCTCAAACCTTGATTTTTCCATAATGATTCAGGAAACAAACTGTTCTGCCAGACTGGATGTTTTTAATTTATTTCATCAAAGATAGTTTTGACAGAAACAAGGGTGCTGTGCATATGCAATAAGTAAAATTATCAGAAGGTTGTCCTCAAAGCTCAGAGGAGCTCCGTGGAAAGAAACCTAACTGATGGGGCACAGGGAATACTGACCTTGAATTCCATACCAGGGCAGCTCTGTTTCTGGGAACTGAACTCCCATAGCCAATAATTCTTTCCTTTTGTATCCAAGTATGCAATAAATTATTGATACAGAATTTTAGTTACTTGTTTGTGGGAGTCAAGTAGCACTGACTCACATTCCCCATCTTATCTTATGCCTGAAAATTTCTTTCCTGAATGATGGAAGGAAGCTACATCCCCACTTCTCCTACTCTCACACTTTTTCTCAGACATTAAGCTATTAAATCTCTCAAACTCACACCACCACAGCATGTCATTCTATAATTTTCAATGTTAGACAAACTGTGCTGAAGCCAAGACCCAAATTAATTGCTCACCTTTTTTTCTACACATTGTTTTTAGCTTATGTTCAGTTTCCTGCCTCCTCCTCCTTGCTGAATTTGCATAATGTTTTCTTTACAAGGAAATATCGATTCCTTGCTACAAGTAAGCCTTGTTACAAGTAACAAGGCTTACTTGTAATGCACAAAAGAAAATCACCTGTAGAGACACACTACACATTCATCTTCTCTGCATCTTTAATACGGTTCCACATCAATTCTAAGCTGTGATCTTTTTTTGCACCTTTGTACTTGATTTGAGATTTGCAGGATAAATAGCAAAGGTGAGGACAAGGAAACCTCAGAGAAAGCTCCTAACTAGAGTACCCTGTGCAGAAAGTATCACTCATGCTGCTGGAAGAATGGTGCAATATCTGGTAGCAATCCGAGTTGTCCCTTCCCTTATACACACAGAAGTGTGGACACAGAGCTCATAAGAAGCAGAGAGGACTTCTCTTCACAGAGAATGCTGTGGCTACCTCTGGGTTGGAGGAAGGCTTAGCAGGTTAAGTATCTATCCTCCTTCCAACAAGTCACCACACCCTAGCAAAGACTGCATTTAAGCTCTTTCTACTATTTCACACTACAACAAAGGCATACCAATACAAAGATTGCTTCAATCAGGAAAAGAGAATGGAAAAGAGAAAATCCTAGTACAGTGTATTAATAGTTAATATGTAACACTGACAATTTAAACTGAAGTGGTTATATAACTATTTCCTTCATTGGACACAGCAAACTCACACTGATTTGGTAACTATATGACTAATACTGCAACCCTCATTCACAATGACCTCCCAACAAAACATTGTCTATATGGTTGTAATATATTTAATATTATTTTATTATTTATTATTTATTATTTTATTTTATATTGTTATTTTAATATAATTAATATATTTAATCGAGCAATGAAGCAGTGGCACAGTACTGGGACTGCAGCAAACTGCATGGCTGTCATGACGCCTCACTGGATCTAGAAGGAGTGGGAAGCAATTATCTATCTGAACTCAATTCCAACTTAGGAAAATATAAAGTTTTAACCTATTAATTATTTAGCTTGCTAATTAGTTCGTCACAATTCCTGATTTTAAAAAAATTATAAAAGAATGTAATATGGGAGAATATTATAATATAATTCACTATCTAATAAAAGAGAATATGAATAACCACAAATAATATAAAGTTTAAGAATTCATACCTGGCATTTAAAGTCAGGTATTATTATTTTTTCCTCTGAGTTTTACTCAATTTTTTTTTTTCTTTAATAAACTCTTTTTAGAGGAGAAATCAGGATCCTAGTTTAAGGATTCTTCCCGGAGTTTTTTTTTTTTTTTCAGAAAACATGTTACCAAATCCATCGTTTCTTCTCTTCTACATGAAGGTGAAGGAGTTCATAACTCCCTTTGTGGGAGAGAGAATCAGCCAAAAGAAAAGATTGCAGGCTGCTAATCTGATGGCGCTAGGCTGAACTTGTCATCTTCCTCTGCCTTTATTCCATCTCTGGAGCAACCACCAAGTGGCTCTGTCACAATTCTCCCTTTTCGAGGGGAAAGCAAATACTTGTGACATTTTGATTACCCACCAGTTGTGGCCAGAAGGTGGTCAGCAGCATTATTCACAAGCAAACGTGCAGTTGTTCTGAGGCCTCTTTTCACAGAGCTGTGGACCAGAAAATGCAGTCCCCACCATACAGTGAAACTAGATCAGAGATCACCATAACAGACGGGAAAATGACCTGGACTTACTCAAGTGCTCAACCTGATCTATCTTTAGCCTACATACAGTGCTGTGGCCAACTATAAACAGCAACTCAAAATAAACTGCTGTAACTAATGCATTCTCTCTTCCAGTCTCCTTTAAACAATTAGTTTAGCAAAATCTAAGAACATTTTATTATTTTAATCCTGTTCTATTTTCTTCAGAAGAGAATTAAAGTATACAGTGAACGTGGGGAAAACAGAATGGAGTAAATCTAAGTTTAATATTTTGCAAATTCAGTAGTCCTCAGTATACCAGTTTACAGTGTTTAATGAAAATAATCCTCTGATATGTGTTTTTGATACTTCACATCACAACTGTGTAGGATATTGTGGTACATTACAGTAAGCCTAAAATAACCACCAAACTTTGTCTTGGTTGAGGTGTACTTACTTGTATTAAAAGTAAGAATAAGAATATTTTTAATTGGGGAAATAAGCTTTTGCATTCCTCAGCAAAATCTGTGAATTTGTGAGGAAGAGGATGGGTACACAATAGCCAAATCTGTTTGATATACAAGACAGCCTTAATAAGGCATCACACACACTCATACACATCTGCACAAGTGAGTGAAAGCGGCAGCAGTAGAGACTTTGAAATTCTGAATTTTCATTTTGATCTATGAACCTACATGTGTAACATATCTACTGGCACCTTTCTAGAACTTAAAAGGAACTTAAAAAAAAAAAAAAAACTAGTTTTTAAATCTAACTTTACATTAGAAAGGAATTCAACAAGATTTCCACTAGTCTGAACTGTACATAGGGAAAACAGACCTCCTTCTACAGTATAGAACATATATATGCTTGGCAGTTTTGTTATTAGAGTTGCTTCAAATGTGTTCATTTTGTGTTTTAAAATGAATGTAGATTTAATACTTACTGTGTTTTTCTGAGATACCATATCCTGGAGAAAAAAAGAGAATAAAAATAATTAGTCATTTTTATCGTGAATTATTATGTTCAATAAAAATAACTGGTATACATATATATACACACACACAAATGTGTTCTTCACAGCATAGTTCACATTTACTGCCAAAGCAAATTCCAAGTAAAGGGACAGAACAATGTCAAGAGAAGTCTCAGTAGTTCAGGTTAGGAAAGAATTAATGATTCAGAAAAGAAACCTATTTAAAGCAGCGTTCAAAAGATGAAGAAAACTAGTACTTGCCACTAACTGGAGTTTCTCAGGATGGGCACTCCACGTACCCTGTCACAGACTGAACATTTGTGAAAAAAAGCATTCAAAGATGTAGATTTTTTCGTCTAAGAGAGTATCCTTAAGGTACCTAGGCCCCTTTCCTACCCAGATGGGCACAGCCCAACACACCCCTACACCTTAGTTCTTCTCATCTTGAAATCTAAAGAGAGAGATTGAAACCATGAGGTCAGATGATAATTTAATGGACACATAAACCAGATCTCAAAGATCTCCAGTTGCTGGTAACTTTCTCCTCCTTTTGCAATGACCTGCATGTCCAATGAATACTACTTGGTAAAATAAACAGATCTCCAGATAAGTCACTCTACAAAAATACAGACTTGTTTCTAAGCAAGGTTTTTGATATCATTTAATTGTATGTCATCTGACAACCTAAGATAATTCTGCTTGAGTAACTTCACATCCAACAGCCTGAAATCCACTTGCACAGAAACGATGGTACCTATGTACACCATCAAACCTAATGTCAGGGACCATCTAAGAGGTTTCGTTCTGCAAATGTAATCCTCTTGAAATCCAGACTATATATCTTCCATGTGTTTGGAACTAGGCTGTTTTAGAAAGGACATTGGTGAAACTGAAGAGACAACTCTTGGCAGAATTTCAAGGATGGTTCTACGAAATAAGCTACATAAAGTCAGGCTGTCTGAACTTCACAGCTCTTCCCAATAGGAGTAATAGCAGGAATATCGCCTTTATAATAATTAGGCTAGCCACTCTTTAGAAGCATATACAGCAACCTAGATCTAAGTAAAGTAATAAATTCCTGAAGGCAAGAGAAAAAAAAATGGCCAGATTAGTCAGAAATAAAGAACCACCAGCAGACAGTCAACAATACATACTAAGGTTCCTATACCTAAACAGAATTATTAATTCAAACTCTTCAGGCCAATAAAATACTTCAGAATAAAAATGATGGAAAGTTTAGACATCTGAAATATGACATGTCTAAAAATAAACATGTCCACCTAGCTAAACAAGCTTCTCCAGTAAAGCTTTATCTGCTGCTGCTAAATTATTTTCTCGCTGGGGTAGAAATGAATGCTTCTGAGAACTATCCAGCACCTAAACCATGAAACACGTCACGAGATCATGAAATGTTCTTCACTGAAATATCCCAAGAACAATCCCTATCCACCTTCTGAAACACTCCTAAGAAGAAAGGTGCACTAGTATATTTGAACAGTATCCAACTGTGAGCTTGAGCTCAGTTACAGAAGAGGTATCAAGGACACCAGGGTAGGACTGAACCATGTGGCAGTGTCCTGCTTCAACTACTCTAGTGTTCAATCCAGATGATCTCTTCAACTCATTTACAGCAACTTAAATCAAGACTTCTGACCCACAGGCACATCTTACTATGTCAGCCAAGGAGGTTACACAAACAACCACGAAATATGGAAAAGGTTAAGTGAGACCTCAGTGGCACTAATAGAGCTTCCAGCAGAAAAGAGATGAAGGCAGATAATAGCTTTTCTAGCTCTATGCGATCCAGTCATGCTCCAGTGTTCCCAGGTCCCCAGAGTTGTCCTTGGGCTGTACACCCTTAGAAGCCCCAGAACTGACACTGCAAAGACTTGCAAGTTCTGGCAGTGAACAATCTGAATATCTGGCCAATGGACAGATGTGACTGGAGATCATTCATCACTCCAGCTATGGAGCACATGCTTGCATATGTTCTTGGCACAAAGTGCAGAAATCAAAGCCACCCACAGAGGTACTCACTAGGCAGAGACATATAGACGATGACAAAGATGACTAGCCTATGCTTTCCAAACTTTGGCACATGCTGGGGAGAACTAAGCTGATCAGAACATCTGAGAGATAACATTAAAAAAAAAAAAAAGATAAAACGTTAATGAAAAATAAAAACAAAAGATCTTTGTAGTCAGGTGTATTACCACTGCAAGGTGAAAAGATGTACGCCTGCCCACTCCAGTTAGACAGAGGAATGGAAGGCATGCAAGTGTGCCTTAGCACCTATCTGCTTTATTTTTTTGAGCACAGGGTGAGAGAGGCTCCATCTCCGAGTTCTTGAGAATCCAGGTCGCACAGAAAGGGAATGTACATGTGGACCACCACTTGCAGAAAGGAAGTATGGGGTACTAGACACAGAGTAAAATCAATGACATTGAGAGCAGGAAAAAAAAGAGGAAAAAAAGCTGTGACAGAACGCAGCTTTTTGAGGAAGAAACAAGACTCATACAACATTAACATTAAACTTAATATTCTTATAGGTCCAGGAAGGTTGGAGAATTCCCAGAAGGATTTTGGAGACCAGTGGAATGAAAAACATAGAGGAATAAATAAGAAAAAAAAAAAAAAAAAAAAAAACGAAAAAAAAAAAAAACAAAGCATGAACAACACTGCTCTCAGTGAAGGTAGAAAGAAAATAATATTGAAAGAATCAGTAGGTAATAACACAGAGAAGAGTCGTCTAAATGTGATCCAAACCAAAGGAAACCTACATTGTGAAAGACAAACATCCACAACACAGGACTTGCACTCAGAACAGCAAATACAGGACTTAAGTGTATAGCATGTATTATCCTACTATAAAAATGAATGGAGAGGCCTATAAAAAGACTTGATGAGGATCTGCTTATCTTCAAAGAGCAATAAAAAGAAGATTCCTGTAGTCTTAGCTACTCAGAACCTAGGAAATACTAACCTTATCTATGAGAAGAGCATCAACAGTAGGAATAGGTTGCAATACATTCCTTGCTCAAGTGTCATTATTATACAATGCATAACTTTTTTTTTTTTAACATGTACTCTAATTAAAAGAAGAGGAAGTGGAAAGGAAAATTAGACCTCACTTCCAAATCTAACCATGTGAAGCAAATTCAGTACAGTACTAAGGATCTTTACTTATAAACAAGCTTTTATACTATTCTAATCACTGCTGGTTTTTGCTTGTAGATAGTAGCTATTATTCTTAACATGATTCTGTTACATAGCCATCAGGAAATCACATTCAGCTGAAGTTCCAGAAAAAAAAAACAACACACAAATGTTTGCAGGATTGGGTGGTTAAGTGTGTTTCTGAAATGAAGCAGATTTTGAAGTGAGAACCTTACTTTGAGAGACTGAGCAGTGTCAGCATCTGTGTCATGGTAGAGTATAACATTATTTGCCATGTCAAAGCTTTCACGCACACCGAGGTGGTAGAACAGTGATGGTTGCTTAGAAATATCACTCATATCCACAACTGCAACATCTGAAATGAGAGAGGGAGGGGAAAAAAGTGCTAATAGTCTTAAAACCCATTTTGTTCTTACAAAGAATTTAAAATAAATCTTGAAATTACACATAAATTTGGACAGACAAAATCAATATGCTCAAATAAGGATCATTTTCTCGTGGCACAAGTAAATTTTACCATGCATTTAAGATACCATATCCAAGAAACAATCACAGTTTTACAATAACTATGAGGCACAGCGTATGAATTCACACTTTGAAGTCACTGCATCAGGGATACCGCAGGTGAAGAAGCAGGTCTACATTTGCTCTCTGAGCTAGGCCTGACAAGTCAGAACACCCAGTAAGGTGGAAGGCTCTGAACCTTCAAGGGGAACCTCTGAGAAGAATAGTGCAGCTGAAAATTTGGGAAAAATGCAAGACGGAGTTTATCTTAAGGGGCTGATGTTTGGAGTACAGGAAATTCCTAACCTGTAGAAAAATAAAAAGCTTGTGAAAGTTGACTCTTAAAAGCTACGCGCATTATGGAGTTCAAGCCAGGGCAGGGGGAGGCTGGAATGAAGGGATTCAACAATGGTAGCCTGAGAAAGACTTCCACATCTCTTGGGTAGCACAGTAGTCAGAAATGGAAGTGAAAATTTATGTCAGTGGAAGACGACTTATGCAGAGAACAAAGGAGAAATACCCCACGCTATGCAGAAGAGACGAGACACAAGCTACGGATTTGGAACTCACCATTTGGTTCGGATACAAGCCTAAAGGCCAGTACAGAGGGAAAAGGTAAGTGGAAAAAAGGACATTTATCTTGAGTTTTCCCCTCCATCTTTGTATCTTCTATGCTAGCTAAGAAAGCTGTGGTTTAAAGCTTTCCGAAGGTCTGTATCTCTATGACTGTCTGCTTTCACTGCTGTGGGATAGATGGATGAACTTAAATCCAAAGTATTCATAAAACTAGAGCCTTGGCATTCAAACCACAGGGCAGTCTGAGGTTCAAAACGGATTCCAGAGACTCAGTGCAGCTGGGCAGTAAATCCTGCATCTCTGAAGTTGCTAACAGACAGCTCCTGTATCTACAGCGAACGACAGAGAAGGGTGAGACACCAATAAACAAGAAATCCAAAAGTAGGACTGATGTGTGAGATTCAAACAGCAGGCTGGGCTTCACCGAGGTCAGTCATCACAAGATTCAATGCCCCACACTCAGTATGCGAGCTCTTGGTAAAACCTGCAATGAATGCACATTCCTGTAGAATTCCACCTGGGTATTTTATCTGGAGTCCACAGAAAGTGATGTGCCTCAAAACCAGATTAGATTAGACTAGATTATCCCCACCCTCAACATTACAGAATCATTTAATCATTTTGGAAAATGCAGGTGATCTATAAAACAAACATTAAGATGAAGGAACAAGCAGACCCAGAATCAAACTACATCTAAGAAAAAAAATAGTCTAAGGTCTTGGACTGGTTTTAGTGCCTATATAAACTGTTTTTGTGGAACCAGAGTGCTGTGAAATCAAAACCGCCTTCCTGGTGAGAGAATTTAGACAATGTGTTCATGTAGCACACAGATATTGCATTTTACAATACAATGTGAGCAATGATCCATAACGGAGTTTATTGCAACAAGGCTGTACGCAGTTCATTGCTGCACAAATAGTAGTCTACAACTGAAATTTGTCTTCTATTGACTGCTGCTAGGTAACAACGTAAGCAGCACAGAACCCCATTAAATGGGCATAAGAACAGAAGCATCTGCCTTAAAGAGGGGAATTATTCACCACTTACATATTCAGTCACACGGATAAAAGGTGATGTATGAGAATGACTTTTCTTGTGTTCACAAGCTGCGAATAAACAACTGTGAATAAGGTAAAATAAAACAAACTGAAGACCAGCAGAAGAGATGAAGATGGTATCACAAAAATATACGTTCAAGTGGAAAAAAAAGCCCCGGGAAGACAGTTGAATGGATCCAGTCTGACCATGGGAATCAAGGGATGAGACAGAAGCCAACGCCAGCAGAGTGAAGCAGAGCACCAGAAGTGCTGGTGGCTGCAGACTGGAGCAGTACTGAGACCCTGCATTCCCAGGAAGGCTTCCACACCTTCCTCCAGCAGGAGCAGCAGCAGGCTTGGAGCTGGGAGGAAAGAGTGCTTGTATCTACTTACAGAACAGTTTCATCAGGTGCTAATGAAACGTTGCTGGAGTCTGGTGAGCTCAGGAAATGAATGCAAATTTGAGTGGAGAACAAATGACCAACAACCAATTCTCACTAAAGAATGATAGAATCATTTAGGTTGGAAAAGACCTCTAAGATCATCTAGTCCGACCTTTAACCTAGTAATGCCAAGTCCATCCTTAAACCACTTTGCTAAGCTCTACATCTACATGTGTTTTGAAGACCCCCAGGGACGGTGAGTCCACCACTTCCTTGGGCAGCCTGTTCCAACAATGCACAACCCTTTCAGTGAAAAATTTTTTCCTAATATCCAACCTAAACCTCCCCTGGCACAACTTGAGGCTATTTCCCCTCGTCTTATCACTTAATGCCTGTGAGAAGAGGCCGACCCCCAGCTCCCCACACCTTCCTTTCATGTAGTTGTAGAGAGCAATAAGGTCTCCCCTGAGCCTCCCCTGCTCCAGCCTAAACAACCCCAGCTCCCTCAGCCGCTCCTCACAGGACTTGTGTCCCAAGCCCTTCACCAGCTTCGTTGCCCTTCTCTGGACACGCTCCAGTGCCGTGATGTCCTTCTTGTAGCGAGGGGCCCAAAACTGAACACAGTACTCGAGGTGCGGCCTCACCAGAGCAGAGTACAGGGGGACAATCACTTCCCTGGTCCTGTTGGCTACACTATTCCTGATACAAGCCAGGATGCTGTTGGCTTTCTTGGCCACCTGGGCACACTGCTGGCTCATATTCAGCCGGCTATCAACCAGTACTCCCAGGTCTCTTTCCGCTGGGCAGCTCTCCAGCCACTCTTCCCCCAACCTGTAGCGTTGCATGGGGTTGTTGTGCACCAAGTGCAGGACCCAGCACTGAGCCTTGTTGAACTGCCCAGGGTAGTGCAGTGCTGCTAGTATGGTGTTCAGCACCACTGATCTCTGGGTCTAAACACACCCCCCAGGACGACTGCTTTCAGGGTTACATCTCTCTTCCTCATGTAGGCAGTTTTATGAATCACTCCATGAACAATGCCGATAATGTGTTAGAGCAAATACTGCGCTTCCAGTTGTCATGCATTTTGCTTATGATTGACGCTAAAATCTTTCATCTACAGTTCGTGAAACACAGGCATGGGGCCCTATGCTACAACCAGATAGTTAGTGTGGTTGCAAAGAGATAATTTCCGTATTTACAGAGTTCAGGAAATACATAAAAGAAAACTACAACAATGGTACCTGCTTAGCAAAGCTTGATTTATGAATAGAAACATAAGTCAATTGCATTTCATCCTCAACTCCCATCCTCCATGTCAGGAGAGCCTGTCCAAAACAAAACAAGCAAAAAAAACATACTTCCAGGCTTCTCCTTCCAAATATAGGTTTGACCTCCTTCATTACAAACAAGTGTGAAGCAAGAGCTAATGCCAAATTTGAACAAATCTTTCAACGAATGATGAATTTTATGCAATAATTATGCAATAATAAAAGGGTTAAGAAGGGCAGAGCGTAGGGGAAGGTACAACCCTTCTGTAAAGGTAGACTTCTAAGACAACTACAACGATCTTTACAACCTATCCACCACAAGGTGTGGGAGGGGTTAGGATGTGTTTAATGTTACACAGAACCAATTTTGGATAACCCCAATTTTGTAACAAAACATTTAAACTCATTGCTTCGTTTCTGTAGCAGAAACTCACATTCTAAAGAACATCCACGTAAAAATGTGTCCTTCCTCATTTCTTCTTCAGCATAAGAGATCTTTTCAACTTTTGTCCTTTCAGTTCTCTTGTTGCATGTAAAACTATTTTCACGCTGAAAACAGTTTTTGTGTTAAGAACCTAAAAACTGATCTTGCTTTATTAAGAAGTTGATTGCAGTTTGTCTAAGCTTTTGCTTCTATTGTAAAGCAATTATACATTATGTGTATTTTATAGTGCATTAAGGCAATTCATCAGTGTTACTAGTACAATCTTGATTAGGTCTCTGCATTGCTGCAGCAGATGGCACGTAAATAATTTCTTACATTACACATTTCATATATTTCAACACTAGCATGTCTTAAGAGACCAGGCCGGAACCAGAAATAACTATGACAACTGAAAAGAAGATTAGAGATCATTACCTGTGGTAAAACAGTAGACTATGGAACTAATAAATTACTCAACAGGGAAAACATTATTATAGAGAATTATATCCTCTGGTTTCAACCTCTGTCTGGACAGCACCTGAAGGCATTATATAATTTAATGATCTAAGCAACTCACAAGTCTTCACATGAGCGTTGTAGGATTTATGGCATTGCTAGCAACAACAAAAATAGCATGTTGACACCAAGTTTCTGGATTTGTCAGTGAAAACCAGTAAACAAGAGAAAGTGCAGAAGTGGCCTGAAATATGCCGAAAGTCTAATAGAATCTAGAAGGCCGAACAAGAAAAAGCCATAAAAAGTCTGTACTGCTTTCAAGTTCTAGTTCAAGGCTTATCTCTATCCAGCCTTATCCGGGTGGAAAGCATGAATTTTAGTATGTTTTTATGGATTATTTTTAATCACTTAGAATTTTAATATACATTAAAAAACCACACCTTAAAATGGCAACAAAAACCTTGTTGGAGGAAAATAATACAGAACTCTGCCCTTTATTATTCTCTAGCATCCTGGGAACAGCTATGGACCTTCAGATTGCTATTGCTTCAGATTATTGGCAATTTGGATCTGTATCCTTCATAGTTAGCAAATAAACAAATGTGTTACCCATGAAATACACTGGAGGAAACTGTCCATATTATTCTTCTGAAGAACAGCAATGCTCCAAGAGAAAACAATCACCATAACTGTCCTCAAGAAATTGTAACTTAAGGATACACACAATGTTTTTTTCTGCCTGTCTGCATGTTCCTTTAAAAGAAAGGACACCAAAGTTTCCAGAGGGAAACAATTTTGGTAATGCTTAAAGGGTATTTGGAAACTAGGAACCCTTTGCAGCTTTCACTTAAGCTGGACCAAAAGACACAGCAATCGTGGAACCTCTCACCCTTTAAGCACTCACAAACATGAATTGCAATATTCATTGCAAACTGAAATTTAAATGAATTGCAATAGCTTAGAAATAGTTTACGATGCGCCCCAAGAAGGCAAGTTGTTCTTATAAACTGCAATCAAGTTTTGCACAAGAATTCAGTTGAGGCTGGGCTCTGCCTACATGTTTCAGCCCACTTCCTACTTCAGAAAAGGAAACACAGCATCATACTGGAGGTATTTCACCACAGAGGAAATTTAAGAATGAAATTAGGCATGATTCCTTGGATGTTCATTTGGGAAAAAAAGATTATTTTTTATTTCTATTCACATTAGTAATCTCTGAAGAAAAAACAGTGAGATTTATGGGGTTTGTTAATGATACCAATCAAAAATTTGAGAAAGGAGACAACTTTAATATTGGCCAAATATTTTTACATAGTTATTTAAAGATAACTATCTCAGGATGGAGATGAGAGGACAGAGAAAATTACATAACAATTCTGGTGTATTAATCCATCTACACCCATTCTGACTATAAAATAAAGCAAAATCTCAACTTAAATATATCTCATTTTTGCCAGCTCTAATGAATTTGTTAAGCGCTTTAGGACTTTTGAAAACCTGTGCAAATAGCAAAAATTCGGAAATGTGCTCTTCTGTTGTTGACCTGTTTGCTCAGGAAGGCAAAAGGACTGTCGTAAAGCGATGATTTCAGGTACAAGTAGCTTTATCAAAGCCAGGGCAACTCATCTAATCTGTCTTCTCACAAGGAAACTGCCATTTATCTTTTACTCAGGTGTGGCTTCAACCTTATCTTCACCCACCACAGGTTTTACATAGCAAAATGACCTATTGGCAAGAAAGGTGCACCACCATGCACCAAAAACTAGGAGTTGTGCTCACCCCATCTAGCAAAATAGAAGGTAAAAAAAAAAAAAAAAAAAAAAAAAAAGGACTGAAACAGGGTCCTTCCAAAAATCAACACTATCAGAACAGCAAACACAAAAGTCAGACCTTTCTTTTGCATTTCTTCCTTTCTTCTCTTTGTCAAAACTTGCTCTGGAAAGCAATCTCACGTCTGCTCACTGAATCCAAATTCTGCTCCGTGAACCTGAATACCATGAATGCTGAAGAAGTCATTTTAACTATGTATTAGCTGAGCAGAAAAGGCATCCTCAGCTAAGGAAAGGCAACTGTCGTAACTTTCCAGAGAGGACCAAGCATATCCAGAGCCCTGCTGTTGCTAAGAAACTGCAAACCTTCGCTTTTCAGATGAGCCTTTCCCTACATGACAGCGTTGCTAACTGCTCTGCTGCATTTGGAACGAGCACTGAGGCTGGCTGTGTCTCACCTCCAGAGCCAAACCCGGCAACAGCTGCGTTAAGCAAAGTGTCAGGAAAACACAGTGTATAGATGCACACTAGAGCATCCAGCAGAGCTTTCACGTGGCCCAGCAAGGCATCTCCTCCTTCCAATGCAGCTAAAGTGTCTGCAGCTTTCAAACTCAAGTGTCTCAGCTCCCAAGACAAAAAACTGAAATGTGGCAGTTTTCAAGCTACTAGAATGGATAGAAGTTACCAAAATCCTGCCTTGGATTGCACTCTGAAAGAAGAGGAAGAGATCAGGAAGCCAGTACATTTGTTTTACACGTACAGATCACAAAGGTGACTCATATGCTTCCCTTCAAACTGATGGGAGAACCCCTGGAGGCTTAAAAGGACGCAGGAATGAGCTCCTTCTGGATAGCCATGCATGTTGGTGCTCAAATCTGAAGTCCAAAGAAGCAGCCAGCAGAATAAGCCAGCTTGGAAGAAACAGCAGCACGTGTAGCTGGAGGAAAACCAGTAATGAAAGCAACCGGTATGGCACATACACGGAGCTTGAAAGCATTTTAACATAAGTGAAGAGCAGAAGAATTATATTTTTTACAAATATTTATTTTAGTCACAACCAGAAACTTCTTGTTCTTGGCTTCGGTTCTCACCTGTGACCTTTTGCCCTCTGAATTTCAAATACCAGCCTCAGCACCAACAATTCCCATCCAGCAAATTTGCCCCTGGGGATACAGTGCAAACCAGACAGCCGACCAAAACAGCAATGTGAGCAAGGCTGAGGGGCCAGTGCTCATCTCTAGCTTCCACAGCCCTGTATGAGTACCCATTGCATCCAGTCAGCTCCGAAAGAGGGTTATATTCAGACCCAAACACACTGCAGCCACTAATCAGAGGGTTATATTCAGACCTAAACACACTGCAGCCACTAATCATGTCAGCACTGGAGTGTTACTTAACAGCTGCACTCAGATAATGCATCTTTCATCTGCCCTCGGGTACAGAGAACACGCATTAAAAATAGAACTAGAACATATTTTTCATGCTCCAGTAGTGCTTACTGCAAATTGGGAGAAACTAGCATTTAAAACTATCAGTTTTGCTACACTATGATGAAGTATTCATGCTATATTTATAATTGACATGCATTCCTTATTATTAAAATAATCTGCTCCAAAAATTAAATCGCCTAAGAAACTACTCTTTAGTAAAAGCAGCAAAACAAATTACAGTAGGTAAGCAATACTGCTGGGTCTAGGGATTCATTGGAACCTAAGTTCTCGTTTATTTTTATGTTTTGGGGTTTCTTTATTCATTAGATACATCACCTGAAGCTTTCAGTTCTTTCCCTTTAGTTGCATATTAAGGATTTTCTCTGCTGTTAAATGGGTTCTTCCAAAAATCCTTGGAAATCAAAAAGCAAAAGCTTTACAAAATATTCCTAGATTTTTAAAAATAATTAAATTCAAAGTAAAACTATAAGTTTCAAAGAAGGGAAGGCACTGCTCTAAAATTAGAAAGCAGTTCTACTAATCCAGAAAAGCAAAAATTCTGTCCAGAGCACATCTGCGCTTATATTTAACTCAGCTCCTAAGAGAGTCCCTCGGGCTCTGCCAGAACAGAATACACCTGTGCACCTTCAAGAAGCAGTGTGTGAAGAAAAGTAATGCAGCTGACATAGTACAGGGCACATCCAAACTCAGAACGCACCTTTAATGCTTCTGCACAAGTGTGAAGCAGAAAATATTGCATTATTGGAAGTGGAACACCAGAAAATCACCTGTCACTCAGAAGAGGTCAGACAATGTGGATATCTTTCTTTCAGTTAACTGTTTAGGGAAAGAAGGAAACAAGGAACTAATCCTCAGAGAACTCTTCTTGCAATACTGAATTGCAGAAGTTAGGAAATGTGTAATTCACTGTAACCAGAGTATGCCTAAGCTTCGAAATTGCTTAATGTTTTCCATGACAAAGCTTTGTTTTCGGTCTCTTTTAACTTTGCTAGTCTTTGCTTGAGGTTGTGTGGGTTTATTGTTGGTTGTGGGGTTTTTTGTTTGTTTGTTTCTGTTATACAAGATTTAATTAAAACCAACTCAGCCATTTCTGAGACTGTGTCGTGAAGCCTATTCTTTTGGTCAATGTTCAGCATCCTCTCATGCCAAATTAAGAAGCCAGAGTACTTCCTTGCACCAAAAAGAAATCTGTCAGAAGAGTCAGGCTATCTAGAATTACTCTTGCTAGCCTCAAGAAATGTTGCTCATTCCAAAGCTAAGATTCAGCAGTGATTTGGTCAGACACAAAGGAGGTGTTTGGCCTCAGATGAGCCAGTCTGCATTCCCCTCATCATCAATGCAGAGAGGGGAAAAGCACTTTCAGAGCATCACTCACCTGATCATTCAAAAGCCTTCTTTAGGACAAGAAGAACTGCAGCCCAAATGTGCCCTTTTCTCCCCACTAGCTATGAAGGGAGTCAAAGATGACTGCAGACACTCCCACTGAATGTGTTGAGGGCAACAAAGTCGCTCCATAGATTCTAGCAGTTCTGCTCTGAAGAATCAGATTCAACCATTAAAGCATTTCAGTCACGATTTATGTCACCTCAGCAGGTATTTTCCTGCAGCTAGTTCCCACCAACTGACCAATGAATTGGTGGCCACTGTAGAAGAACTACGGCTCTTCCTCACCAGCACTGTACCTGCAGGCACTCTGCCCTCGGGGAACAAAAAGGAAGGATTGGCACAGTTCAGACCCACAGCTATGATTTCCAAAGGAGTCCCTGAACACCTGACTCTTACTTAAGTTTTCTGTAAATCGGGTGCTCCTGGCCTATGGATGAAATTTTTACTCATTAAATTCCCAGTACAATCACCTTTCAAGCCAAATGCAAGTGTTGCGTTTCCCTGTAAGCCGATGACATTCATACTAAGGCTAGAAACAGACTTTACTTTTTATTTCATACCACTGCTTGTGGTGTCCTGAGAACAACACAGCCTCAAGTCCGAGGGACCTAACTCAGTGGTGAGAGAGATCACAGTAAAAATAATAATAATAAATAAAAAGCCTGCACACACTGTCACTGGAAACTTACCCAGTACACACCTCTTTGCGCACACACCCTTCCTTGAGGAAGGGCTGTAAAAGTTTGCCCACTCCAGGACCACATGCAAAGTCACAGATCTTTAGTCACCAACCACAATTAAAATCAGATGGGTCCTGCCAAGGTCTGCATGCCACATGGTTTCTGAAAGTTGTGACATGCGCAAGAGGTCACTATTTATACCATTTCCTTGTGAAATTACAGCCTTCAAGCTCCTGGGTTAAAAATTGAGAGGGGGATCTGATCACTTGGATCTTAGTCATTTGGGAGGTTTCATGGCTCAGGCAGATGAATGCTCATGCCTGCCTGTAACTCCTACCTCTTTCCCACGACCCATGCTCTCTGCTTCCCTCCCTTTCCACTCCGTCCTCCCCTTAGAGTTTGGATACTTCTGATCTTATCCCTCAGCCCATATTTAACTTGATAACTTCTGCCTAACTTAGTGCAGGCACAGCAGCAGATAGGAGGCCTGTCACTGCACCCGATCAGTCCTCCTGGGAGTGGTA
Organism: Cygnus olor; assembly: GCF_009769625.2. Classification (NCBI taxonomy): domain Eukaryota; kingdom Metazoa; phylum Chordata; class Aves; order Anseriformes; family Anatidae; genus Cygnus; species Cygnus olor. Next base: position 127,065,166 of record NC_049169.1, on the reverse strand, counting down.
TCAGCTACCAGCCTCCTGAAAAAGCACTTTAAGAAGCTGTTAGGCTTTACAAGAATTGAAAGAAATAAAAGTTTAAAAAATTACGTTCATGAAAGTCACTTTTTGTGTATAATATAATAAGACATATTTGCATCTGCAGCTAAACAATCAGGTACTGTAAGTAGGACAGAGTCTGGGCTGAGACAGGGCACACACAAACACCTCTTAAAGAACAGTCATCCACACTGTTGTACACTCATACTTATTGAGTGCCAAAGTACTTACACTTACAGTGACTGTTATTTCAACCACGGAACCATGCACCCAACTGGAGTAAAAAAAATAACAATAATATAAAAGGCAAATTAAATAATTTGCTATTGCAAGTTGACATCCCCCATTCCTAATGTTTTACCTAAGCCATTCCCCTCTACCATCTAATTGTTCCTAGGCATGAGTTACAACTCAGAAAGTGTGATTTAGCAACTAACTTCCATCTGCCAAACAGCTAAGTATCTACAAAGCAATCAGTATGCCCGAATCCCTACTCAAAATAGACAGCTATTTACACTTCCCACGTGCTCATTCAGCCCTGATACCCAAATGTATCCAAATGAACACTGACAAAGCAGCCCTCGAACATTGTCAAGACATATTTAAATAACCTGCATTTGTTTCCCTTTTCGTTATTCAGACATTAGGCAAACAAAGTTTCCAGAAGTCACTCCTTTCTCACTTTTTCCCCAAGTTATTATCAGTGATTGAAAAAGGGCTCTAAATCTACGTACCCAGGACACTACAAAAACACTCACCCATCACAGACTCACAGACTGTCTGAGAAAGAGATACCTGCTCAGTAATTCTCCCTGCTTTTATGCTCCTACTATATTAAAAGCTTTGACATAGATGATAGGCAGCCATAAAGAGTAAACGTCTCACATCATACATACTTTTAACTATGCCAGCTCACTGAGGATAACGTTCTCTCCTAAATTTCACTGCAAGTTAAAGAGCCTGGTAATTCTGCAGAACCTGTCATTTCATTGCCCTGTTTAACAGAGGAAAACAGTGGAGTAAATTAAAAACAGGCTCTTCACACTTGCCTGCTGCACTAGCTGTGTGCCAAGCGTCACATGAGAATATTTCCACTGCAATGTTTACTAGAGCTGAGCTCGCCAGTAGAGAGAGCGTACAGAAAAAACACCCAACCCTGAACCTCACTTGAACCTTGCCTGTAGTTCAAGGAGGGTGGAATAAGAAAGGTGAACTTTATTTAACTTCTCTTACACCTCTGCACTTCCTACACTGGGTCGTAATAGGCAGTGAAAGGGATTGAAGTATTATTAAAAAAAAAAAAAAAAAAAAAAAACAATCTTTATGGGAGAGTCTGGCCTAAGTGAAATGAAGAAGAATATGAAATTCAACAAGAAAGGCTGTCCCTTCCTCCCCAACTCAGGCAAATCGATTTCTAGGCCAAGGAGGTTTAGATAAGCTCCAAACTTTTCAAGATTTATCCAAACTAAACCACTTAAGATGCACCCATCATTTACCATTGAATACCTTGGCTGGGAAGCAGAAAAAACCTGCCAAATCTGCACATCTCTAGCAGGTCACACACTGGTCAACAATATACATCAAAAACATTTGAAAAAATACAATTATGCTGAGCTTCATCTTCTGCCCAAAGTAATCAAAATACAAAGCACGACAACGGAAAAAAGGAAAAAAGATTTTGGTACACTAAAGTTCACGGGTCTGGGTAAAGCTATTGAAAATCTTTTTTTTCCTTTTTTTTTTTTTAGAATTAAAACTTTAGCATAGATAGATGAGACTTTCCTACTCTTGATCCTATTTTCTTTTCAAATAATCTTTAAAAAACAAACATCAAGAAACAGCTCCATCACTACCAATGTGTGAGGTATCCAGCCTCATAGCTAGATCACAGATTTCCTTTTTATTGGGATAGACTCTCAGTCTTTCATTTAGGGCCCATGTAAAGTACAATAGATTATGCATGAATAAATTGTTAATTGAAAACAGGCAGCGTTATTAAAGTGGCAAGGCAAATAAAGTTTAGAGAAAACCACAGACTCTTGGTTGGCCAAGAGACTTCCACTCATGTACAGATGCAGAGCTCTTGACTCAATACTCTGGATGTTGGGCAGATGTGGACTCTATCTGCTATTTTTAACTTGCCAGTAAACACTACAAGTGTTACGTGCCAGCCTAAATGCTGTGAACTACTGCAAAAATCCTGATGTACCACCGAATATTGTCACTTCAAAAATGTGCAACATCCATTAAAAAATGAGAAAACTATTTCCAGGCACTGGGTAGTGATCAATACAATCCGGAATTTCAGTACAAGCTCTCATTTCCAAAGCAAGTTGCAAACATTATCTACTTTACCTACCCTATGAATACAGTACATATTATTACTTCCAGCTTGCAGATGGGGAACATTAAGCACGAACCCAGCTTGTTCACTATCACAGCACATCTATTCTACATTTCCCTAGTTAAACTTAGAACATAAGTAAAAATTATAACCCAAAGCTAATCATCATGGGATCTCTATAGAATCAGAGGAATATTAGTACTTCCAAGTTGTGATTCAGCAGACAAACTGAATCACATGAAACTGATTTAATAGCAAGCCTCTAAACGTGGTCTCTGTCACTTATTAGAGTGTAGAATGGCGCACTTCAAAATATATGCATGTATAAAGTTGTCAGAAGATGAAGTCCAGCATGGATGCTGACAAGATCTCAGCTTAAAAGAGGGGAAAAAAATACACTATCAAGTATTTAATAAATCCCAAGATACATTGGCTTTTTTTACTGAAAACTCAATTCCACAAGTATTGTTAACTGCCTCTTGAGGGTGATTATAGTTGCAATGTTCCGTGTGTTACACGGCTGAATCCACTGCTGAAGTTTTTACACTGCTGTTCCAATCAACAGGATATGGTTCCAAACAGACTTGAGGAAATCTCTGGTACTTCTTGCTGAAGCACACTTTTCTTCATATTCTGGGGAAAGACTGTAGTTTCTACAGATTTGGGGTTGATAAGCAAAGAAAACAAAAATGGAATAAAAAATAAAAAAAGCTGCACCCCAGCTTCACGCATCTTCATCCTGGGACTGCTTCTCTGCTTTGTCCCAGTGATCACAGCGTAGCATTGTACAGATAGATGACTGATCAGAACTAAGCAGTACAAAAAAACTAATGCTTGTTGTATTAGCCACTCTGGAAATCAGTTTACAACTTTCACAGCACAGTTCTTATTTGATCCTTCAGACCATCAGGACCATCTTTGTACTGCGTTCTGGTCTGCAGTTGGACAATGAGACACCCAGGCTATGAAAGGACGTCAAATCACAGAATCATTATGGCTAGAAAAGACCTCCAAGATCATCTGGTCCAACCATACCCCTACCACCAGTATCACCCACTAAACCATGTCCCTAAAATGCTGCTGAGGGTGGGCATTTGCTGTGTTTTCCTTTGGAATCAGAGTTCAGCTGTGGTTTACTAGTTGGAATTAAGTATTAACTGTGCAAGACGAGATTAAACCAGCATATTTTTCAAAAAATACTTTCAAAGTGTTCAGGAAAGTATGACAACATGGCCATTTTCATGCATAGCAACATATACTCCAGGAGGAGGAAGGGATCTATACCACACATTGCAGCACTTGTTTTTTGTGACTCTTCAAAGCTTTATCAGCTTTGATGAGGCACTTGTCAAAGTCAGGGCTGAGTAACTACCATAGATCTGAGGCCCTGCAGAATTACTGAACAGCCAGGATAGAATAGCAACTGCCAGCTCTTTCAAGGACTATAAGGTGGAAAATTCGGTCATATTGAAGGAAAAGGATCAAGTGTACATAGCAATCGATACCTTGTGAATCTGTCATGGTGGGAAGTATGCCACAAAGTTTAGAGTGGACAAACTAAATTCTTGATAACCATCTTTAAAATTGTCTAAAATACCCAAAGTTAATGACGGTAACTTGTTATTCTTCTCCGAAGTTGTACTGTGTCTTCACAGAGGTGATCGTAATCATAAAACAAGGAATCCGAATAGGCATTAAAGGGAAAAATAAAAATAGACACAAATCAAGCATTCCTACGTGCAGTCTTCACTGCAAGCCACATAATCAAATCAGCTTGTTTTTTAAAAAATGGTATCAAGACTTACCTAGTTTTGAACAGTAGTTATTAAAATTAGCAAAAGTTTAAGCAACTCTAAAATCTAGTTACAATGGAAACAAAAAATCCACCTCGAACATTTTCAAACTTTCTTTCACTCTGGGTTGGATACTTTCTCCATGACCAGGCTCCATAATTTGCCAGTTAGCTTAAGGACCATGCACAATGTTAGCAGGCAGAGGCACAATGTCTGGCTTTGAGTTGGGTGATCACATCCTTTTCTCACGCTGACAACATAAAGACTGGAGTATGTCAAGCACATGGAAAATACCTGAAACAACCCAGATTTCTACAAAAGGCAGAGACGATGCTGCCAAAAGCAGAGAGTTGTTCTGTTTCACAGCAGTGCACACACAGAAGCCCTGCTAAGTAAAGAAGCCTAGTACAAAGCAGCAACACCACTGCAAACATTTTTTTGCAGGAGCTTTTCTCCTGCAAATTTTTATTTCCAGCTAAGATTAAAGCAGCAGAGATGACTGGTCTGTTGCTGTTTGAAAGCAGCTCACACAGAATATAGCACTGTAACTGTTTTCATTCACAAATTCCTACTCCTGTTTCAGCTTGTCCCTCTCAGAACAAAGGCAAGATGAACAAGAATTTTCTCCCCCCAACATAAACGTGAATTAGAATTTAAAGAAAAAAAAAAAAAAACACACCTTTCTCCAAGTGCTGTGAGTGAAAGGCAGCAAGAGAAGAGTTCATACAGCCAGTCTCAACTCTGATAAATTATAACAGACAGGTATTTTTCTGCATTAGCCAAACCTTACACTGATTCTGATACACAATGTCTTCTGAATGAGCTAGCTACTAAATATTTGTAACAAAATTAAAGTATATAGTATGGCAGGGAATAGCACTATACCAAGTGTGAACAAGGTAACTCCCCTCCTATTCTTCCTACAATCAGTTTCATGAATCTACAACTCTGTTTTCAATGCTCTTGGAGGCAACAGAGTTCCAACTCATACAAAGCACCGCTGACACTAGTAGGAAGATGAAGAATTTTAGGGAAAGCTCATTATCAATTTGATTTACATGTTATTTATTTATTTTTGTATTTATTTATTTTAAACAGAACTAATACATTTGATTTTACACCTCAAAAGCTTCAGACACTAAGCAAAGAGCATTTCTCAAGTTGTTGAGAGGCCAACGACCACCCATCACTGAGCTATGGCTCTGCGCATGCAGGCAAGTTCTCCTGAATGGAAAAAGAGAAGGACACAAGCAGCAGAGAGTTTAGACATTTCCTCTTACAACTTAATGCAAAAATGAAACAAGAAAGATGATACCCAGGGGAACAGGTTTAAAAAGCACCACAAGATTATTCTGTTTACAATTACCCTTTGTTTCTTTCTTTAAACAGATATTTAAGAATGTTTCAAGAGAATGTAAGCCTAACAGCAGTATATACTAGACACAACTATGTGCCCAGATGTTCAGCTATGGTAAACCAAAGTATTTCCCTTAATGCTGGATTCAGCTACAGCACCCCAGCTGAGCACAAAGCTGGGGATGTACTCTTTAGCAGCGCCACTACTGTTTTGGGTTTGCGCCTGGCAGCAGAGCCCGCTTCAGTCAATGAAAGGTCACGCTTACCAAGGCTGGGGCCATGCACTTTGGCCATAAGAAAAGCTGGGGTACGTTTTCTTTAAGTTTTGAATCCTATTTGGCTCTGAACTCCAAAGCGTAACAGTTGTACTGACTTAGACCAAAGTTAAAATGCCCAGAAACTTTACCAGAGAATACCTGAAAAGTTTCAGCTCTACCATCCTGAACACTACAGCAGAATGATTTACCTCTGTGAGGCTGAATATTATGAAGGATAAAAAAAGCAAGCATAGCTTATCACAGCAGAGCGATCCAATGCTTTTAAGTGTCAGAATTCACGTTGCAGCTTTGGGCACCCCTCCTCACAGACCACAGAGGTGCAGCTTTTGCTCCTGGCCTGTCTCTACGGCAGCCCCGACATCCCAAGAAAAGGTGAAGGTAGCTGCAGCACCCGAAAGAAAGGCAAGAGGTTAGGTGGAATCGTACCATGGGACATGTGTGGCCCACCAGCAGCTGCCAGCTGAACCACACTGACCTCAGCAGGGACTGCAGCTATGCTGTTTACAGCAAGCCCGTGCCTGGGAGCAGCATAAAACAACAGCTGCCCTCCCTCTTGGCTCAGTCTCAGGCACCCGCGCTGCCGTTCAAAGGTAGCCTGAGGCTAAAGCAACTCCCATCCACACTGAAAAAACCAGACGTACCTACCATGTTCACAGATTCCACCTGCAAGCAGTAAACCACTCTGAGGTCATCCTAAAAGACCCTCTGCCTGTCTCCACTGCCTCATTCCAGCCACATAACATCACAGCAGCGTGAAAGGAGGCAGCAGCTACGCCAAACAGGCGCTGCTGGGGCTGCTCCTCTGCGTGTGCCAAAGCAGCAGCATGCCCCAGGGGTCAACTGGACACAGGTCTGCAGCCAGCAGGAACAGCCACCCAATCTGAACTTGAGGCCGTCGCTGAAACAGAGTGCAGAGGAAGCCAAAAAGCCTGGAGTTCTCACCCCAGTTCTGCACAAACTCCTTGCACGCCAGAAAAGCTTTACCTCAATCTTCTACATCTGCAAAACAGGAACATTAGTTACTTTTTAACTACGGAACACATCCATATTTGTTTAATATCCACGTGTAATTTGATGATAAAACAAAAGTGAGGTATAATTACACTAATAAAAGCAAGACGTGACAGCAGAACGCCTCACGAGCTGACTGCATTTGTATCACCATTTGTCTGTTTCATGGAAGAACGAAAATTAAAGCAACGTAATTAACCCACATAAAGAAACATTGCCTTTAAAAAAAAAAAAAAACATTTAATTTTGTGAGCTCAGGTCTAATGTGAGCTCAGGTCTTACAGAAACAGTTCGTAAATCTTAAACCTGTAAAGAACATGGTACACACAGCACAGCAGGCCTGAACAAGCATGCAATGAGTTCAAAGGAGAAAAGGAACCAGGCTTGCACATCATCAACCTCATATGTACAGCCTGGTTGACTCAAGCCAGTCAGCCTCACTTCTTCTCTTCTCACAGCTGCTTTTCAGGAGCTCTCTGATATCGCTCAGACAACTGGAAATGCAGCAAGGTAGAACCAGAGATCTGCTTGCTTACAATGTTTCATTTTCCCCAAAAAATTTAAACGATATTTAAAAGCAAAAAAATGCCACCTCTGGTGTTTTCAGGGGCAGTAAGTGTGACAATAATTTGTCTTCAGATCAAAGGCAGCTCAAGATACATCCAACCATTCATTACCCATTGTAATGGGTACAAAAGCTTCTGTCTACCTAAATCTATTTAGAAAGAATCATAAAGTGAAAATATTACATGCAGAGTGAATTAAAACAAATACATACACACAATTTGTATTACATTCAGGGAGAAGATTCCTTCTCAGCTGATTCAATACCTAGAAATAATCTGATGTGCTCCTAGCTACAGAACTCCATGACACAGGGTTCATAGCCAGACTCTGGTTGCAGATAGCTTTCTCAGATTTAAGGTTTCGGATCAGGAGGAGAGAAAGGCAAGCGGAAAAAATGGAAAGCTGTAGGTGACAGTGCATTCATACATGCATACTCTCACCTTGGAGCAATGAAAGGAGCCCAGATCTGCATGGTTAACACCTATCTTTTAGAGATGCAAACAATTAAATTCAAGGCATATTAAAAGGTAGCAACTCATACTGGCTTTTTATTGCCACTATTCCTTTCCACATGACCAACCACAACTACAACTAAAAAGAGATGTTCTCCAAAAGGAGAAGTAATAAAACAGACTCTCTCTCTATTAGAGAGTCAAGGTATATTTCTTCTTTTCTTCTTTTTTGTTTTTAACATCTTCATTATTCTCCGAATGCAGCTCCAATCCGGCATTTGGCCTAGGGCAATGTACTACAGGAACATTAATGGATTCTATACAGCCACATATAACCAGTGTATGGTTACTTGGTTGCATGTTTCTAAACTTGTTCAACCAACTTCAAGGAGTTATTTCATAGAATAGTGGGACCAAAGCGAAGCCTTTCAGGTTACACATTGAAACAGCAACAAGGTTGATACAAAGCCATTCTCCATGAATGTAACCATGTGCCACAGTGCCCAGGATGTAGCACAGCACAGTAACACCTACACTTGATGGGTTGTCTCAAGCTCACTATGGTCTTTTAAAACGCACATCATGCACTTGAGCATAGAAGGACTGCAATACTCGTATATGACAGTTTTGTTACCAGAATACTTATTTTGATGGCACAATGCTGTGGAGACACCCGGACTTGCTCTAGATGTGCAGTACCACATGGAGATAAAATATCCGGTCCTGACAGCTCTGTTGCTGTATTAAAGCAGCACAACACCCAGCCTGGTCAGCCTTAGCCTTTCAGCCACCACCTGCCTGCTCTGAAGATGGTTTGACTGCTTCTCTTCACTTTTCTCTATCGTATAGTATAAGTATCTCCTCAGATTTGAAGAAAATACACCCCCAGACATCGGGCCAGTTGCAGGACAAAAGAAGTGGAAGAAAAACCACCAAGTATTCCTCAGTAAAACAGCAACCCCTGCCTGCTAGGGCAGCACCAGATAGCTAACCTTTAACCCCTTCTCTGCTGTTCTCTGTCACACCCAAGGGCAAAGATAAATTGCCACAGCAAGGTGTGTCAAAGCTTATTTAAGAAGTTATTGCCCTCAGCTGTCATCCTCACCTTCCTGTCAGAGATAACAATTCCTGCAGCAGTCAGCAAGAAAAACATGTGCCTCCAGCTCAGCTACGCTAGTTGCCATGCTGTATATTAGCTTAAACTAGTGATAAATGTTGTGGTTTTTTTTGTTGTTGTTTGTTTGTTTGTTTTTTTCCTCAGGCAAACTTCTAGCTTTATTCCTCAGTACTCCAGTCTCTCCCTAGTTTTTCTTCCTTCCAGTTGACTTTCACGTTGCTGATTGCTGACTTCAGCGACTGCCATCATCTCAAGACATTGTGGCCAAATGAGCCAAGGAATATTCCAAGCCTCAGAACAGACTGCTGTGCAACCTTCCTGAGGTAAAAGGATAATCAACTACAGAAACAGGATTTCACAGAACCAACACAGGAACGTGCAAAACTTGTACAACTGTAGAGGGTGCCACTCCTTCACTTAGTGCTGTAGCCAAAGACTGTGAGCAATAAGCCTTGATAAAGTTTCAGGTAGACAAGTAAAAGCTACTACTCTTTCCATCTAACATCACCCTTCCATAGGTACAGGGCAGACATTTAACTCTGACATCATGTTTTCTTTCTTAGCACATCCGGAACTGAAAGACCCTTTGTGTATATAGTCAGTCCATGAAGAGACTAAATCACTCAATCTGTAACATCACTAGCAAAGCTACACTTACCCTTTCACCATGCCTCTTCAGCTGTTTATGAACACACTAGAGTGCTTGTAGTTTGATTTTCTGCAAGGGATAATTCCGAATAACTTCAAAAACCCTCTATCGGTTCCTAGGCTTGCTGTTCTTGTGTAAGATTGCTTTTATTTTGTGGAGAAAAAAAAAGGGGGGGGGGGGGGGCAAAAAAAAAACAAGCAAAAAAAAAAAGCTTGGTATCTGTGGCTTTCTGCCTAAAAATAGTGTCACTTTCTTCCTAGAGATACATTCAATGTATGCCAGCATCCTGGTTGCTTCTCCTAGGTAGATAACATCGTTCATTTCTGCATAACATACATTACTTTGTTGACAGCATGTTTCTATAACACAGCCTGAGCAGAGAGCTCATCTTTCTGTTAACAAGCCCTAATTTCACCACCTGTAGGAAGTTTGCTCACAAGAGCTGTAGAACTTACAAATTCCCTTTTGTGGAAGCATCTTAGTAAGTTTTGTGATTTCTGAACATCTGAGTCATTCTGCATTACCTGCTGCTCTGAAATAACTTACTTAAGGCACAGGTCACAAGTGGCATTTCTACTCATGTTAAGATTTCATATGTTGGAAAGTCAGTAATGAGTACACTCAAGGAGAAAAGAAAGAGACATCTTCCTCTTATTACAGAAAATAGCTGTTTTTGCAGCACTTTTCTCAGCGGTTTTCTGAAAAATCATCCACGAAGAAGTCCACCTGCAGACAGGAAAAAGAGGTTCCTGCTGATCTTGCTCTTTGCACTCTGTCCTTAAAGTTTGCTGGTTTTGTCTTCACAAAGGTACCAATTCCAAGAGTCATTATATCATAGATTCATGCTGAATAAAATATACGCGCGTGCCTGGGGGCAGGGGAAGAGTGTCTTACGGCTTCAAGTAAATGGCTACGACCTCAGGCAGAATGGGGAAAACGGGATCATGGATAGCACGCGCAACAGAGACCCTGCCAACACGATTCAGAAGCAGGGGACCTCACAGCTCAGTCTTTAAACATTAGTGGATACATAGTGGTCAAGGTTTCAAGTAGTAAACCAAAAGACAGCTACAGGCAAGCATCTTTTACTACTCTCCTAAGAGAGCAAGAGGAACTGCTTCCCAAAGTTCTACCCAGAGCATACAGAAAATAAATATGCATTACACTAGATCCCTTCAGTATGGGAAACATCTACTAGACATCTTACACAAGCATAACATTTCTTTAGATTTTATATATATATATATATAAACACAATAATTTCCTAACACAAAGTTCAGCATGAGACTTCAATGATCATCTTTGTTAAGAACTGAACGGATGACAACAGTCCCAACCTGACACATATTCTGCAAAAAGAATATGGCAACATTAAATTATATATATGAAAATATAGAAATTAAAAATGACTGATTTTTCAAGGACTAAAGAAATTGTGGGGGGTAGCTGGTTAAGAATGTCACAAGTAGATGAACAATTGTCAGCTTAAGCATTTTTGGATAATAGCTTGATACATAATCGAAAATGTGAGGCAGGGAGAAAACACCAATCAACAATGCAGAGCACGAAAACAAGATGGGCATAACAAAAGTTTTCAGAAAGCAATGACAGATCATCATACATCTAGAGAACCGAAAATACAGAGGCAGTACATTAAAATCCATGATAATGCAAATCCAACATGAAATATGGGTCCACTGCTAGCTGATACCAGCAATGTAAATAAATTAGAAAAAAAAATAAAATAAAAAGGGGGGGAAAGAAAAAAAAAATGGAAAAAAAAAAGCAGGAAAAAAAAAAGCAAAACAGAAAATTGCTAAGTGTAATGGATACTCTTTGTCCCTTTGCAGAATGAAGGAAGAAGATGCAATCATTCCGTATGTTAAAAAATCATTCCATATTGTTAAAAGAACGGAAAATTTCCCATTCCCATGCATGATTTTATAACCAATTTATAAACTGGCCCATTTTAGGGCCTGTTCTCTTCAATGGTTCCTAAATGACTAGGACATGTTTTGAGTAAGTCTGCAGGTGACACTGAACTGGGAGGAGCTGATGACTCCCTCAGTGGTGGAGAGGCCTTGCAGAGACATCTTGACAAATCTGAGAGCTGGGCAATCACCAACAATATGAAGTTCAACAAGAGCAAGTGCTGGATTCTGCACCTGGGACAGGGCAACCCTGGCTGTACGTAGGAGAGGCTGGAGAGCAGCACCATGGAAAGGGGTCTGCGGATTCTGGTTGACGGCAAGTTGAATATTAGTCAGCAGTGTGCCCTCACAGCCAAAAGGGCCATCCGTGCCGAGCATCAGGCACAGCATGGCTCGCTGGTTGAGGGAAGGGATTGTCCCGTTTTGCTCTGCACCAGTGCAGCCTCACCTCAAGTGCTGTGTGCAGTTTTGGGCACCACAATATAAGGAGGACATAAAACTATCAGAGTGTCCAAAGGAAGGACACAAAGATGGTGAAGGGTCTGGAAGGCAAGATGTATGAGGAGTGGCTGTGGCCCCTGGGTTTGTTCAGCCCAGAGCAGAGCAGGCTGAGGGGAGGCCTCATGGCGGCCTGCAGCTCCCTCACGAGGGGAGCGGAGGGGCAGGCGCTGAGCTCTGCTCTCTGGGGACCCGAGGGAACGGCATGGAGCTGGGACAGGGGAGGGTCAGGCTGGGGGTTAGGGAAAGGTTCTGCACCCAGAGGGTGGTCAGGCACTGGGACAGGCTCCCCAGGGCAGTGGTCATGGCACCGAGCCTCCTGTAGCTCAAGAAGTGTTTGGACAATGCTCTCAGACACACGGTCAGATTTCTGGGTAGTCCTGTGTGGAGCCAGGTGTTGGACTGGAAGATCCTTGGGGTCCCTTCCAACTCAGGATATTCTGTAGTTCTATAACTTTAGAAGTTCTGACTGAGGATTTCTCTGAACATCTATTTTATACATACCATAGGAATAGGGAAATCTCCAAAGGAAGGGGCAGAGGACAGTACAGCCCGACTGTTCAAAAATAAATAAATAAATAAATAAAGGTAAAGGGATGAACCAGGGAGCTAAGATCTTCAGTTAAAAAACAGACGGTAACTGCAGCGATGCAAGAGCACAAAAGTTATTCAAAAATGTTGATGCTAGAAGTGGTACTTACTAAAACAACAGAAGAGCAAAACAAATATTGTATTAAAATGATAGTTTATACTTAGCTTTTTTATTTTTTTTTTAAGGATATTCACATTTTCAGGGTACGTTGTAGTTGATGGCAGTTAATTTGGGATCCTTATCAATGAGCAAATGCTAAACTGCTAGTAACATTCTGCATGATTTTCAAAAAAGTATCTACTGACAAAAACCTCTCTGCTTTTTGACAGCTTGCAGGTCTGGTTGACAAAAGTGACTTGTGCTAATACACTTGAGTTTCTCTTAATACAGGTAACAACATTAAAGGATGTTTTGACCAAAATTTTTGCCAAATAAGGGAACACATTACACAGATTACAAAGTTGTCCCCTTGGCTGATCTCAAAAAGTTGCTACTGGAAAGGTATGGATACAAAGACCATTTTGAACAGTCTCCTTTGGAACAATTATTGGTTGAGGACTATTCAACTAGTTTTTTAATAGACATAAAAATTACATAAAATATTTGCTTACTAAGCCTGGACATAAGAGTGTTGCAGTAGTATCTAGTAGTAAGGCAGTTTAGTATTGCAAAGCTACATTAATCACTTATAAAGTAATCTTGGTCCTACAAGATGACTTGAACGCCAAAGAGGTTTGCAAAGTTAGGCCACACTCCCAGACAAGGGACACCTATTTCATAATGCAACTTAAGAAAACTAATAACTGTCTCATAATAAGATCTCAGTGCAAAGCAGAACAAATGTGTGCAAATACATTAATAGGACTATTAGTAGAAACAGAAATATTTTTGCATTGATGAGACAAACCAGTAAGTACAATATTATGCCTACCTTCAGGAGAGTAGGCATACAGTAATCCTGGAGCAATACAAAGAAATTGCTCCTTCATGGTTGTGTACTAAAACACACAAACAGTATATCTGTTATGCACAGAGAACACTTTTCAACTCTGCTAACAGATATGTAATGGAATCTCCTGATTGGGAAGATGAAGTGAAAAAGAAAAAGAAAAAGAAAAAGAAAAAGAAAAAGAAAAAGAAAAAGAAAAAGAAAAAGAAAAAGAAAAAGAAAAAGAAAAAGAAAAAGAAAAAGAAAAAGAAAAAGAAAAAGAAAAAGAAAAAGAAAAAGAAAAAGAAAAAGAAAGATGTGAGGTTCCTCAATATTTGGGTGACATATCAGGGGATGAAATGGACTCAATGTCATATGAGCATTTCAAGTAAGACTAAAGTCTTAAGAAGTCTACTTTAACATATCTCATGAGCAAATCAAAGTTTCTTCTTGTGTAAGATGAGCATAAACGTGGACTTAATGGTACTTTCCTCTTTGGAGCCTGTGAATTCCCCAGTTTCCTGAGGTTTCCTCATAAAGACACCAGAAAAATCAGTCTGGAATTTCTCCACACATACTCACCTTGATTACTTTTAAAAATACCTACTGACCTAGGGGCTTCCTCTGCTTATTCACAAAGCTCTTGACTCTTTCCTATACTGCCCAACCTAACAGGTGTTTTTTTGAGTGGAGAAAGGAAAGGAGGTTTCTCTTGAACCAACAGAGCCCGATCACCAGCTGGAGCCTGGACAGGGTAAGCAACACTGACAAGTTGTCTTCTTCAGGGTGCGCTTCTACACGCCCTTAGAATCATAGAATCATTCAAGTTGGAAAAGACCTTCAAGATCACCTGGTCCAACCATCACCCTACCACCACCGTCACTCACTAAACCATGTCCCTAAGCATCACGTCCAATCTTTCCTTGAACACCCCCAGGGATGGTGATGCCACCACTTCCCTGGGCAACTAACTACAGAACCCAGTTTCACTGTCCAGATCTGGAGTCTGAGCAGTGAACATGAACCATCTGGACATGCCAGCTCAGGGTCTTCTGGCTGGCCTGTCTTCATGCTGCGTCCAGTGCTGACGTCTCTCAGCTCTGAGATCTCAGCCAGACTTAGAGCTGGAAGAAGGTTCTTACCAAATTGCACAAGCAAGAAATTTGCTACTCTTTAAGGCTTGGCTGGCACTGGAGGATTACCAGTCTTACTGGGGCAACACTCTGTAGTGACTGAAGGAGCTAGTGTAAGGAAGAGACATTTTCTCACACCTCCTGCTCCTTGACCAGGGTACTCCTGAAAACGAGGCTCTTGCTGGATTTAAGAGTATAAAAAGGCACTTTAGCACCACAAATTTGTATTAACCACTTATAAAGAGATCTGAGTCCTGCAAGATGACCACCAAAGAAGCCTGTGAAGGTAGCCCACATTCCTAGACAAGACAGAAAGGACGCGAGGTTCCCCCGGGAGATGTCTCCCTGTCCCCACACGCCTCCCCCCGGCTCCGTCCCTCTCACCCGCGTCGTAGAAGGCGTCCAGCACCGCCGTCTCCCCGAAGTCCAGCTCCCCGAAGTTGACCGTGCCCAGCTGAGCCCCCTCGGCCTCGCAGGCCCTCAGCAGGCACTGCCGAGCCCCGGCCTCGGGGCTCCGCGCCCCGGCGCCCCCCTTGGGCGGCTCGTTGAGCACATACACGGCCCGCAGGCAGCGCGCCCGCGGGGCACCCGCGCCGCCCTCCGCCGCCTCCACACCGCCCGGTGCCGCCGCCGCCGCCGCCTCGGGCGGGCAGGGCGCCGGCAGCTCCGGCTCCGTGCCGGGGTGCCCCGGCTCCGCCGCCGCGCTGCCGCCCGCGGGACTCTCCATAGCGCCTCCGAGGGCTGAGGGGGGCCGGCGGCTGCCAGCAGGTGCTCAGGCGGGGCCGCGCCTCATGGCGAGCGGTCCCCCGTCGCCCGCCCGCCCGCCCTCGGCTGAGGGACAAGCGGGCAGCCCCGGGACGAGCCCGCTCCGCTCCGCGCCCAACGCGGCGCCGAGGGGGAGGCGACACCGTCGGGGCGGCCTCGCCTCGCTTATGGCTTCCCTTCCCCGCCCCTGGCGGGGCACACGACCTCCCCGCACCGCCCGCCGCCACCGCCCTGACCGGCGGGGCTCTGAGCCGTGGTCCCGCTCGGCTTCTCGGGACGGGCTGGAGGCGGCTGCTGCACGGCGGGAGGGCTGCACCCGCCCCGCTGCCCTTCGCCGCCGTTAGGAGTCCCCCCCCTACAGCCGTTATGAGCCCCTGTCAGCCGTTAGGGGCCGGCTCGCCCCGGCCGTCCTCCCAAATAATAACTACCTAAATAAAAGCACACCCCTGCACCGTGTAAAGAATGGTTCCGGGCTTGGGCTGTGGACAGAGGGGCTGAGGAGTGTCATCGACCCCCACAAACCTAGGGTGCCATCTGCCACTGTCATCCTTGAATCACAGAATCATTAAGGTTGGAAAAGACCTCCAAGATCATCTGGTCCAACCATCCCCCTACCACCAATGTCACCCACTGAACCATGTCCCTAAGCACCATGTCCAACCTTTCCTTGAACAACCCCAGGAACAGTGACTCGACCACTTCCCTGGGAAACCCGTTCCAATGCCTGACCAATCTTTCTGAGAAGAAATGTCCCCTAATTGTTTTAATTGTTGACGAGTAATGCTCTTTGTTCAACTCTTTGTTTTAATTGTTGAAGAGTAGGGGCATGATGTTTCCATTTTTCCACTCACCAGGGACATTGCCCGAATGCCAGGACTTTTCAACTAGGATGGACAGAGGCTTGGCGACTCCATCAGCCAGTTCCCTCCGGACCCTGGTATTCATGTCATCAGGTCCCATAGACTTGTACCTGTTTAGATTCATCAGGTGGTCTTGAACCTGCTCTTCACTTACAGTGGGTGGGACTTTGATCCCCCAGCCTCCATCTATGGGTTCAGGGAAATGAAAGACTTGGGAAGCCCGTCTACCAGTGCAGACGGAGGCAAAGCAGTTGCTGAGTACCTCAGCCTTCTCCATGTCTGTCGTTACCAATTACTCAGATATAGAAACTCACTCCTAAGATAAGAAATTAGCCACCCATAATCGCTTACACACTACTATTTTCACCCCTCAGTCTATTTTCACAAACGTTAAAGGCGCATGGTGGCCCTCGGGGACTCCTCCTGTCACCCCAGCGCAGCAGCCCGAAGGAAGCTGGGTCCTCTCTTGTGCTCTTCCTCGAGGCTCTGTGCAGAAGGGATGCCACCTCTCGCACAAGGGCTAGGGGATGGGAAGGAAGCACTCACACAACCCCTGAGAATTGGCAACACAGTTCTTTATTGCCGGGACATCCTGCAGGTGAGCCTGCGGGATGTCTGTGGTGTTTGGTGGCTCCAAGCTAATGCTGGGGATGGAGCCTGCGCGACGAGTAGGGAGCTCACCGGGTACTCCTACGACGCTGTTGGTGCGCTCTGATGGCAGGGAGCAGAGGCATGCCGGGGTAGTCGCGGGTCTGGTCTGGCCGAGGTGGATCCAATTCCATTGGTTCCTCCACATCTTTTGGTGCATCCATCTCCATGGGCTCCACAGTGTTTGGCAGAAGGACAAGCCAGTCCTTGCCCGGGACTGCCCACACGGGATGCCTTCCATCTGGAATGCTTTCCGGCCAGGGTGCCGAACCAGGGGGTTGCCCAGTCCCACGCCGAGTTCCCATACCACTCTCTGGTTGATTTTCATGCATGGGTTCGACGCTGCCGTATGGTTTACGGCCATGGCTGGGTCCCACGCTGCATTCTGGACGATAGGCACGCCTCTCCTCCCCGCGGCTGTCCAGCTGATGCTCCTGCCTTCGCCCCAGGCCATCGTTGTGCCATTGGGAAGGCCCAGGCCCCCTGTCGCCGTATGGCTGAGGGGGCGGCCTGTTCCCTGCGTCGTTGCGGTGCCAGTGGTACCGCCTGTAAGTGTCTGTGGGCTGTGCGCCAGAGGTCTCTTGGGCACTGGTGTCTTTTGTGCTGCAGGCGCTATCCCTCTGCCCTTGACACGTCTCCTTCTTTTTGGGTGCACTCCTTCTCGGTGCTTCCTTGGACTGCATCGCTGTCCTCTCACACCGAGGAGGCCTGCTGCTCGCCTTGCTGCTTTGGCTCTCCTTCATGCCACACAAGTTGGCTGTCAGAGGGCCTAGCAGCTCAGCGAATGGTGGGCCAGCTGCAGGGCTCCTGTTTTATAGGGCCCGCAGCAAAGGCGCGGCAGTGGTGGCCACTGTGACCTCAGCAAGCCTCTGTGATGGAGTGGCCCATGCATGGCCAAAGGCAGCCGTGTTGGGGGCGGCCTGGAAGATGCCCTCACGTGGAAGAAGGAGGAGGTTTGGGGGGCTGAGAGCCCCTTTTCTGGGGCTGTCTCCCCCGGGCCATTTGGCTTGTCAGAGAGGCTGCCCCTCGGCCACAGGGACTGCCCTCCACCTCCCATCCTGTGCCCTGGGTTTATTGTTAACACTGGTTTTTAGGTAAATAAAATTAATTTATGGAAAAGAATAGAAGCAAGACGCATCTTCAGCCCTAATTCCCATGTGCACTTTGAGCTCTGAGTGAACAATTTCTTCCTCACATCACATCTACTTGAAACCTGCCCTCCATTCGTTCAAAGCCATTATTCCTTGTTCCATTGCTACACTCCCTGACAGAGTCCCTCTCCAGCTTGCTTTTAGGCCACTGTTATGGGTTAGGTTAGGAGGCAAAACTGCAGGACCTTGCAAATTGCAGCCTTATCTACCTTGTTCCACATGTTCCACATGACGTTTTCCAGCTCAGGCTCTAGCCTCTCATCAGTGTAACACAGAATCACAGAATCATTAAGGTTGGAAAAGACCTCCAAGATCATCTGGTCCAACCATCCCCCTACCACCAATGTCACCCACTGAACCATGTCCCTAAGCACCACGTCCAACCTTTCCTTGAATAACCTCAGGGACGGTGTCTACCAGGATCCCCAGTACCTTTCCTGCAAACATCACTTCCAGCCATCCGGCTTCCAGCATCTACTAGTACACGAGATTTCTCCTCTCCAGGTACAGGTCTCAGCATTTGCTTTTGTGGAACCGCACGATGTTCCTGTCAGCTCATTTCTCCAGCCTGCCATACTGAGATTATTTAATTTCCATCATGATCAAAATTTATTATTGCTGAAGAGTCACTGCAAAACACACGAATTGCTTAACATGCTTTAAAGCTGTCTCTTAAGTACAGGAAGATGTCTTAAATGGGCTTCTAATGTTTTACTGTTATTCTATAAGATACATGAACATGAAGGCAGGTATCATCAGTCTTAAAGACTTATTTTGAAGAATTAATTTAGGAAGGAAGTCTTTGAGAATTTGATCTCCAGAAGTACAAAACATTCTTGCCTCCAAAAATGGTAATAAGGATAGCTAATTCCTTGCTAGATAAGGCTAGGGCTAGCTTTGTGACTCAAGGTCACACAGGCTATGTACATTCGGAATACCTGTGACATAATAGGAAGGTATCTACAGAGTGAAAATGTTCATGCAGATGATCCATTGTTCACACTACTTGCATTTTGGAGGACTTCCTTCAGATGAGGTGGAGTCCCACAAATCCCATGCCCACTAGTGGCTGGAGAAAAACTGATGTAATCTTAAAATGCATCTTTCAGTTTAGATTCATCTGTAAGGAACTGAGCTTGTGAACTGCAGCTGCAACTGCTCTGTGATGTGAACCACAGTGGAGTCTGTGAGGACAGCAGGGAGAATCACTTTTTAAAAGACTTCTCTTAATCCAACCTGAAACATTAATGTAAATGCAGCCACACAAGCCCACAGAGCAGACTTTCTCATTTCTCCTGTCCTCTATTCCACCAGCTTGGCTTTAATTCCTTCCCTTTTCTCTAAGCAGAAATACACATCAAGGACAAACATATCTATTCACTTTAAACACCCACAAACTAAGGTAGTGTTGAAAAGTAGTTTGTCTGCATCACTGGCTAGAATTCAGCTATACTTCCAATGACTTAACTTTAGGTAGGCCTTAGACTGAATTCTCCCAGGGTGACTAAATGACTTCTTAGTTCACATAGGAAATCTATGGCATTATTTATGATTGAACACTGTGGTGCAGCCTACCCAATGCCTGACTAGTCTTTCTGAGAAGAAATGTCTCCTAATTTCCAACCTAAACCTCCCCTGGCACAACTTGAGGCCATTCCCTCTAGTCCTGTCACTAGTTACCTGCTAGAAGAGGCTGACCCCCAGCTCCCCACACCTTCCTTTCAGGTAGTTGTAGACAGCAATAAGGGTCTTAGGTCCTCTGTGGAGAGTTTTCTTCCCTCAGCTTGCTGTATCATCCAATACTTATTTTTTTTTCTTTCTGTTACCGTTTAAAAGACTCGGTTGGCTATAGATAAACTGTGTCAGAAGTTTGATTGACAATGCCTTTCTGTCTTCCATAAAACCTCCTACCATCCTGGCAAAACAGGCTCCTGGAAACTCTGCGGCAACTCCTGGCTTCTTTGTAAGAATAGGATGACTTGTGAGCGTCACCCATTCACTAGCATGTTTTTCTTATTAGCCAAAGCGACGGCAGCAGCCTCAGCTGCTGGCCCTGCTGCTGGGAGAGTTGCTGATTTAGGCAGCAAGAGAAA
Source organism: Cygnus olor (assembly GCF_009769625.2). Taxonomy (NCBI): domain Eukaryota; kingdom Metazoa; phylum Chordata; class Aves; order Anseriformes; family Anatidae; genus Cygnus; species Cygnus olor. The sequence goes on along the minus strand of NC_049169.1, from coordinate 127,044,967 downwards.
CTGAAAAAAAGGCAAGCTGTGCATGGATCACCTTGCACCTCGGCTTGGTATCCCAGCTGCCAAAAGGGCACTAGTACCCACACCAAGATCATGGCCTACCAGTGAGAAGAGGAGCCATGGAAAACTTCAGGCCTCAAATGAATTTGTATTGGAAGTAGTAAACCTGGCTCAAACGCCTTTTCCATCTCGTTTTTACTCACTGGTATGGAACAGGTTTCAGGTGAATGGCGTCTTTACCTTCTACTGCAGCGTGGCTCCTTACGGCTACCTGAGGTTAATATTTTTACCACATGCTGTAATGCAATACAAGCAACATACTGCGGAGTATTTTCTTCTGTAGGTGTCTGGCACCTTAGCTTGGTGACCATAAGAGCTTCAGTGGCCAGCTCTTCTGAGAGACTCTGCGACACGAGAACAACATAGCGCTGCACATAGGGGCTCATAAGGGCTTTAGGGAGAATGTGGAGAAACCATTTAAGAGGCAAACTTGTTTCTGATTTTGGAGAGTTTGGAACAAGTAAGCTGTTGAATTTAGTCCTCAGGTTGGGGGTGCCTGTGTTGTTTTTTAACAAAACCACTAATACGTGAAATTTTGGGGGAATTACATACTTTGACCCCTAGAGATCCCTCTCTTTGCTTGTAGTTTTCCTCTTTAGGCCTGAATAAGCCTTTGTATATGACAACTCTAATTCTATTAGCCTTGTTCCAGCAAGGAAAAAATTAGGAGAAAAATCTAAATCAACATTTAGCAGAAACTCGATGTGCACATGGTAGCCTTCAACTGACAAATAGCAGGAACACACTCACAAAGGATCCTTCCCAGTACAAATCCTACTTTGTGCTTTTTGCATTATAAGAAAGTCTGTCTGAAGAGCCGGTACTGAAATGAAAAATGCAATATTGTGAAAGTTAAGGGATTATTTACAAAGGAAAGCATTTATCTTACTTAAGAATGTTCTTAGGCTTTCAACAGCTAACATGCAAAAACAAATTGCAGCTTAATGGGTTCGGAATAACGGAGGCATGGCGTGGTGCTTTCTCTCATCTTGAAAATTGTTGAAGTGTTAATTTAGAACAAATATGTGGGCTGGAATTGCTTAGCGAGATGCCCCTGAGGCATAAAAAATAAGCCTTTCCTGCCTTCTAGAGATTACCAAAACCTTGTATGTTGTAGATGTAAGAAGTGTCTTTGGGTTTCATTTCACAGTCTTTAACACTTGGTACCATTTTAAATTGGTTGCTGAGAGGTCTGTCCCTTTGTCTTGGAACAGAGACAGCCTCTCTTCATGGATACTTTGTGTGATTTTAAGACAAGTATTTTTCTCCTTTCTTGATTATATTCACTCTTCTTCCAAATAGGATCCTCACTATCCCTCTGGCATTTTTTCCGAAGAAGCTGCCATATTCTGAAAATCCATTTTTTAACCTGGTGCCATTTGTTGAGTTCATTTAAAGCCAGAAGCAAGGAGTATTTTTAAAGGAAGAAGATTCATTTTCTATACTGCATCTGAGTGTGTCAGGCGGGCCTGACATTTCCACCAAATAACAGTATTTTCAAGTCTTGCAAGTCATCTGAGAGAGAACAAATGGGAGCCTCAGATTTTGGGGGAGTTGTAATGTTTCTGTGCAATTAAGAAGTTAAATCTAGAGGAAAAAGGGTAATTCATGCAACGCTTTTTCCTCTTTTGGAAATGTGGTCCAGCAAAGAGGTTGTGAAAAGAGCCCCTGCCTCCAGAATTGCCTATTCAAAGCTGAGGGCCAGATGCAAACATTCAGCTTTCGCACACTTTTCCATGACATTTTGTCTTTGCAGAGAACCTGTCCTAACAAAATCTAGCAAACTCAAGTCAACACCTGCTCTTATACAGTAATGTAATGACAATGCTATAATTTTCTCAAGCAGAGCTTTGTATCTATCAAACCCACTCAGTGCAGAATATAAATTATCTCTCAGCCACCAGAAGCAATATGTTCCCTGCTGGTCACAGAGACAGCAAACACACACAAAACAATACAAAACAAAACTAACAAATAAACAAACACCATTCTTGAAGCCACCTTCTGCAGATCTGAGTTCTTCCAATGTGCAAACCTGGCTGCCCTTTTCTTGGCAGTGTTTCCTGAGGACTGCCCACCAGCACAGCAGCCCAGGCGCAGTCACACTGGGTGTGGAGGTGCCCTGGAGTCCCTCCACATACCCTTGACACTGACCACTGCATGCAGGTGCCTCCTCAGCCACACAACATGTCCCTCATTAACACCTTGTTAATGAACTTCTTGGCATTACTGTTGCTAGCGTGCCACCCCGCTTACTTTCATTTACAGTGAGTAGGTACGCAAGTAACCATACAGATGCTGCTTTTGTGTGGATGAAGAGGAAAATAGTCAATATGTCTTTACTGATCAAGAACATAAGATTTTATTTTTAAGTATGGATTCAGATAAGAGGGGTTTTCTTTTTTAAGGTCTTTCTTTATGAAGAAGCTTTGCCAGAGTTTAAATAAAATGCTGCGAATTCTCTCTAAGAAGTCTAGCAAAGTGTGGTTTTGTTCCAAAAGTCAGATTCAAAATACTGTATCTGTACAATGACAGCTGAACAACATGGATGAGCCTTGAGGGGAAACTTAATGAAAAGGCCTACAAATGCTACAATCTTTAAATATCAACATGCAGGCACATCTGCTTTCCAAGGATGGCATGAAGTCAAAACCCCTCACAGCCACTGAATCAGCGTTGGAACCAGATCCAGAGATCTCGGGGATTCCTTTTGGTTTTCTTTCACTGGAGGGCATGAGACTGCACGTGCTCATTTGGCCTGCTGACAGAGAAAGAGGGCAAAGAAAACAAGTGCTGGTTCAGAAATGCAGCTTTCTGCTCAGATCTGCTCTTTCGCACGGGGTAGCATAGGGCACCCAGCATCTGCTCATCGCTGCCCCTTGTGAACAAAGGACAGTGACATCTTGTATGAAACCCAAAGTTAGCCAAAGGGTGGCCTTCTCTTTTTTCCTTTCCACCCATCCTAAAAATATTAAATGTATACATACGTTTTCTGCACACAATACAGAGCAAAATGTAATCAATTTCAAAATTCACTTTGATTCCATATTCTTCATCTCCTATCGTTTTCAGCACATCAGGTACTCTAATAACAAGTTCTTGTTTAACTTAACTAACTCGATTAACTTCTAACTTAACTAGTTTTAGGGCAAGTCTTCGAGAGCTTGAACGATTAAGGAGTGCAGACTAGCAGTGAACACCTTCTGCCTTTGAAATGGTGCAGGTCTTCTCAACAGCATCCATGAAGCCAGAATTTTGCTTATAGATGACTGTGTGCATTTGAAATAAAATAAAAATTCAGTAAATACAATAGTAAATATGAGGATAAAAAACAAAACAAAAAAAAATATGCCTTTCCTGAATTTCCATCAGAACAGAAACCTCACACTTTCTACATGGCTGATAGTTAACATTATTTACATTATTTCTCTCTGGCAGATAGCTAGAGCAGATCAGTTCCACAAGAGCTAGACATGGGCACTTATAAAGTCTGGCAAAAGCTTTGTTTTGGTTGAAGTACCAGGTCCCCAGCCTTCCCCAGTCAGTTCAGAAAGTGAGGAGCAAATGGCCAGCTGAGAGCCAGAGGTTAACCGAGCTTCTCCAAACCACGGTCTGTGATCAGTTAGTCAGAGAGAAAACCACTTATCAGCAGTTTTCAACATGTTTCACGTAACTTCTTGTTTGTGCTTCAGATGGGAGAAAAACAAACCAGCCCCATGTCTACTGTTCCGGTAATAAATATTAACACAACATCAGCCCTAGATATCTTCACTCATACAGCCTTTTGACGTGACGAATATTTTCTCTTTTGCAATCCTAAACCTAAGAGATTGCTCCTTCTGTTAGGTCTCTCTCCAATCAAGCAGATCCTGGGGGTGAGAAGCGTACATTTCCCCAAGGAATAAGGAGTCTAACTTCGAGAGGCCTGGTTTAAAATGTTTGCACTCAAAAGACGATTACATATTTTTGTTTGGTCTGATTATTTTTTCTGTCTTCAGCTTGATCAAATTATTCCTGACTTCTTCATGTATCATGACGGCTCAGTGTTTTCTTCACAGTTATTCTTATGGACAGTTTTAAGACGAGATTCTCACTTGTAGCTTCTCTCAAGCTATTTCTCACTGAAGGAATATTCTCGACAAAAGCCACCAGAGCACTCACTTTTATTTCAGCTAAACAGGCCTGTTCTGTCTACTAATTAACAAAAGCCCAGCAAAATTGTGAGTGTGGCAGGGAATGCGTTTATGCACATGATGAAGACGGCTAGAATATGTGGCTCATTTGTATTCATGTTAATGCTACTTTTACATTTCTCTGGATGCCATATACATGAGGACAAATAAGACTTGCAAGCTGAGCCAAAGCAAAGCTATCATGCTTCTTTGAAACATTTTAAAGATCCGTAATCACAACAGTTCTGGTATTATCAGGTGGGACTGCGAAATGTAAAGGAATCCCGAAGAGGCAAGAATAGCTTTGAAGTGACAAATAAAAAAACATCATTCGTTATGTTGATACTCACTTCTGTAATAGGTACTAATGAAAACTTCTTACGTTTAGGCGGATGAGTAAATTTAGTACAAATGCAATGAGAATCTTTAAATTGCATCCACATTTGCAACATTTATTAGATGATATATGATACATGAAGAAGAAGTATACCAATGTTTAAAATGGGGTATTTTTTAGTCAATAAGTAACTCATATTCATGAACTTGCAGTGTGAAAAGTCTTGGGAGCAGCAGGCAATAGCAGCTGGGAGCACAGCTAAGACACCTAGTGAGAGGGAAAGCAACCTTAGCATTTCTCAAAAGCTCTGGCAACTATTTTCTCTGCTTACACGATGACTTTGCTTGGTAAGTGTGAGCTTATTAGCATTGGGTCTGGTTTTAGTATTGGGATTTGGCTATGTGCAGTTCTCTGTGCTTTTAATGATGAAACCTGAATGTGCATCTGACTTACTGGGCACCGGTCTACAACTGCTCCTGGTCACAGAGCAAAACAATTTGTGATGCCAAACACTTTGTCCTCTCTGCTTTGTCAACTTGCATTACACTTACTCTTTGCCAGAAGAGTGTCACATGCTCGAGGCTATTAAAGCCACTGCTAAGCAGCACGTCAATCTTGTACAGTTTGAAAACTTTATGGCCAGACACACTGTCACTCAAACACACGTCTTTTTCAGACCTCTCTCTGCCAGAATGATAGGAATCATCCCAGGAAAATTTTACCATGCTGTAAGAGTGAGACCTTCAGCCCATCACTGTGTCGAATCACATTTCTATCAAAGTAGCAGAGAGTTTCTTCCTGCGCTCTGCAGTGGAAAGGGTCACAATACCAAGTTAAATAATAACTCGCTTCCTGTTCAGATTCAAGACACCCAAGAAGCACAGAACATTCCTGACCTTTTCACAGGGACAGATCCATGTTTTGCTAATACTTTTGTAATAGAATGATCTACCTCTTTCCTCATTTGGGAAATGCAAAATAATGGCTGATATTTTGAAGAAATGAGCGTTTAGCTTGTGATAGCAGTAAGATTTCCAGAAGCAGGGGTACAAGGTAACATTTTTTGTTGCCTGACTGCATTGTTTTCTCTCAAAGTTTAAGTCCAGTTGGAAAACTGAATGATTTCAGTATTGCTCTGTAGTGTTCCTAGTTATTCACACAGCAACAAAGTAAAATATAACGTTATTTCTCTGGCACATACATGTGTGTAGGACAAACTTCAGATACCCTTTCTTAGCCCCTCCACATGAGACGATCAACCAGCCACAGGTTTCCATACAGCATGCACACACCACTGCAGCATGAAAACAACATGTGGAGCATCCCATTTGTTTTCTGTTTAACAGAGGCACAGCAACAGCCAGTCCTGCCTGCAAGGAGACAACAGCCAGAGCCTGCAGAAGGCAACCATCTTACCAGAGCTGCAGCATCAGCACAGCACCTTCACAGGGGCTGAGGTGGTGGGACACAGCCTTCAGTGGGCAGCTCCCATCCTTTGCTTCTCAGGAGTGCTAGGACGTGTTTCTGAACAAGGAAGGCATCAGATTCAAGACAACAGGAGGCTTGCAGGCTGAGATTGCTGCCCTTCATATTTAGGTGGAAATAGGCTGAGGAAGCATGGGGCCTGAGTGAGGGGTCCTGGGAGCTGAGTGATAATGTCAGTGGGAGAATATGGGCTTGCCCCAGACTTGCACCCAGCTGGAAAGTGGCTCTGCTCCAGCTGGGTCATTGGTGACAGGTACCTGCTGCACTGGTGACGTTTGGGAGCCGTGGGTCAGCACTTAGTCTGAGTCAACAATGTTGACTTTAACATATCCAGATTAATATTGAAGCTTAATATTGAAGTCCAATATTGAAGCTCTTAGCCATTGCAGTAGTGTGACGTCCTTCTCTCGCTGGAGCTCCCCGACCACAGGTTACTGAGCCATGTTTCTGAGGTAAACAGGTGCTTCGTGTCAGAGCATGAGAAATTTTCCATTCCCCTGAGCTCAATGACACATGCCAAGCCCAGCTGCATAATCACAGCACAAACATCCTGAAGCCCCAGTGAGAGATTTGCCGTCCATTAACGAACTGGCTGTCTCCAGCCAACGCTGTTTTTGCTGGGGTCTCAAAATGGACGTCATGTTTCCTGTGCCTTGTGCTTTTATTTGCTAAATGGCTGCATCTGTGCTTCCAGCAGGGCTTGGTAAATTTGGCTCTTTCAATCCTGAGTAGCCATATTATCTAGCAGCAGCAATTTCCATGCAGGTGCATGTACTTTTCTACTTACCCTTTCTCACCTGTTGCTCTGCTTTTTGGTGCTTTGTGGTGGGAGGAAGAGCATGGTAGAGACTGTGTGAATGGTGCTATCTCCTGCACTTTGCTGCTGTTGTTGTGCCCTTCACACAGAAAAGCATCCCCAGAAGGGGTAAACCCAAGCGATGGATCATCCTGCAGCAGGGATGGCTGCCCAGCCTCATTTATACTTCCTTTAAGAAGAGCCCAAGAAGTGCTCTGCCAAAATCCCAAACATCGTTCCCATGCTGTGATCTGAGGAGGCGAAGAGCAGTCTGATGGGTCCTCCCATGTCAGCACGTTCACCTTTCCCTCTCTGGGATGAAGCAAGCAGAGACTGGCTTGTACTGAGGAAAATGATCTCCCACAGCAAATGGAAATGCAGGGTCTGAGCGCAGTGAAGAGAGAGGGCATTACCAGAGAAAGTTTTGAAAGCAGACACTTCTTTAATGTTCTGATATTCAAAAATGGTTGTGAAATGTGGTCGTTTTTATCTTATTTGCTTTGTCGCTGCCGTAATTTTCAAGTTTTCTCCCCTGAAATAGCCTATTACAATGTCTAAGATCATATTGATAAAAGCCAATTATGTTTTCCTGTGACTATCAGCTACCTTCCCCAGATGCTTTCCTACAAATAAAGGAAGATAAGAGAGCTCTGAACACACTTACCTTATCTGAGGGGCCAACAGAGTGGCAGAGTCCTGCCCCCCAAGGTTTTTGCAATGTGTCAGAACAGTTATTCTCATGGTAGAGGATTTGGTTCTGGGGATTTGTCTACATCTACAGTTGATTAACTTCCTAAAATACATTGAGATAGCACCTCAGTTTGTGAGATAGCAGTTTCAACAAATGAATTTACATCTTAAAATTTGCATCCTACAGTAATAACACATTTAGAAATAGGATTAAATTTCTAATGCTTTCTTTTACGTGCTCAAGAGCACTAAGACATTTTGTTAGTTTAGCTATTTCCATGGCACCAAGCAAGTCCCTCAAGCATCTGTTCCTCCGGCTCCCAGCCGCTTATGCTAGCTACATGCTAAAGTTCGTGCCTGCGCAGGGCTGGAAATCCTTTTAACACAGAGAGGTAAAAACAACCAGCACTGCGTTGCGTGTGCCAGATAACCTTCATTACCTGAGTTGGACTTTTTGTCTTGCAGGCCGTGGAGGGGATGGAGGCCAGGAGCTATGGCCTGCCCTGCGTGGGCTCATCCAGCACCCAGCTGGTGGCACCAAGCCCTTTTCAGCGCCCGGCCGCACTCATACAGTGCCTGGGGAAATTTAGAAAAGTGCCTTTTGTTTCCTCAGCTGCTCTGTTCCAGGCTGGGAAGCGCTGGCATCCCGGTACCGTCAGGGCTCGCTACCTAAGGAAGCTGGCTGGTGTCCAAAATGGAGGGCAGAGAGAGGGAAGCAGCTGCAGGAAGCGGGATGAATGGGCCGGGGCATATGCAATTAGCTGCTAATTCCTAGGCCAGCTCAAAAATCAGCTGAGGCCAAAGGTGCCAAGAGAAATCTAATTTCTGGCTCAAGGGTATTGATAACCATGGAGACAAGCACCCGGTGTGTGGTATAGGGAGTTCAGATCCACCCCCAATCGCTCTTTTTCATGTCAGAACCACTCTGAGCTGAAGCCAGTGCTGGGAAGACGCTCCCTCTGCTTGCTGAAGGAGGGCTGCCTGGGCCTGGCACCGCAGCCACCCCTGCATGGCCCAGAAGTGGCAGAGCAATTGTTTTGCTCCCACTTTTAAACCATCCTCCTGCCTGCCTCTTGCACCCCTAACCGAGGCTAACGCGGAGAGAGCTGTCAGCGCAGCGATGACTGCAACGCGACACAGCCGAGGATTTCGCAGGAACACGAGACATTTTCGCACCACGCAAGCCCTGCAGCAGGCAAACGTATTTTTGTGCCTGCGGGGAGGCCTGGCCTGGGGCGCTGCACACAAGGGCTGGGCTGGGGCCAAGGGGGAGAGAGGGGCCTGCACCCACCTTGAGCCAGCGCCACAGGACAGCGAGGGCACACGTGAAAATGTCAGCCCTGGCTGTCCCAGGCTGTGCTGCTCCTCTCAGCAGCCAGACATAAAGAGGCTCACGAAATGTACTGAGCAGCTGGCTATCATATGCCTAAAACCAAGAGTATGTTGCATGTAATTATATTTAATCCTTTGACCTGTTCGCCTAACCCTTTAGCTCATTTATGAATGGATTGTTAATAAGAAAAATACAAACAGAAGATGAAATATAATTAATAAAAGTTAACGAACATCTTGACTGTTTACCATCACATCCCCATGGAAAACCAAGCACTAAGTGCTATGATCCCACATTAAGCAATGCTGATTCCTTTTAGAGTTGAAAAAATAACATTACAAAAAGAACATAAAACTCTTTTCTTAATAATCTTACAAATTTCCAAATCAAGAATGTAAATATTATCATGCAAATGCATGGCCCTGATGTTTCATACCTACATGGATTTCTACATGTAAACCGAAGTCTACTGCAAGACCACTGTGTGCTATTAACAAAAAATCATTTTACACAACTCTTCAAACAGCAATATTTAATCATTTTCACATCAAAAGCACTTTGCAGCTCACCAGCATTTTCTGTTTTTCTTTAAATATAAAACCAAACATTTTTAAAAGCAGCAGTTCTTAACCACAGGTTCAATGCGTAATCGATCCTCTTTAAAAAGGGAAAAATCCACATGCTATGTAAAATACCTTCTATTACTATAATGAAATGCAGCAAGAAGAAAAACTTGTGTTTCTGTGAACTCTCTTCTCCTAGAATAATAAATTTTCAAAACAAAGCATTTTCACAAAATCTTATTTGATCTTCATTTACAGAGCTTGATAGGTTGGACTTGTAACTTGCATTTATAAAATGACAAGTTATCATCTCAAGTTATCATCAACAGAAGGGAAAAAAAACAAAAAGAAGTAATCTGCTATCAGGAAACTCCATGCCAAATTCAGACTTTCATTTGCAAAAAATGGAGCATTTCTGAGACGTCCCTTGTATTTCTGAAGTACAGCTCATGAATTAATACTTTATTTACCACAGATACAATAGTTTACTTTCTTCCAGGGATGCAGCTAGGAAGCCAGAAGTATTTATTTATGGATACACATTGCAAATATTACAAACCCAAACAGAATTCTTATTTGTTATCCTTATTTCCTCCTCTTCTACTCTCTGCCACCAACCTCACAAAAGATATGGAAGTAATCTAGAAACCTTTATTGCTGGAAAGCTGTGACGGGACTATCATTCTTGTATAAAAAATATCTTACTGTAGTTATTTAGGATTGTTAAATAAGAGCATTTCAGTGATAAAATATTTTATTAGTGTTTCTCTTTAAGAACACTGAGCAATGTATTGGGACTTTTGGAAACATCCTCAAGTTTCATCATCACACCTTTCAGTCTCGGACACCGCAGCTACAAGAGAATCACATGCGATTGTAGAGGAAACTATCCCAATCGTGAGGTTCAGTATTGCCACTTGAGATCCATAAAGCAAGACCTGGGTACAGTGGAGTGTGTATTTTACACATCTGTGCATGTCAAGAAGGTTACGGGAACTCTGCCGGCCATGTGTGAACGTGACTGGCCAACCGAAAGCCGTGTCTCATCCAGTTCCTGGCAGGCAGGATGGTTAGCGGTGATACAGGATATCCTGGGTGGAGCCAATTCCAGTATTTGGTGAGATGACAAACAAATCCTTTGTGTGTTTTGTTGTAGTTTTTGACCCTCTGAAGTATCAACAATATCACTCACCCACTCTCGCTACGCTGTGCAAAAATATCCATTATTTAAATGCTTTGTAAAAACTCAACAGAGATTGTTGACAAGGCATGAGATACTGTGCCGCTAGTAAGGAACACGCAAAACCGCTAACAGGAAAATGAAGAAGTTGTTCTGAAAGGATGAAAATAGAAACTGGAAGAAACAAAGCAAGCACCAGGTTCAATAAAAATACGAAGAGAAAGCCCTGCTGCAAAACAGGACTATAAAGTGTCTCACTGTATATAACTCAATGGCAGAAAGCTTATACAACATAATGTAGGAGACAATAGCACATAAATAGCAAATGAAACAATGTCACACAATAGAGAACCTTGTGCAGTAGATAATACAACTTTTTATTCATGTTTTATAGTTTACTTTTATTTATTTTTGCTTTAATAATGCATATTCTGTTCACTCTGTGCAAAATCGGGGACGGAGGCGGGCGCTGAAATCGTCTACGGAAAATCAAGCGAGATGAACATTCAAAACCAAAGGAGATGCCTATCAAAAACAGGAAAGCTAAAAAGCCACAGCTGATAATGACAAAGCTGCTCTCAACTGCGCCGCTCTGTCCCGCCGCCTCGCACGAGCCTGGCCGTACGGAGCAGCTGCACACGACGAGCGTGACCTCTACCGGACACCAGTGACAGGAGTCGGGGGGAGCTACGTGACGGAGACCCGGCTTGCAACCAGCTCCAGTCAGAGTGTGGCAAAGAAAGGCACAAATCATTGCAAAGACCAGATTTTTGTTTCGTTGGTGTTCTTCTCCTAAATACATTACTGTACACAACGTAAGGTTCATTGTAGGGGGGTCGGGGGACATGAAATTGCATATTTAACAGAACTTAAGACCGTAACAAGAAGTAGGCTGTTCTATCTCGAAGCAAAAATAATCCCTCCAGCCCCAACGTTAACATTCATTCCTGGCTATATGCAGTACAAACATTTTAAAATCTGTGACAAAAGACAATTAAAAACCAAAAATCAAAATCATAAAGCTTGTAAACAGATAATCTGAAATACACTTTATTTATGGAAAAATATCATCAAAATAGTACCACTATGGACTAAACTGCCTGAGTTTTCATTTCACCTATGATCTTGAAGTAGAGAGCCTTTAGCACAAGAAGATCAATTTCAGTCACAACTAGTGCCACACAGCACCACTTCGTGTGGAGATTTTTTCCTCACTGTTGGTATTTTTGTTGTGCTATCAAAAACTGTTGTGCTAATCCTTCAATAAAGGGATGTTGAGGCAATTCTTAAATCATTTGGCACAAAGTTATTTTGGCTGGGGCATAAATTTGAGTCTCAGTCATGTAGAATAATGCAACATTCCATCTATCAAGTATTCACTTTGATTGAAGAGCTTTCTTTATGTCATTAACCTCCATCTGAAAGGAAAAAAATATTTCTGATGAAATTAGATACTTTAAGACACGGAGTTGATGCTGCTAGAAAAGCACATATTCCATCTTTTCCACAGGCATTGAGTACAGGTTTTATACCACTCTTATTTCCAAAGATTTCACAAATTGAGGTGACCTTCTATGTTGCACAGGGTGACCAGTGATGGCTTCCTCCCCTCAGAGGAATATATTCGTGTATATATATATATATATGAATGTGCTGTAAGACCTTTCAAACTCTCAGTTACAACTTTCACAGCCTGTGCAGCTCATTGCCAGGAATTACTCGCCAAATGAGCACTGTGACCATGCACCAGCAGCTGCACTTACCCCTGGCACAAGTAAATAGAGCCACTCTGAGCTGAGGAGCAAAACCTGTCCTCTCTCTCCTACAGGGATGGCTCTTGCTGTGGGGATGGTGGCCCTCTACACCCATCAAGCCCATGCCCAGACACCCCAAGGTCTCTGATGGATGTACAGCAGTGTGGCAGAAGCAGGTGGCTGAAGCTACCAACACCCCCAGCTGCACACTTGGCCCTTCCAGCAGCCTCCACAAACCCTGAGGCAGGGATGTGAGATACATTCCCAAACACCCTCAGTGCTCAACTGGGCCATATCATCACTGCATTCTTCTTTATTTAATACATGCACCGAGAGCTGCGCTGCTTTATGCCTGTCAGAGCACTGATCAACTAATGCAATTTTTGTTTGTTGAACTTCTTTGTTGTTGTTGTGGTTGTTGATCTTCATTTAAAGCTAATTACGCCATCTCGTCCAGCATCTGAACCAGTATAAGCAACATCTGAGCAGGAGTAAAAGCATTCAGCTGTAAGATCATATTTTTAAAACCATCAATGTAGGGCTCTGTGTAAAGATTTAAAGCCATCCTTGGAGGTGGAATACAGACCTCTGAATAGTTTGCCCTGTTAGACTAAATCAATGACTGCTATTAAAATGTTCATCAGTTTTATCTGCATATATTCCATTTTTAGCTGAATTGTAAACTACAAGAAGCCATATGCCTATGTGGTTGCATGCATAAAGTCCTTTACACAGTTCTGCCATCCTCTGCCATGTTCCCAAGCCCTTTACTGAACAGGAGCAGCCCAGTGAAATTACAGTTCGATTTTCTATCCCTAGTACAGAGAGAAAGTACAGCTGACCTATACCATAAAAATATAAAACATAATTGATACAAAAGCAGTTATCAAGTACATCACTCTCCCAAATCCAGAAAAGCAGTTACTGAGGCTGCAGAGTCAATGATCAAAGTCAAAGGTGCAGCTCTGCTCCTCACACGCAGGCAGGGCAGCACGCTGCCTGGCAAACACTAAATCAACATGACAACTTCTAGAGCTAAGGTACTGCACAAACTGTGATAGCAGTAACTGGCTCCTAATCCTAACACCATCTTTTATATTGTTTAGGATGCTTTAGTGAGGGCAACCTGAGTACAGTCTGTAAAACAGACATAAAAACCTTGCTGTGTGAAATAATATTCCAGGCATAGCAACACTAAGACCAGCCTAATACAAAATATAAAGCTCTGGAAGAGAACAAATCATTAAAAACAAAAACAAAACCATACAATTTCATTTGTGACAAAATCAGACCATTAAAACTGACACTAAAGAAATACCCTAACTGGAATCCTATATGGCGTTCTTTCATTTGGTACTTGTGCACTTGTGCTGATAAATTTTTAGATAATTATCAGGCTTTTCAGTAAGAATCCAGCACTGCAATACATATGACACAAACCGGTAACACTAGGTAGGGAGTAGGTACCCCCCTATTAGAAATGTTAATAGTTTTTGATTCACTGGTATCTAAGTATCTTATCAGAGATTTATGTTCTATACTTGAGGCAAAATCAAACCTGCTGATATTTCTGTAACACTGTAAGTAATTCAAGTACCTGCAATCGTAGACGGATCTTTTTTTCTTCATCCAACTCAGACAGCAACTGCTTAATCTCTTTTCTGTTAAAAGAATGCGATAAAAAACTTAGAATGCAAATATTGAAACTAATAAAGTACAAAAAGTCACCTCTTGGAGGCATATTTTCCATATTTTACTAATTATGTGGTGGTTTTTTGGGTTTGTTTGTTTTTTTTCCTCAAATAACTAATTAAAGTAAGTATATTCTTATGTACTACTTAGTATAGAGAAGAGAAGTAGGACGATCTATAATAGGGCATACCCTGCCCTTCCCCTGCCCCAAATGAATACGAATAATACATTTCCTCCTAACAGTGCTGCATCCACAGGCTTTGCTCTTGGCTGGCTGTACGAACATTGAATCCAGCTGCCTTTTTTCCACACAGAATGTAGATGGATTGGCTGTTGGTGGGTTATAAGAGCTGCAACACAAATTCTGCCCATCGTATCGTATGCTTAAGCCAGTTAGAAGCCGTTTGTGCCAACAACGCAAAGTAGCCTTCAGCTTCATTTATGAGCCTTAATGACTCCCAGGTATGGATTTGCTGTCTCCCTTCTTGGAAGGGAAGGGAAACACCGCTACCACGAGCAGACACCTTCCCACATTCCCAAAGTGCCCTCACCTTGAGACAGAGACCAGCAGGTGGGAGCAGCCCATGCAAAAAGGGCTGGGGAGGGCAGAGGAGCAGGAGTCAGCCTAAGAGATTAAGCTGTGGGGCTCAGTGACTACTTGCAGCCTGAACCATGCCCTCCTGCAAGATCTTCTCCCAAACTACCCCCACACCCCTGTTCTGGCACAGTCTCTGCACTCTGCTTTGCCTTTTCTTTTTCCTGACTGGGCTACAGGCAACAGACAATGACAGTGAAGGATTCGCTTCCAAAACATCAAATACTGTCAGGAATAACAAAAACTATGTGAAAGCCCTACGAGATCAGCAGCTTAAAATAAAACAAAGATGGCCATCCCTGAAATAAGATGCAGGGTCATAAACCCAACTTCAAATGTCCTAATGACACATGCATTACTTCTTCTGAAATACAAGCTTCCTTTGAAAATGTGCTAGCAGCAACACACCAGCAAACAACACCAAAGCATTTGACACTGTCTCCTCACTGACAGATGGACCACTCGGTGGGTAGGGAATTGGGTGGATGGTCACACACAGAGAGTTGCTGTCAACGGCTCAGTGTCCAGGTGGAGATCAGTAATGAGTGTGGTGTTCCTCAGGGGTCAGTACTGGGACCGTCACTGTTTAACATCTTTGTCAGTAGCATGGACAGTGGGATCGAGTGCACCCTCAGCAAGTTTGCTGATGACACCAAGCTGGGTGATGCAATCAACACAGTGGAGGGAAGGGATGCCATCCAGAGGGACCTGGACAGGCTGGAGAGGTGGGCCTGTGCAATCCTCATGAGGTTCAACAAGGCCAAGGGCAAGGTCCTGCATCTGGGCCAGGGCAATTCCAAGCACAAATACAGGCTCGATGGAGAAAAGACAGAGAGCAGCACTAAGGAGAAGGACCTGGGGTTGTTGGCTGACAAGAAGCTTGACATGAACCAGCCATGTGCACTTGCAGCCCAGAAAGCCAACTGTATATCCTGGGATGCATGAAAAGCAGCGTGGCCAGCAGTTCGAGGGAGGTGATTCTCTCCCTCTGCTCTGCTCTCGTGAGACCCCACCTGGAGCACTGCGTTCAGCTCTGGGGCTCCCAGCACAAGAAGGACATGGATGTATTTGAATGAGTCCAGAGGAGGGCCACAAAGATGATCAGAGGGCTGGATCACCTCTCCTGTGGAGACAGGCTGAGAGAGTTGGGGTTGTCCAGCCTGAAGAAGAGAAGGCTCCAAGAAGACCTTACAGTGGCCTTCCAGTACCTCAAGGGGCCCTACAGGAAAGCTGGGGAGGGACTCTTTGTCAGGGAGTGGAGTGATAGGACAAGGAATAATGGTTTTAAATTAAAAAAGGGTAGGTTTAGATTAGATACTCAGAAGAAATTCTTTACTCAGAAAGTGGTGAGGCACTGGCACAGGTTGCCCAGAGAAGCTGTGGATGCCCCATCCCTGGAGGTGCTCAAGGCCAGGCTGGATGGGGCTTTGGGCAACCTGGTCTGGTGGGAGGTGTCCCTGCCCATGGCAGGGGGGCTGGAACAGGATGATCTTTAAGGTCCCTTCCAACCTAAACCATTCTAACATTCTATGATTCTAAATTAATTGAATAGTTTTAGGCACTTCTACTAAATTCATATTACAACTAGAACAAATGCCCCCCTTATTAAGATTAGGGTGAGTTCCCAAGTAGCTATTGGCAAATTAAACAATATAAAATTATTCACCACTTATAGCTTATATAGCTTAACTTTTTCAACAGCCCATAAACTTCTGCTTATGTCACAAAGCAGATAGTGCCAGCCTTTTTTCCTGACCTTCTCACCTCTGAATGTGTTCTGTCAGGAAAGTAGACAGAAACCACTCACAAACACAAAGGCAATCAGTAATGTATACGAAGTTTCTTCTCCAGAAGAAACTGATGCCACACTTAATGGATGTATCCCAATTACAGCTGTGATTTGCAGTACTTACTTTTGCTGGTCTTTCATCGTTTCAATGATGATTTTTAGCTCCTTAATTTGTGTTCTCAGCTCCTCCAGGGCAGTCTGACCTTGGCTCAAGTGTTCAGTCTTTGGCTTTCCTTCAGTACCAAACAGGGATGGGGAATTTGACCTGTGGCCTGTTGTTCCCATAGCAATTGAATGAAATCCAGGTGACGGTGAAGGGGATAGAGATGGTTGTACATTACCGCCACTAGCCAAACCTCCTGGTTTCGGAGGCAAGGAAGTTTTGTTATCAGACACCTGTAACAAAAAGAACAACATTTAATGCCTGGAGAATGCTTTATGAAAATCAAAACCTCTAATAAACATTAAATATTTTGCTGCTATATAGTAATGTTGAAAGTCAATAGTCAGACATAGAAAGTTTCAAATATGACAGCCAGAACAACCAGTCAAATTATCTTTGTACTTATACATCAGAGGGGGTTTAGCTGGGACCTGTAATTCCAAACAGTTTCAGCAGAAGTTTCCAGTTGCTACAACTGATCAGCAATAAGCATTTCCAAGACCTCAGTCTGAGCGCTGCAATGAACCAAGGAAGATACTCACTGTTTCTTTCAGAAATGTGAGAATTTCTCTCAGTTTGTAAGAACATGCCTACATCCATGGAAGTCTCCTGCAGAGCACAAAATAGTGTGGCCAAGAATCCAAATTGCATTTTTTGTAGATTACACTGATGATTTTCAACTAACCATTGAAGGATTCTTCAATATATGATATTGTTTTAAAATTAAAGACTGTGTTAAATGTTGCCCTCAGTATTACAAAAATAGCTAACTGTTCCATAAAGTTGCTTGGTGAAATGATATAAAAACTAACACAAAATCCCATGACTTCAGAATGATAGTATATTAATATGAAATAAAATAGTTGTATAACTTCACTGTACTGTCCTCTGGTACCTGAAGCATCTGTGAATCCTTGTAACAACCAATGGCTCTTTATTCTTACAGGAACTTCAGAGAATAATGCAGCATTACCCTAGCTATCCTGAAAATTTATAGCTTAGCTCAGAAGGATCCCATATTTCTTGAATTGCAACACAGTGCTCTACTTAATAGACAAGGCATAGAAGACACCTACCATATAGTACCAGTTACTTCACTGCATACACAGCACAGTGTACAAGTACAGTTATCACAATGGCAAGTAGAGTGCCACTTATTTATCATGTTGTTATTTGGTAATGCTAATGTGTGCCTTATATAACACCTACCAGAACTATTGGAAGATCTGATTTAGCCCAGAATAAGAAAAAAACACAAGACTGCCCATGTTGAGTATATGTGGCAAGGTTTTAGTACCAGGGCAGCTGCAGGGGTGGCCTCTGTGAGAAGAATCCAGCAGCTGCCCCATGTCAGATAAGGGCCAGCTCCAGCCGGCTCCAAAAGGGACCCGCTGCTGGCCAGAGCCGAGCCAGGAGCGACGCTGGGTGGGCCTCTGGGAGAGCAGATTTAAGAAAAGGGAAAAACTGCTGTGCAAAAGCAGCCGGGAGAGAGGAGTGAGAAGCAGCCCTGCAGTCCCCCAGGTCAGTGCAGCAGGAGGGCAGGAGGTGCTCCAGGCACGCAGCAGCAATCCCCCTGAGGCCTGTGGAGAGGCCCCTGGTGGAGCAGGCTGTCCCCCTGCAGCCCATGGGTCCCACACGGAGCAGATCTCCACGCTGCACCCCCCCAGTGGAGTAGCCCCTGGTGGAGCAGGTGGATGTGGCCTGGAGGAGGCTGCGGCCCATGGAGAACCCCATGGATGGAGGGGAAGGTGTCTGTAGTTTGCTTTCAGATTCTCGTTGCTCTAGCCTGCTAGAAATAGGCAATAAATTACATTAATCTGCCTATACTGAGTCTGTTTTGCCTGTGATGATACTTGTTGAGTGATGTCCCTGTCCTTATCTCAACCCTTGAGCCCTTTTTGTCACATTTTCTCCCCCTTTTTCTTTGAGGAGGGGGAGTGAGAAAGCAGTTGTGGTGGAGCTCAGCTGCCCAGCTGGGTGAAACCACCACAGCCATCTAACTCTATCATTAGAAAAGAGATATTGAAATTGAATGGCAAATAGAGTAAGATACTGAGCAAAAATGTTATGGAAACAGATGGAGATACACGGTGAGTGAAGACTTGAGGACTGAGGCCATGGACATTAACCGGACAAAGTAACTGAGAGAAAAGTTAGCAGTCGGATGAGAATTAGGAGAAAACGGGGTGTGGAGGGAAGAGCAGGATCCACCACATTCCGCAAAAAACAGTCTTCCCCACTGCATGAGTGTGACTGAGTATCAAACCTGTCCCAGGCAGGCACTGCTTAAAGAAATGTGTTCTGTGGAACAGTGTGACTATACATAGAAAAATGACATTATAAATCACAAGAGAGATGAACTCGACTCCATGACCTTAGCAACGTTTCATGTATTGTGTATGTATTGTGCTTCTTTTAATATTTTATGTATGTGTGTACGTGTCTGAGCAGTGTGTACCTGTAATCAGACCCTTCATGGATAATAACCCTTATATGACCAGATGCAAGTTCCCTTTGGACTGAAAAGAGAGGCCAAGTCCAAACCTGCAGCAAGTGAGCAAGGCACAACCGGAGTCATCCACACTGAACACATTATTCCAGAGCTTAACTGGCCATCTGTATTAGAGCCTCAAGCAGCTACTTTCTGATAGCAGTCTTCGTGTTGTACAGGAACAACATCGACATGGTTGTCATGCCAGCAGATCATTTACGGATGTTGGCCCAAGAGTATTCATTAATTCAAGTGCACCCAGAAGAGGGAGCTATATAGCAAAACATTATCTTCATAACTGGATCACAGAAATGCACAACTGCATCTTTCGAATACTTTAGTTATACTATTAGAATGTAATATTTATATTGTTCAAGGTATTCTTATGTACTAAAATATAGGTCCAACCTCTAAAGCCTGATTTATATACTCCTTCTATAGTATTTGATTATCTTACAGCTTTCTACCAATATACAGTAAGAATGGCACAAACCTATATGATAAATACAGTCATACCAGTATAAAAGGTGATTATACTTGCAAATTCACATATTATTAGAGTGGCTCAAAGATCTGTATTTTCTCTGCTCACAGACTCATCTCATGTAAACTCAATTTACAACAGCAAAGGAGGCCTTTGTTTCTAAAATGTAATTCCCAACTTCTCTGATTCTGTGAAATGCATTTACTCTAGAAGGATTTTTTTCACACTATGGTTATGGAGGCATTTTAACTATGCTATTCACTTTAGACTTGCATTTCAAGCCCAGAAGAATCTTTAGTAATGATTACCATTTTTAAGCTTCTTTAAAGGACTGGTTACCAAAGTGATTGTTGAATTAAATGTTAAAAGTAACTATTTAATAATGTTTTCAAAAATTAAAATGCATGCAACAAGGTTAAACAGAGACATTCCAAATAACTTACTTGTGATATTGTAACAGTTCTTGATTTCCTTGACACTTCAATAGTTTTGTGTGTAACGGAAACATGTTCCTCCTTCTCTTCTTCAGGACTTGGTGAGTCAAAGAAATCCGGGCTTGAAAGGGACGACTATGTAGTTAAACACGCACATACCATGAGAGGAAAAAAATGCAGATATTTTCATTGTACAAGAACTCAACAGAAAAGAAGAAAATGTATATGATTTTTAAAACTATTTTCAAAGTAACAACCCTTAAAATCAGTACTCTCTCTCCCCAGTTTTTTAACCCTTGTTTTCCAGGCTAGATGAAATGAGAAATACTTAGAGAGTTGGGCTCAACAATAATTTACATCTTCATATTGCATTATATTATAAGATGAAAGCACCTTCCTGTCCACAAGCAGAGCTGTATCTTATTTGGCTAGGACACCGAGGACCGTGTGGTAGGTGTCAGCTCTGCCACCACTTTGCTCAGTGCAGGTCTTTCTTTGCTGCTCTTCAGAGGAGTCATGCTGCTGCCTGTGCACACTGCTGGCATTGCAGGGCTGCCACAGGCATGGTCTCTTTGCAAAGGTGCAAACAGGGATGGAAGGTTCTTTTCACCCCTTGTTCCTTCTCCCATAGATAGAGCAATGGTTTCCAAAGCATGGTTTATGAAACCAAGTGTCTCAAGGTACTTATTAGAAATTTAAGTCCCCCATATATTTACAAATATGAGCTTGTGAGAGGAAATGTATGATGGCTCAAGGAGAGCTACTGAAGGCCAACAACAGTTTGCTGTCCTCAAAATCTGGTAAGTAAGTGGCCTAGAGAAATCAAGGGAAATGATTTCCAAAAAGCTCTCTTTTTGGAAATGCTTATAAAATCCTCAATACTTAGCAGAAGCTAGTTTATTCCAAAGATTTTTAGGAAGGATTTTTCTGGCCTCACCCATTGTTGGCAAGGAAAATCTGGCAGCACCCAAATAAGGGGGTACAAATCTTACAAGGGAGGGAATGTTTTAAGCATTAGCATTCAAAACACTGGCAGCCTTCTGACACAGATTTTCCTGAGCTGCATCTCTCTGCCTCACTGTACGTGTGAAGGAATGGCTGTGTACATGTATTAAAAGCACCAGGGAACAGAAATAGAAGGAAGAAAAAAGTCAGGAAAAAACTTCTAAAAAGAAAAGGAAAATTAACTTACAGATGTGAGAGACTGAGAGGGCGGTCGCCTGCCAGTAGCTTTTGGTCTGGTTGTAGTTGGATGATTAAGCTTCTCAGCAATTGGTACTACAGAGTCAAAACCTTCCAAGTCTTAAAAATAAAACAGAATTGATTTGGTTTTCTGGCAATTGTTTTATAAGAATCACTTTTTTTTCTTTTAATTTCAAAGAAATCAAATCTCACTTTCCCCATTGTGTCACAGTATTCTGCGCACATCTAGACACCATGCTGTCACTAAAAAAATCCTGGAAGTCAAAGGCAGCTGCAACCCAGTCGCCCTTGCCAAGCACAATGGCCCTTGCATGTCAAACACAATAAAGCAGACAGGAAATGCTCAGAGGAGCCTATGGTTTTGTTTACTCTCAGTGTAGTGAACGCTAAATGACAACACGGGTCCTGTGGATAGAATAAACAGTTTCAAAATTTCCATCTTGCTATTAAAAGGGTTAGTAGTTTTTCTCTGAATAACTGGAGACAGAAGACAGTGCACTCGTTGTCTCAAGAACTGTACTGTGCTGCACCTGCAGCATCCCACACAATTGCTCAGGGGATCAGAGAAGGAGAGTGCTGGAGCTGGAAGGCACCTGCAGGTTCCCAAACACTAACAGCTAGAGGCGGCTTAGTTTCCAGAAGCTGCAGATGAGGGGGATATCTTCAGCAGTCCAGAGGTTATGGTAAGAGAAATCTCCAACAGATTCCCGAAGCTGTACAAAGCTCAGGAGTCTTGACTGTTTGTATGGTTAGTGAAATAGGAGGGAAGTGTTCGCTGAATTCAGCCACGTGGTAGCATGTTTACATGGAAGAACGATGGCTGAAGGAGTACTGTGGCTCGTGATTACATGCCTGAATCAAATGGCTTAACACCATTCATCTATTTTTATGGGCTATATCAGTTTCAGTCACATCAATTTCAAAATGCCCTATTGCATATGTTAAACAGAAATGATTCAGAAAATATACAGGAGATACTCTAGACACAATAAATCAAAATTCAGTAAAATTACTTTCAGGCATAAATCAAACGCCGGAATTGTATTTGTTATTCGGAGACCATTTGTCATTGCATACATGCAGGAAAAAAAACAGCTTCTAAGTTAGCAGGTATGTATATACCAGGCACCTAATTTTCAAAACTGTTACAGAACAATGAATCTCTGAAGATCAAGCTTTGCTGCTGTATTACAATCATTGTACAGAATTACATGATGGAAAAACAAACCTATTGATGGGTCTGTGCAATAAACTAAGCACACTGAAGGACACTTACATTGATTCCAAGTACATGATTTGGCAGCTAGGAAGCAAATAGGTTCAGACATTCTTTACTCAGCAATATTTTTCCATTCCCAGGAGATTTTAAAAAGAGAAGGTGGAAAAAAAAAAAAAAGGAGACTTTCAATACTCCTGAAATAGTCTAAGGTTATTCACCTCTAAACATTATTCTATTTTTGGAGCAACTCTTCCTATATATAGCCTGTGATCCCACTGTCCTCTACCAGGTATTTCTCTCACTGTTTTTTTTATTGACTGCTGCAACCCCACGCCCTGAAGTGTCTCACAAAGTCAGTCAATGGCAATTTGGCAATCCAAAGCTTCAAGTGTACCTACATATCAGGTGAGGCTGCAGTGCTTTTAAAGTAAAAATAAGCTAATGCAAACAGATTACACAAAACCTATCTGGAGACATACAGAACTTCAGGGCTACAGGAAAGGAGAAATACAAGTAAAAGAATTATTTTCTGAAGAAAAAAAAAGCCTAAATATAGGAGCTGGTTTCCAGCAACAGCCAGTTTGAAGCTGATGTACGAGATAGCTACATGACTTGCTTAAGATCACACAGGAAGTCAGTGATGTATTTTTATACACTGTCTTCGTTTTCACCACTGTTACTTTCTTAAGTCAAAAATATACACCTTTTCTACAAACATGTGATGCTTAACTATACAAAATGGTGACTGAAGCAACCCTCTGCTTACCCAAGCCATTCTTCCCCATCTAACCTTTTTTTTTTTTCTTTTTTTTTTTTTTTTTCCCTGAGCTAGTTTTAATGCAGCTCATCTTCCAAAAACATGTGCCCAGCCACACAAATACCTGTTTGGAAGAAAGGATCAGTAGCAGAGGACTGATACAAGCTGTTAAAGCTGAGAAGAAGAGCAGGCTACAGCTCTGGGGGGCAATAGACTGACTGAAGTTATCTTACAGCATGGGAATGCTCCAATGTATCAGTTCTCTCTCTGTTGACACTTCCATGGTAAGCACCACTGCACCTTCCTCTGTTCTTACATAGGATAAATATCTACACTCAAATGGAAAACAATCCATGAAAAAAATAGTGAAGTTATTAATAAAGTGTGTTTCTGTGCCTTACATAAACTATCCATTACCTAGACTTCTATGTTTGATTTGAACAACCAAATATTCATGTTTCAATTGTAAAATGTATGGATAAACAGCACAAGAGGATACAAATTTTTGTTCAGGAGACCCATGAGCACTTGCAGATGAAACGTTCTCCATGCATTTTATGAATACTACGAAACACGAACATTTCTGTGCAAAGCTTCTATTATCAGGAAATAATGTGAAGAAATATGACAATCCTTCATTTCTTCCACTTCTGAATGCATTTCTGATGGCTAGAAAAATAAACTAAAGCAGCCTCAACCTGCACTGGATTTTTAAAAAGAACAGAGCAGAGCAGAGGTTGGAAAGGTTCCACAGGTAAGATCTGCTGCCAACAGAGAAATCACAGCCATTCAGCTGATACTATAAATGAGACTCTATTTAAGTGTAAGGGACAACACTTGGTACAATGCTAAAATAGTAAATCCATTTCTAGTACTTCTACATGCCCTTTATCTCCTCCTTCCCCCACCTTTTTTCTCCTTATTTAGATGTGGTTCTCACTCCCAAATCCTCTCTACATCTAAGATTATCACCACCTTCCATGATCATCACCATTCAGGGCAATTCCCATCCACTGGTGGAGAAAATCAGGAACATGACCACTCAAGAGACCTCTGCCTTACTATAATCTATACTGCAGATACAGTAATTAATTCAATTATAGAGGTTATTTGATTTTTTTTTTTGCTAATGGAAAGCAAGACCATATGGGTGTGACTATACTATACTCACTGAAGTCATTAAATACAGTAATTCGATTGTGGTGTGTATTTTGGGAGCCATCAGACATTGCAAGCTTAAATATATGTGCTAAGCAAAATATAAAGCATTTCTGAGCTAAACCAAATGGGAGGCCATTAAAAATAAAGTCCAGTCTACCATATTCACAGGCATGTTGAACACTAGTACAGCAGCATCAGCATCTAGTAGAAGTGAACTCTGCACTGGTCCGGCCTTCTCTGTGTCTGCTAGTAATAATCAGTAAAAAGGACTCTCTTGAACACACAGAAGACATAAGACACCCTTCAATTAACAGTGGGAATCTCTAATTAAAAAAAATATATATATATATATGGTGATACTTGTTCTACAAATAAATGGATGCATTCATCATTATTACTGCCTTGCTGATCAAGCTGGTAATTCATGAAGTAATTCACGAGATGGGGAGAAAGACATCCATGTAATTCTAGCATACTGGTGTAGTACACACAACAAAATGCCCAGCTTACTGAGCAAGCGTATTTGAGGAATAGGAGAAATATCAGCAGTGCAAGAAGTATTCCCTGGTATCTTTCCATGCCACTTAAGAATAGGATCTTACCCCATTCTTGTTTGTTTGGAGACACGGTCATTCAAAGCATGACGATGGTGTTTTCAAACAATAGCCAGATTCAAGAAAACAAACAATTAGTTGAGGAATAAGTTTTGAGCCAAATAGATTTGTACCTTCCTGGAAAACAATTTTCAATCTTTCAAAAAAAAATAAATCCCAGAAATAAGTTAAATGGTTATGCTTCCTTTCTCGCCTACCTCCTCCTGTGCATTTACTATTCTAGCAGAAAATATGGCTAGGCCTCAATTTTATCTTGAGTTTTTTTTTTTTTGTTTGTTTTGTTTTTTTTTTGTCTTTGGGCAAAGTCATTTCTACATAATGAAAATGGAAAGCTTTTGGAATTAGCAGAGAGATTTCACCTTGAGAAAACTGAAATGGGAAGTGATGGATAGATCAGAATCAACATATTCAGAATGCTAATGATGAGATTTCAGAGAAGAGAAACACAGCAGAGCTGGAATAAATGAGGCCAAGGTGGCATTCAATCCATTTGAAGAAGATAATGTCACGAATGTCACAGAGGTAGATTTCATTTCATTATCATATTCAATACATTTAGAAGACTGACAATGGGCTAATGAAATGGTACGCTGTCCTTAAATACATTAATCCTGAAAGCTATTCTTCATCAAAGGAGACAGAGATCTGCAGGTCAGATCTTCTGCATTACTGTCCATCCAACACACAGCACTAATTAAAAGCAACTTAATAGAGAATATAAACATTTCTGGGAATTTTCACAAGCCCAGAATTATTTTAACTGCTTCAAGTGCCTAGATTCTGCTCTTCTCTCCGTGCGGAACGAAGAGCATCATGCAGCATCTTACCCTTCAAGGAACGCTGCTATACTTTCAGCCAGGGCCAGGATATCAGGATCTCATCCATGGTTAACTGCAGGCTCTTTTCTTTTCTAATTTCAGGTAATTTACTGTTAGCAGGAGGGTTCCCTGGCCACAGGGTTACTGTAAGAGCGTAACGGTGATGTGCCTGGAAGGCCTGCAGTCACAACTCTTTGCTCTGGCTGGAAACAGCTTTGCTTGCCCGGCTTTGAGGACAGCCACTGAGCAGCCACCATCCTAAAGTATACAATTAGCCTTTCACATTTCAGCCTGGAGTTTTATTGGTTTAATAGCAGAATGTAAAAGCTGCCATAATGAGCTTAGCAAACCACTTGCCAGTGCCCCCATAAGGATTTTATTTTTAACAATTCAGAAGATGCCAAGAAAGAGCTGAAAGGTCAAGAAAACTGAGCTAGAAGAAATGGATATGCTGTTTTCAGGCAACTCCATTTGACACACATGGAGAATGATTTAAATTTCTGTTTGATTGCCTTTTTCTGCACCCTCTGGGGCAAGAGACCTAATTAATTTTCTTAATGGACCATTACCATAACCCCGATTACAATATTTACAATTCACATCTATGTTTGTGGGTAATTTGGATTCAGTGACATAAATATTACAACTTAACCCACTTGTGTAGTTTTGTTCCTTTGCTTTGCTATATTCGAATAAACATGAACAGCAGCATAGGAAGAAACAACTGGTTTAGGCAGATTTTCGTCTTCACTGTAAAAGCCACATTTTGTCCTCCAACCCTTCTATTCAGCAATATTTTCCTTCTTCCAACTACTACTCTGTGTCTTCAGGCAACATAATTATAATGTCTTGCAGTATAATGGCCTGTGATTTAAACACAAAAATGCTCCGCTCTACAACATTTTACTGGAAAGATTCTCCACCTTTTTCCCTAGTATGGGCCAAATCTTATTAAATCACTTTCTTCCAGCAGAGGCACAGCAATCACCTCTCCTAATAAATTTGAGCACAGAAGAGCAGCATAGCAACTCCGGAGCATCTGCAAATACAGCTCAAGGAAACACAATATGCTGAAGAATTGGTGTTTGTTAGATATTTTGAAGTAGGGTATTTTTAAGTACCGTTGCAGGCAGCTCAGAACCAGGCTTGGGGGAGGGACAGAAAAAGAGCACAGCTGATGACATGGGTTCAGCCGGTGCTCCGTGATCCACCGCCAATGCTCTGCAGATTAAAGTCTGAGCAAACACTGAAAAATGTGCTCGTGTTTACCAGCTTTCAGGCAATCTCTTTGAAAAATCGTTCCAAAACTATACATTTCAGCAGGAATCAACGAATACGTATGTGACTTCTGTTAGCACTGCTGAAGATTATTAACTGCTTTCATAAATACTATGCAAATGTGTAAGGAGCCAGGAAAAATATTGGAAAGATGTGTCCAGTTGGCTCTGTGTGGGAAACGCCTGTGCAGCTCAGTCTTTTTGCAAAGTGCAGAAACTGCTGCTTGTGTGCGTGAGCTGAGCATTTCCACTGTAGATATATCACTTTCATTTATTTGTGGCTCATTCTTTAAATCACTTAGCTTAAATCCATATGATTATAAATATTAGATGATTTCAAAGCAATCCTAGTTTGGATATACAAGTCTTGTTTCAGGATTGCTGCGTTCCACAGTGTGTGTGCATATAGTTAAAAGAGTTGGGATTAATCTTGACATGTAGAAAGAACTCAATACCAACAATTAATTGGAATAATTCAGTAATTTTCTGGAATCGTTAGTGTTTGATCCAGTAAATTATTACATGATCTAGTTGTTTGTTCTTTTTTTTTTTCTTTTGTCATTGCACTAGCCCTCAGAAATAACAATTCTTTGTGAAAATAAAAAGAAATACATAACCTAAAATTTGAGTTATGCAAAAGGGCATGAAGTGTTTAAATCAGTATCATTCTACATAGGGACTAGACTGCTCTTGTGGTGGTTGAAGAGGGCTTACTTTCAGCGTAGGCTATGTTGCTTTGGAATAATTTTAAATTAAGCTCCAAAAGCCACTGTCATTCCAGAACAGTAGCCTGTATGTGAGACTTCACAACAGATCTAGCTGTTGTGATTTAACCACAGCAATACTTGGAGGCAAGTCTTGGGTGACATGACCATGCAAGCCACTGAAAGCCAATATGTGCTTTTCCTTTTTTCCTTTTTTTTATTCTTCTTGCTAAGTGGCTTTTCTTTTGTATGTTTTGTAACATGGAATGACATCACAATGGAATAAATGCATTAAACTTTGTGATGACACCATCTGTCTGTAAGAACACATTAATGAAACCACAGCATTGACAAACAGCGTACACATACTCTACATTTCACTTACATCACTCAGATTTCTTATAGGAAAATGAAAGAAACTGTAATGATTTCTCATTGCAATGTTATGGTGCAAGATTTTCTGTCACAGTACACTCCATTTCAACTTTTAATTAAAAAAAATCTGTAACAGACAAGTACACATTAGGTATTCTACAAAGTATTTAATTTTGTTACACATTGTCAACTAAAGCAAAGACAGGACAGAAAGGAAATGTAAAATAAAAGGCCTTACCCTCATGAAATGAAGAAGAGTTACCCATGGCAAAGAGATGTGAATAGGAAAAGCTGGATGAAATATGTGTGGAAAGGAAAGGAAAGGCATCACTGAAAACAGGGAAAAAGAAAACAAAAGAAAAAGTGAGGAGGAATGGGGAATGTTTTTTCTTAAATAATGTTATTATGAGGACTAGTTTTCCAATGTTTTTTGTCAGGATTGTGGAAAAAAGCAGAGGCATGAAAAACAGTAGTAATAGCTGCCATTATATCTACAATCAGCAGTGATGTTGCTGAACAGGACTTGCCCTTGTCAGTACAGATTGCGAAACTGTAATCAGCGCTGTATTATCATCAAGAAATTTAAATGTCAAGTTACAACTCAGCATAACATGCTAGTAAAATCAAGCCATGCGCTAACGTCTACATAAAAATCACTTCTCGTGTATGCATCTGACAGAATGTTAGGCACAGTATTTACATCACCTCAGCCTTGCTCAAGCAATTGCAACTTTCTTAAGTCAAGCTGAGTGAGAATGTTTCTAAAGGAGTTTTTAAAACCATGGGGTTTTCTGTTTAGGCAACACTGGTTCACTGACACTAAATCTTTGGGGGATGGAATATTACTTAGAAAACAAATAGAAAGATAGCTTTTCCAAAACAAGAAGTGATTAACATACTGATCCATAATGGGGGACCTAGACAGAATACAAGTTTTGCACCTGGATTCCTCAATTCCTTTACATATTTTTTCTCAACTGCTGGTTGAATTACTAATTTTGTTGTTCACTTGTTTGACTTCTAGGAGATGGCATACAGAAGGACTCCATATATTCTCTTCCCTCCTCCTTTAGGAGGGCTTTTAACCAGCTATAGGGTGTTAACATTGAGAAAGTGACAACCATTGCCCAGATAACCTCCTTATGGCACAAAAGCCAGGAGAGTGCCGTCATATTCATTTGCAGACCATGCTTCACCCTTAATACTTAGCATAAGCATGAAACAAGGTGAGGCAACTTGCAGCAGAGCACTGCTTTGGCCAGTTTCTTCTGTGAGAGCTGTAGTTGTCCTGAAACTGCACTGGGATTCATGAAGGAATAAACAGCAACCCTGTCACCAGAAAGGGCAAACACCTGAGCTACCATGAAGGATGTTGAACTTCCATTTTCTTCAAAGGCTATGGCTAATCCCCACCGTGTCTGTCACATAGGTCCCCTCTCCTCAACCACATGATTTTGTATTAATGAAAAGACATAAAATGACTAGATTTAAGCAGATCCATTTTGACTGGAAGGATGAACCTAGGAGAAGCTAAGGCTGCCCTTATCACAGAGTACGTGGTGGCAGGACAACACCAGTATAGCATATCACAGTTAAGTGTTACCTGGACTCATGCTGCCCAGTCCATTGCTGTTTGGGAATACACTGGACACTCCACACAGTCACCCACATTTTTTTGCTAATTACTCATTTAGCTAAGAGATTTCATCAACACACAGTTTTCTTTGTAAATAAACAAAAAATCTAGCACATTTATCATAAATCTTTGCATTTACAGTGTCTCATAGACTGTCCTGAACTCCAAGCCTCTCCTCATAGTAAAAGACATGAACCCACTGTGAACTGTTTTGGCTTAAGTTTTAACTTACTTCTCTACCCTCTCTCAAAAGGTTATTTCTTTAACAATATTTTACAGGAGCCATCAAAAGCCTCCTGAAAATTCATATTAGTTATGACCTTTGGGTCAACTTTCATTCCAAAATCCTCACATTTTTTCTTCTTCTCTTTTAACAAGTTGTCTAACAGGCTAGAATGACATGCTTTGCCCTTGTAAATGCCACTCTGGTTTGACCCCTATCAAGTTATACCTATCTAAGTATTCACACTATTCTATCCTTGGGCTCAATAGGTTTCCCTTGTTAGTGGTAACAGGAGGTCACCTGCTAAGCCCTTTGCAATATGTTGTGTATGTTGGTTTGGTTTATTGACTCTTGTTGGCTCCTGTTCTTCATTAAAAGGCAAACAAACAACAACAAAGTTCTGGAAATGAACAAAAAATGTAATAAAACAAATTTCCTACCTACCCTTTAATAGGTTGTCCAAACCCAGAAAAAATACAAAACACTCTGTGCTTTTATCTTTATAGCAATTATGAAGAAACTAGCATGAGGATTAAGAGTTTACTTCTCTCACACAGTTATATGCTATTTGCAGTCAACTTTTTCTTTCTAGTATGCAGAATCTCACTGGCTTTGAAGCAAATTTATAAACATGGGTAATAAACATTAAATGGTAGAATTTGTCTGCACTTCCATAAAATTCCTTCATATTAATATACACAACAAAAAATGTTCATGCAATTTATCTCAAGCTTCTAGCTTTCCATGTTTATCCCAAATAAAAATCACTTGGTTCTCCAGAAAAACGTTACTACCATAAAACAGCAACGGCAGAAGGTTAAGAAAAAGCAGGCATATGGATGCTGGAAAGCTCATTAACCTATGTGAAATTAAATTAATTTAGCGTTTTATTTATACTTTTCAATTAAAATCCATCTATAACTTAAAGCTCTGCTTCCAAGTCTGAAGAAAAGACAGATTTGGCTGCTGAAAACTCACTATTTTACAGAAATGGCTTACTAAGAAAGCAGTCTGGGTAGAAACCACGACATGAAAACAGCATTTAATGCCACCAGTGAAAGGTAGTAATGCATACGCATTCAGGGTACCCCGGTTCTGCCTTTTTTACATGAACGGGTCTGTTGCTGCACAGCTGCGACTGCGGAGAGCGACGGCAGCAGCTGTCACCAGTGGATTTCTAAGTGGAGGTGGAAGATGGCTGTCGGGGGCTTTGCTTCCAGCCCTAGGACAGGAGTCAGAGCACCTTGCTTTCAGACTGCCACTTACCGCAGCACCCGACCCTGCAAACATCTCTCCTGCACTGCAAACTTGAGAAAGGAGGAGCACGAGAGAAGACAGAAAAATAACCTATCTTTACTCCTTTCCAGGTGATTTCTCTAAGAAAACGTTTGTGGTGTAGGAAGACAGACTATTTTAAACAGAAATTTAGACTTTCTTTAAATGGTGTTTTCAGTAAAATTGATTCAAATCAGCCTGAATTTTGTCTCTACTCCTTTGTATTAGAAAATGCAAAGATTACTAACTGCATCAAAAATACAATCTTTTGCAGCATTAAAAATATGGCAGCACTAATATTACATCTGTTAAACAAGTATGACTTATTATTATTGGCCTTCTCATTTGTTTTGCTTTTAAACAAAATTAACAAAAGCACTCCTAGCCAAAACAGCTCACCATTTCATATTTCTGTGTTGTTGTTTTTTAACAGAAGAAAAACAAACAGAACCTTTTTAATACATCAGAAATGATCCTATAATTCTGCAATTAAAAATTGATATCAGTTCACTCACATCCATACATCCATTGCCAAATCCTCAATCTGCGTTTTGGATAATAACACAGACACTAAAAAGCAGAGATTTACACCATACATTTCTTAGGCAAACTACAAAAAGCACTGTAACTTACCAATGTCATTGCTTCTTTCAGAGGAGTCTTTCTCTAGAGTGCCGGATACTGTACTGCCCACTAATTCCACTTTTGGACTATCGCTCCTACATTTGGATCAAGAAGAGGAGATATTTTATTGGAGTTTGTGTGTGGATTACAGTAAATTGATAGCTAACCTGCAATTACTACTGAGAGAGGGAAATACTCTTCCTTTGTAGCACCAAAGTAGTAGCAATATGTCAGAGAGCAATCTCCAGAAAGCAAACATGCTGTATGGATTAACCTTATCTCATTTCTCCTTAACACCTGTCAATAAAGCCTATTTTAGACACCATAGTGTCGTGAATAATTCTTCAAATGTTCACAGCATCTCAGTACGAAGGAAATCTGCAGGCAAAGGGACAGCCTTCAGGATCTGATTTGTAACTGCTTCTCATTACTTGGCTCGCATAAACAACAGCGATGGGTGATCGAGGGCACTGCAGACAGGGAGAACCTTCACGGGAGAGTCATGTGTTCCAGCAGTCCCTAATGCTTACTCACTAAGGCAACTTGTCCACCTAAAGGAGATTTCTATTTATTTTTGCACATTTCTTATGAGACTAGACTATGAGAATGGTTTCCACAGGTCCAAAGAAACAAGATCAACCACTCTGTCTGAAAATGAACAGGCAAGTGTCAAGAGCTGTGATACTTTTAGAGAGAGGAACTATTTTAAAATCAGACAGGAGATCAAACACAAGCAACAAGACTATTCTTTCTTCATAGAACTTTCTATCCCAAAACTATTCACGTCTACTAAAATCACCAGACTATTGAAACAATTAAGAAAAATGGGACAGTAGTAGGTACGCAGCTCGGCATTGCATAGGTCACACAGACAAATCCCTGTGACATTTACCATGATAACAATAGTTCAATAAATGCAATAAATTCTATTTACCATCATTATCAGGCCACTTAATAAATATCATAGTTTTTTTCCACAATAATTACTCACAGCACAGCACTGCAACAATTACAACGTACATAAGGTACCAGAAATGTGGGTAAAAATACAGAACAACCCAGGCAGATGTGCATTTCTATGAGCAGCAACTAGCCTTTGACAGTTAAATACAGTGTGAACTCCCAAGTCTCATTGATTTTCAATTTATCTCTGCTTTGGTGCCATAATCCGAGGACAGACAGCCTGAGCCTCCACTTGTGACAGCAGCTCATGAGCAAAACACAAAGTAGCTGGAAACCCTATTTCAGACTCCAGGAAGGCTGTGACAGGTAAAGAGTCCAAAAATGCCTGTAAAAACTGGAGGAGGTCACAGATTAAATCAATCTAATTAAACACGGTGGTCGGGTGACAAACCTTCTAAGAACAAAAAAGATGGACAGCCAGTTTATGACCTGAAAAACAAACTAGTTCAATGCAATCATCAATTTGGCAGGCAGTCGGCACCGAGAAGGTGGAAGTAACATGTTCCTGGAACCATGGATTAATTACTGAGATGATACATAAGGTTATTTCAAGCGATCTGCCTGATCAATTAATTTTTCTATCTTTGGTCTTTCACTTAAAATAAAATGTGTATACATATATATATGCATATTTATTTGTAAATATATAAGAAACAACATAGTTTCTTGGCTGACACGGCAATGAGCAACTGACTGCTGCTCTGTTTTGCACACATGTATTTCCCAGCTAACTGAGAGCAACATGTGAATTGGAAGTGCTCTAAGCAAATATGTGAGTGCTGTTTTGGAGGAGATTCTTAGGATGGCGTGATTTAGGACTGAAAATCACAATATTTACCATCTGACTACAGAAGATACCAAGATATATGACATCACCAAAAAAAAAAAAACCACCAAACCAAACCTAACTCTATTGTCAAAAGAATCAACAGGCTCATTATGCCAACCAACTCTCTTCCTGCTATGGAATGAGTGGAGCCATCCCTTCTTGGTCACAGCACCTCCCCCCTCTGTTCATGCCCATGCATACAGGCTGTCAGCTCGATTGGACAGATGATCAGCCTGAAAGAAAATAGAAGCCCCCTTGCAAAGTGATTAATTGCCATCTGGAGTAACTCCCTGACCCATATGGCTGAATGTCTGCACAAATGCTGGTGCTAACATAAGGGAGGCTGCAGGAATGGGCTGCCAGGAGAGGAAACCTGCCCCTTCCAGCAGCAGCAGCAGCAGCAGCAGGACAGACTCAGATTGGTTTAGACGGATGGTGAAAATGCACTTGCTGTAGGTCTTTAAGGGCTTGTCTACTCAAGGGAATTGACTCCTCAGTAAATTGTGTAATCATGTGTACATCTAAATAAGCTGTGAAGCCTTTGGAGAAAATTGACAGCTATTCTCTGTCTCACATGTTCTTCACCTCTCCTATGGCCCTGGAAGTCTTAACCTGCCTCGAAGGAAGGAGGATTATATTTAAATGGAAAAACAATCATTACCACAAAAAGTCAGTGAGATGCATGAGATGTAAGGCACTTACTCAGAACAGAAAAAAAAAATAATCTTCTGCTAACCAGCAGCAATGGAAATCTCACGGGAGTCACTTTATAAATCTACAGCAGTTTTTCCCCCTAGGGTCAGCAAAAATTCTGCTGGTTCTATTTTTATTCTAATTGCCTGAGGTCTATCGGCTTCTGGAAATGGATACCAGGAGGTCTTAAAAATATTTGCTATCTTATTAAATTGAACCGATTAAAAAAAAAAAAAAAGGGCTTCATTAAAGTGCCTTTCATCTGAAGCTTCACATTTCTTAATTATTCAAGTAACTCAAAGTCTATTCCATGGATTATTTCATTATGTGAACTTTCTGCCCTCTTCCTACAAGACATTCCTGCAAGTTAAAGCTTACCAGGCAGAACAGCTATATGAGATAAATCTGTTAATTTGAATTAGCTGATATAGCAACTCAGAGCGAAAATGTTAGCACTCTGACCATCAACACAGCATCATCATCACTTTAAAAATCACCTTGCCTTCTAAGGTTTTAATCTAATTACTGTTACAAGTAAAACTATTTCAAATATAATGATACTAAGTAAAAAGAATGAAGTAGTTTTTCTGCCCTAGACATAGCAGTGTTCAGACAAATAACAATGAAACTGTTACTGTCTAGATCTGCCTTTTCACTTAGTTAACATGAAAACTGAAATATGCATGAAAAATGCATGGTTTATTTACTTATAAAATTTGGAGTTAGAAAACAGAGCAGTAAAACACTCACCCACAACTCTAGGTAAAACAATGTTTAAAAGATTCCGGGCAAAAGACAGAACAAAAGAGTAACTGCCCTGTTACATGCCCAGCCAGTGAACTGAACACTAGGATATGTATTGGTACTGCCAAGAAGCTTAGCTAAATCTAAAGGCCAGAGCAAACACTTGCTTTTTCAAGCATGCCCAGGCAATCAGCAGGTGTGGACTACGTCGTGGAAAATCTGGGCAAGCATGCTCAAAGCCAAGGAGTCCAGAGAAGCTGTAGCAGTAGCACATGGATAGAAGCGTAAGCTCTCAGAGATGCACAGCCAAAGCACTTCAGTATAATGAAACTGGCAGCACAAGGCAGGCACTGGTTCTTTATTTAATGTGTCCCAGATTTCATGCCGAGAGCATTTGTTTAATGAGCCACATGTAGAGGAATGAGGGGAATTGATGCCTAGGATTTCTGTTTTATTCCACTCTACCCTATATTCCAATCTGGTACTTAATCCACCATCAGTATATTTGAACTCCGCTAGTTCCATGGCAGCTAATTGTTCTAACAGTTCAGTAGTAAAACTATTTCTATGTCTACACTGTACTATTTCTGCAAGATATGCAGCTTGCCTATTTGACACAACAGCTTTTTTTTTTGTTTTTGTCTTTTACCCATTTCTACCCACTATGCATAAAGGTAGTCTACAGTGCACAGCTCAGAAGCTGATGACCATCATGTAGTCATCTAAACTTAATTAGGATTACAGGTGAGGCTTTTAACTTCTACAGCCTCTGCTCTTCCAGGCTCTAGCAGAGATTAAATGTATCCAACAGCTGTGTTTGCAAGACCAGTTTCTCAGTGCTTCTCAAAGGCTGCGACTGCCTGTGATTAAGAGCATTGTGTAACTACAGAATAACAACCAACATTGGAAAATAAATCACTTCATAACAGTTTCCTGCAGCAGCATCAGCTTATAGGACATTCTATGAAGACACATGTATTGTGCTAAAAATTGATCTACAGTGATGTAGGAAAACAGACTGAAACCAAGCTGACAGTACTTGAAACGTGCGTTGTCTAACCCTGTTCATCAGTACAAACCAAGCTTCTGCACTGACTTAGTGCTCTGGCTAAGAAGGAACAATTAGGTAGACTAAATAAATCAAAAGCAGCACAATAGACTTATGTAGATGTTTCTCACATATTCTTCAGTATGACATTTCAGTAACAGCGTGTTCAGCAGTAGAAATGAACTAGCAGTGACCAGGCTAAAACTGTAATTCTTGAGATGGTTATGATGCAGCCAGATGACTAGAAGGCTTTTTTCTCTTTAATTATTATTATTAAACACAGTTTACTGTAAAACAAACGGTGACATTAACTGCAAAATTAAAATCCTATAAACGTGTTTTTTTCCATTAATCCCAAAAGCACTGGACAGAGGAAAAACAATACCTTGTGTGAGTCACAGGCACAACTGGTCTTTCTGGCCGTCTTGGGGGCAAGGTACCAGGTCTATTCACAGAGTTTGCTTTGGGTGGCCGAGGTTTCTTCGGAGGTATAGCAGGAACTGAAGGCTTCTGCAAGTCTAACTGTTTTTGCTCTCTCTCTGGTCTTTCTTTAAATCAATTATTTCCAGAGAAAAAGAACACAGACATTATTAAGCGGAATTAATTTGCACTCAGAAGTCTATAATTAAACAAGAACTCTTCAACTGTAGATATACCACATACAAAGAACAAGCTTATCTCCTTTCCTCTTCTGCTCTAAATCATTCTTTATTTAAAATAAAATGTGTACCACAAATCAGTTTGCACTGACTGCATGTTCTGCGTCTAATTCCTCATGTCTGAAATGTGTGTGCAGTATCTGCATGTGAATGGCAGTTTTGATTTTAGTAACCCATTGGTTTTGGAGTGTATGTGAAAAGTAAGAATGTCAAGAAATTACGTACCATGTGGAACAATTTCCCATGAGTATAACTTATATCAAATTCTGTTATGAGACCAATATTAAGTTAAAAGGTCATGAACAAAGATAATAATGCTGGATTTTCTTAATATCTATTGAATAACCAAGAGAAGTGTGATATTTTTTTTGGGGGGGGGGGAGTGTGTTTCATGTGAACTACAGTTAAATGAAAATACAATCATTAAAACCTAGAAATCTTTGAAAGAATGTAAAGCCCTCTGAAAAATCAGACTTCTTATTTAGTCTTTTAAACAAACTTAAGTGCTGAATTTTTCAGTTTCCCAATTCAAAACTGGATCGTGTGCAGAACAGATTATGCGTAGTTAGATGCCACAACACTAAGATCCAGTGCCAAATGTGCAACATCTGTATGTCAAGTACATTATGCATTAATAACTGTGAATAATATGCTCTAAATTTGCAATACAAAACAAACATAGAAGAAACTAAACACATTTGTCACACCATAGGAAACCTGATTCTTCTTAAGGAAAAGACAAAAATCTCAAAGGGACCAAAGTTTCACCCCCTGTATCCTAATGTGTCGACATCCCACTTCCCTTGACAATACTGTCTACGACACATTGTGAATATTACACTTTTGTATACACCTAAGAGGTAATGGGAATGTGCAAGGGTATTACTTAATGGGCTTAGGTTTCCTTATGAAGGGATTATGGACTAAATCAACAGAAACTTGTCTTTCCTGAGAATACTAGCAGAAATACTGAAATAAAATTGTAGCATAATGCAATTTGTTGTCTGCCTTTAAGAAAGAAACAGCATTCGGACACCCAGGGATTACTTTATTGCTCTGCTTCTTAAGTCATGCAAACACTATACACCATATGCACACATATGTGGTGACATAACAGTGCAGGAACGTATAAGTCAATCGCTAGGTAATCTTGTAAAGTTGTAAAAGTATGTGGTATCTACAGCATGTATTTAAGAATCAGAGTTGAGCCCGAAACACAATCCATATTGGATTTGGAATAGTCCAGGAAGTGATTGTTGCTCACAGGCACACACCCTTTTTTAGTACACTTACACGTGTCAACACACAATCACTGGGTCCTCTGCAACACTGCGGCTTTACAAATGCATTGTGTAATATTTACACACTTATTCCTATGAGCATATATAGCGTGTCAGTGCCTAAGAATCTATACTATGTATTAGGGATGGGCTAGGCAGTGCACCAGCACGCAGCTTAAAGGAAGTTCCCATGCTCAACCGTACTGCCACAACACCCTGAACAATTCCCATCACTCTCCAGCATTTCAGAAATGTAGGCATGACTCCTATTGCCTCTTTTCAACATTTAGAAAAATTACAGCTATTTATACTGGGGGACAGTGATATATTTAAACGCCCACCATTTTTACAGTTGGCTTTGTAAATCCAAAATGGAAAGCAAAGGTTTTATTGATAGATAACTACAAGAATTAACGCACATTACCAAAAGTAAGGGTATGTAGATAGAAATGCTAAAACACCTGTCAGATCATTAAGATATTTATCCAGAAAGAGCTCTTGGTGCAGTCTGAATGTTCTGGCACTAAATTATAAGTGCGTATTATACATTTAGTCATGTGCATACATGTGCCTTTTAAAAGACAGCAAGTTGAAATACTTCAAAGTTAAGAAATCCCATAATTAAACTTGTCTGTGCAATCTAATAGTCCACTTAAATGTATGAAACTTGACACCATCTTCAATTAGACATCAATATAACTATTTTCCCAAAACTACTCAGAATGCACCATGAACACAATGAAACAACTAAAGCTTGTCACTGCTTGATGTGTTACAATGAAACAATAAAGCTTTGCTCTGTGTGGTACTATGCCTCACTTCTTGCAATGTTCAAACCTGGCTTTGAAGACTTTTTTTTAATTATTATTTGATTTCTTCACAGGCTTGCCTATGACATTTTTGGCAATGATAATGGGGTGATTCATAGGCTTTAATGACTATATCTTCACAAAACCCCACTGTGATGCAGAAAAGCAGGGTTGATGGTTTTTGACTAGAGAACCAAGGCATACAGAAGTTAAGAAAAAAATATGCACTAATCTGAGGTCTCATGCTTGATTGAGGACCTGGGTTTTAATGAGCTCAGAGCTTTAGAAAGCATTTTTTGTACTGAGAGCGTATCTCCCCTTGACGTCAGTTGAGGCTGCAATCACTTACCACCTCTGGATTGGTACAGCTGAATACCCAGAATTTAGCCTAGAAACAACAGTGTGATCCTTTCCAAAACGCATATAATCAGAGAGGTACTAGAGTGGGAAATAAACAACCTAACAATGTATGTAATGAAAACTAACTGCTGAGGGACTAGACTATGAGGATGTGTCACACGTACCCTGTCTCTCTGCAGAGAGCAAATTTCATACCTTTTTCTTCTGTTCGATTAGGAAGACATTCTGGCCTTTCAGGAGGCACCTTTTTGACTTCATGCTTTCGATCTGTGGTACCTGTCAAAGAATGGAGAATTTGCAATTCTGAGCAAGCCAACAAGCTACCATATAAGGCCACACAAGATTTAATTTCGCAACTTCTTAGGCTTTTTTTTTAGTCTTCTACTTTAAAAAATTCTTGCTAAAACTGAACATAAATCTAATTTCAAATATTTGATTATACCATAAAGGACAGAAAACCAATTAATGTTTTCACATTCAAGTTCACACTTTCTAAAGACTGTAAATCAACAGAGTAGGAAATTTCAGACCATTCTGTGAAAAAAAGTCAATCACTACAGATTTTTAAATGTGGACAGATATTTACAATTTGTAGCCTTTTAGCTTTGTAGACATACTTAACTGAAGAGCAATTCAACAATGAGGAAAATCATTAGGATTAACCCAATTAATTGGGCATTTCTGCCAAGAGAATGCTTAATATAGATGTATACAAAGTTTCACTTTACACTAAATTAAAAAAAGACAAACAACTCCATTATACCTCTAACACTAGTTGTTCAATTCCACACATTAGAGGGATGGGAACACTAGTACCAGCAGTATTCTGTTACTATT
Organism: Cygnus olor; assembly: GCF_009769625.2. NCBI lineage: Eukaryota > Metazoa > Chordata > Aves > Anseriformes > Anatidae > Cygnus > Cygnus olor. The sequence continues at coordinate 127,004,844 of NC_049169.1, read as the reverse complement.
TTATGTGACAGCTTTTGGCCTAGAGGTATAAACTTCTGCCTTTTTCTGCCTCTGTACTAGAGACCCTGACATACTGGCTTCTGTTGCTCTGAAGAGTATGAGAACTAGTGGGAAGATTTTGCAAAAATTTCCTGGCACACACAAGATGTAATCTCCTAGTCCCCATATTATAAGAAATGCTTTACTGGATATTGGCTTCACCGTGTTGGCTAACCACTAGGTGCTAATGCCATTTCAACTTAGCAGTGTTGAAAACCGCTTTAGGTAACACTATTAGTATTTCAATAAAAATTGCAGTAGGTGACATCCAAGAAAAGCAAAGGAGGCAGGGAACACAAGGCATTTTTTGCCTCAGTCTATGCTATGCAGTTCTCAAATACATTTACATTTTCTGGATGTGCAGTCATAACTCTCTTCTGCAGCTGGTTCCTAGAAATCAGTACTCAACAGCACAAATTGCTCGTCAGCGGTGATTATCGACCATTGTTTCTTTATATAACTGCACTGTTGGACAGGCAACAACCTATCATGTCAAAACAAAAAAAATACTGAATTGCCGTAAAACGACTTCACACCTGAGAGGAACTCTTGACAGAAACCAATTTAATCCTTTCTAAAGATGAGTTATGCAAAGCACAAGTCAACTTCTTGATAACCTTACACATACTAGTGGGTTCAAGGAAAAAATGACACAAACCTATATACCTAATTACAGAAAGATTAATGGTCATCATTAACACACAGAGGGACATTCTCAGGTCGCATCTAAAACAATGCACCTACAGACACCTATGGGCTTCTAGGCGCAGGTGTGCTCCCAACCTGGGTGGTGACCCCATACTAATCAGTTCCCAGGCAGGCACCATGAACCTGGCTTAGCTGCTTGGAGAAGGTCACCTGCAAGGAAACTCCACACAAGTCCCCAGAGGCACTCAGAGGAGTATTCCTACCGTTCAGTCTAGATGCAGTGATGCTGCATACCCCAGATACCCAGTGAAATGCCTGCTGCTTTTCCATGACTATGTAAGAAACTCACGCTCTTAACTTTGGTTGCCCAGCTTTCACTCCTTGCTTTGTAACGTGTCCCAACAAAGATGGCCCTGGCAGTGTACTATGCTGCTGTATATAATTTGGAAATACAGCTAAACTTTTCACTATACTATAATACAAACTAGACATGTCCATTAGTGCGGGACTTGCACTACAAAGACCAGTTCTAATTCTCTGCCATGATTTATGCTCTGCATCAGAATATATTAATATTTAATTATTTAGACTGCACACTTTATTCATCATACTATGAATAGTTAAATACGCAGAAACCTTACTGGAAATTATTACATACCATCAACAGTAAAGCCTGCCATGGGGATGTGGTAAAGTACAGTGTCACCTTGGTAAAGTGACAGTTTGACCCAGCAGAGGATATCAGGATGGTAATAAACACAGGATGATTTTCACCTCTAAATACATATCAGAAGAAACGCTTGTGCATAAACTGTCAGGACTAGTCAAAGACTGAGTATGAAAACAAAGAACAGCAGTAGTCTTGGCTGCTGTATCCATTCTTACTTCTGAAAATGGGCACATTATCCTGCTGTGGTGACACAGCTAATGCCTTGGATGTAAATAGGAAAAAACAAGTTTAAAGTATTATTCTCTAATTTTAAATCAGAGAAATATGAGAGGAGTATGAATTGAAAGAAATATAACTTTTTATAGAGCTTTTCCAAAACATGCACCAGGCAGTAAGTTTAGTTCTCTCTCACACATCTTTAATATGCAGCCACCACTAGATGGCAAGGTTACACTGCTCTCTTTCGATGCACTGTTAGATCAATGATCTTGAAATCAAATCTATGCTTTTGGAGTTTCAAGACGGTGAGAGGAACAAACCATGGGTGCCAATAAGCAAACCAAATATTTATAGTCGTGATTGTGTAGTCAAAGAACTGCTTGACAAAATCAAATCATTTAAATTATAACCTATTGATTCTCAGCAAATTGTACTGTGGTGTAACTCGTTTATTCTATTAATGACTGGGTCAAGACTGTAGGAGAGGGAAATTTACTTTTTAAGCCAGTCAGAGCTGGAACTGACCACGTAGACAGAAAAAAAATCTGACTAGATTGGCTGTGCTTGTTTTTTTTTATTTTTATTTTTTCCTAACGTGTGCCAGCAGTGGGGGAAGTGCTAGCGCTGCTGCAGAATTTTAACAAACTAATGGGGGTTAAGGGATTAAAGAATTCCAGCCATAGTTATGTTTCCACTACAACTGCAACACCAGTGAAAACTCTGAGTGCATCCCATGCCTCGTGACTTGTGATTTTACATGAACGGAATAGGAATTAGGTTTCTGAGGTCAGACCTGTCAAGGGTGTAGATACTTCAACTGTTTCTGAGTTCCATGGAAAATATAAATCATGCAAATTTAAGAAATCGTGCAGATTTTTGTATTGAGAGGTCATTTAAAAACTACAAATAAAAGTGGTTTCAGCTCTAAATACTGAGACACAACTCAGTCTAACATACTCCAAAAACAGCTTTACTAACACTCATACATTTAGAAAACATAATCAGTCCCTTAATACATCTGCAACACAATTACCTACATAACCAGATTCAAGATAATACCTTCTATATTTATGTTTGTAAAGTACTGAAAAAACAGGAATCTAACTATAGCATAGAACCTGGAGACAGACAGCTGGCTCCAGCATTCCTGCAGGTTTGCAAGACTTAGATTGAAACTCAGATGGAGCCACTGAATTACAGCCAAGTTCTCTAACACTGTCCTAGGTATGGAAAAAAATCTATTGAGAATAGATCAGATCTACAGGTGTAAAGTGAATGTGGTTTCCTATCGCAGGTACGATTAGGCTTCAGCAATTAGTGTCTATACTGCAGAGACATTCACATCATCAACTTCAGTGAATAAATGGAACTGAAGAATTTCTAATAACTAAAGTATCACGCTCGCTACCAATTAACAAGAGATAAAATACATTATTTTAAAACGTGCAGAAGGTTGCCTGCAGAAAATTTGAAGAGCACACAACAGTCTTTTGGGGCTACCTCATCATTTTGCAATTTGATTCTGATTATTACTTGTTATCTATACACCTGCTGTATATGAATTTTGACATACATGAATTCTATCTAAATTTGAATACATTTGCTCAGACTGAGATGTGCTCACTGGTATGTGCTGTACATAATTGGCTGTAACTTACCTGATCCTTGTTTGATGACAGGAGCTGATGGAGGTGGTGGTTTCTTCGGTCTCTAAAATTTAATAACAGAAGAAAAGAGATCACTTCAAAATGCCTGTGAATCTCATTCACACAAAGGTTGGATGTAATCACAGACTGCTTAACATTAAGAATTACAAGACTTGAGAATACAGATCTGTCACAGAGTTCCCCAAAATAACTCCATACAATGAATTTTAAGAGAGAAAATAGCATTAAAAAATTAATCTTTCTACTTTTGCAATTGAAACATCCTGATGGAGGAGAAAAGAGTTCAGCTTATGTGCCTGAAGATCAGAGGAAAGTATGATCTTTGATTTACTGAAGAAACCTATTCCTGAGCTCACTACCTGAACTGTCATCTACATTCACTCTCTCCCTACACCTAATTTCTTTATCCAGCTAGTTTTTTTCCCCTCTCACTCTATGTCCCTGCTCTGTAGTTTTGTTTCCTTCTTGTCCAACCACTCCCAGTTTCCTTTCTGTGGACTTCACTTCTAGACTGTCTCCATCACCTTCTTGGTTATCTTATCCACCTGCAGAGCCTTGCAATTCCTCCTTGCTCCTCCATGTTTCTCTGAGCAGGCTTAATGCTCCTTCATGCTACTTCCTTCTCCAATTTTCCTTCTCCTTCTCTTTTGCCTTTTCAAAACAATAAAATTTCCTCATCAGCTTCCAGCTAAAGTCACTTTGTCTAATGAACCACAGGATCCTTTATGCTCTGCTGCGTATCAAAATGAATGTTTTGCTTTCAGGAAGGAGCGAGCTTTGTAGTGAATCATCCTATCACTTGCCCATCTCAAACATTTGCTGTGCTTTTGTTTGCCTCACAGACAGGTCTCAGGGGTCACGGAATAGAAGCCTTTCAGGTGAGAGATAGACCAAAAGACATGCTGAAGGAGTGCACCTCATGCATTCCAACTGCTGACGGTTGGACAGTCAATGGGGCCGGGCTTGAACTAGTCCAGAATAAAATACCAAAAAAGTGCTGGATCTTCAGCATCAACTATTTCAATCCACCACCATTATGAGCCAACCCCCCAGCTGGTGGAGGCTGGGACTAAGCAGTGAACAGAAGAGACCTGGGGTCGACCATGTGTGGGAAAGAAAAAGGATGGGAAAACTGAGGACTGAATAAGGAGACAGGAAAAGATCCCGAGCTTTTGTTCAACAAGCAGAACTACTGCAACACATATTCTTTCAGACTATGGGATGGAATCCAAGGTTTCTGGATCGTATCAGAAAATACCTGGCAAAACCTCTGGAAAAAGTATCCATTTCCTTCCCTTTTAGTGCTGTTTTAAGCAAAGAAAGACAGTCTATAGTTCTACCAGTTACTTACTTACATGGCCAGATCTATGTCGTTCCTAAAATCAATAAAATTTTATTATCAATTTTTACAGCAAACCTCGCTGCAATTTCTAAGTGCCTGAATATTTAATTTAGTCTACAAATTAAATTCATCATAATCTAAAGAGTAAAAATACTTAAAGACATACTTTTTTTTTTTTTTTAGTTTAGAAAGACTGAATAAATTTCACCACCAAAGAAAATGGGTAAGAGTGAAGTTTTTGTCTTCCATATTACAATTTGAGGGCTCACTATGTCTTAAGGTTTATGATTTCTGCCTCTTTTGGATATCACTTTCTTTTATTAGTAGGCCTAAAGATAGAATATACATTCTGATATGAAATTGCATGCTAATCTCCAACAGTTTTTGCTGCTTTTCTACCATCATTTTTAATAATTACCATGTTAGCTTCTGTGAGTTGTTTAATAGTTCCTTTATTAAGCTTTCCAAGTTATTTAATTTTTGCCTCTGGCATCCAATTTTATTGCCAAAGATTGAAGCTGAGTGTCAGTAAGTCTTGGTTTTATCACAGAAGGCTTACACTGTCACTGTGAAATACTCATCAAAAGCCTGACTGCAAGCTCATAATATCACACTGATGACTGAAAAGGTTCCTAAAAATGGAATGGACTTTTTGGGGAAGAAATCCATTCCTTTCCTTCAGGAAGCTGCAAGATTTCTAAATATTGTTTGGCAAATAACAACTCTGTCTCTTTCAAATAACCAGAGGCTGAAAAGGCTTTTCTGGAGATTTTATATCTTCCTTTTTAATAATTCTGAGAGAGGTAAAGGAACATGTCTCTGAGATACCAAAAGCTCACTGTTGTCTTTCAAATCTCACAGCTAAAGTTTCACCCTCTTATTTCCGCAAGAGTGCTTGACTGCTGGCAAAACAGGATATTCTACCACAGTAACAAAGGTTGATAAAAAGCAAAAGTTGATAATTCTGATCATCATTGCATCACCTGACTTGGCAAATTACACTGGGATCACCAGTTTCTCAAACTTAAGACACGACAGAGGGCTTTCAGGACAACGTAGTGAAGGCTGACTGGATAGGCCAATCACGTACGTGCTCTTCGCAGATGCTTAGTAGCTCAGAAATTCATTTCCTTTAAATTTTTCTTTTTTTTTTTTTATTATTAGCTTACAAATAAAACTTGTCTAAATCACATACCTGAAACTGAATTTCAATTCCAGTTCCATTCTGCATTCTACAGTGAGACTGAAAGAATACATTGCTTACCTCTTTTTCAAAATCAGAAGGAAGAAGCTTGACAAAGTTATCTGGAAACACTCCTCGTCTGCCATTCAGTTCTCCTTCCCACCAACCTACATCAATGCAATCCTACAAAACAGTAAAATAAAATGAAAAACACAAGGTGCTTGGATGCTGAACAGATTTGTGTGCTGAAGTGCTCTCTTGCATGATGTCCTGCCTTTTTGCTAGAACATGACAATTTACTGGAGTGCCAGGTTAACAGGGTAATCTACCAGATAAAAACTTCAGTAATCACCCTGCATTACATTATCATATGGAGCAGCTAGGGAAGAACAATAAACATGCTGTAAGAGCTCAAGAGCTTGTCTGTGTCTAAAGCAAAACACTATTTCAGCATTTGATCTGTTAAACCAGTAAGCATTTTGAGCATGTATGGCACTACTTCTCTGGGACTTCGTTTCAGAGAAAGACAATAACTTAATTAAACATCATACATCCCAAGAGGTAATAAAGCTCGTTCATTTGCCACACTTTCAAGAAAACCTTGACACATTAGAATTACTCCTGAAGTTATTAAATTTGATCACTGTCCAATTAAGAAGGCATTACACGCCTGATCACTGCAAAGCACCATTTTTTTCTGTGGCATTTTTCAGCAACATAATGTCGCGTGCATGGCAAAACAATGCACAGCTAAGTACTCGCAATAAAAAAAGTGAACCTAAATCTTCATATGGCTCAGAGCCATGCAGTAAATATTACACATCTGAAATGTGAGGGGAAGGGAAATCCCACAGACAGTACACGGGCTGGTCGTGACAAAAAATCAGAAGGGATCTCCCCATTCTATGACAGGCAGCACTAACCAGGGTTGGATTTGCAGCTGGGATCCCACACCATCTGGCTACCTCAGCCTTAAGCAATTGCTGTAGTCCCTTCCACAGCTACAGATCTGGTCTGACCACACCATATGCACCAGCCAGGTACATCCAGCTGTCCTGGAGGCAGAGCCACACTGAGTGGCTCAGAGTTCAACAGAGCTAAGATTTCTAATCCAGCCCTATAGAAATTCTCTAAGATTTAACAAAGTGGTTTTGCTTTTCAGAAATCCCATTTCAGCACTGTTTAGAAGAGATCAGTTGTAATTTAGCAGCTCTGTTCTCTGAATGCTCAGTGGTACTGACATAGGTCTAACAGTCCTAGCTTGGGGCATGGTCACTGTTCCACATGTTCACTGTGGTGAGGATTTTCCATCACTCCCTGCTACAGAAACGGAGCAGGTCTTTCCCTGCAAAGACCTTATGTGGGCTGTGGAAAAAAGCATGGTGATGTGTAAAAGCTGGCTCATTACAAGACAATTGCCTTCTTGCTTTTCCATAAAGTGAGAAAGAAAGAAAAACCCATGCATCTGCAACAGAGGGGCAAGCAGAAACAGAGTGGTGCAGATATAAGAAAAGGAGGCAAGAGTGGGCAGGTAGTTTAGGCAAAAGGGAGAGACAACAACACGCAGTAAGTAATTATACAGGTTTTTACAGAGAACAAAGCTAGAAAAATTGGACAGAAGCAAAAGAAATAGGCCAAATTCTACAAGCCTCATGTATGCTATGAGGTAATATCCCTCCAGAAACAGCACTGGATCAAGGGGTCCAGAATATTTACATTCTTGTGGTATAAGAAAACAGCTGTAGAAACACAAGTGAAATCATGTCTTGACACTTTACCTACACAATTTGTTTGTGAAGCCGTATCTGTTGTGCAGTACCTGTGAACACTCTAGAGTTTAAATGTCACTTGCTCATCTCAGTCATTGTTGTAGCCATATATAAAGGGTAACTGCATGTTAAATATTCATAAAAAGACAGATCTGAACTTATTTTTCAAGGTGAATATGCAATGTGAGCAAATACTTTAGAAAACGGCCACTCTGATCTTCATTTCATTATCTTCCTAGGAAAAAAATCATAGCACTCTTTCACAACTTAAAAAAGGTTTGAAGAAAAATACTTACAAAGCTTGTACACACTACAGAAGTACAGAAGGAAAAGCTAAGAGAAAACAGTAATACTTTGTGTAGCGAAAGCAAGCAGTATTTTAAATAGGGGAGAGGATCCACTACAGAAATCAAAATATGAATAGTCAATAAAAGATTGCATGATAATACATGCACGCAAGATGATCTTATCATCGTTATATTTCCATGGTATCATTTGGTTCAGCTGCTACAGGGATATCAGAACAACACAAGTTAACTTAATCAGGTGTACTTAATGCCAGGAGAATTCTTTAAAATATCGCTCACAATGACTGTGCGTGTTGGTATTTTTCTGTAAGTTATAATCACAGAATATCTAGCACTGGAAAGGACCCAAAAGGATCACACATAAAATGCATAACACATTTGATGATATTTGAAAGAAAACAGACTAGCATTAAAGAAGAGCACAGCTTTTATGTTTTTTATTTTTTAATTTTTCTTCTCTTCAAGGCTTTTTATTTAGCTTAATTAGATCGCTTCACCACCTGGCAATACATGCTGACTAAACAAGAAAGCTAAATACCATGTTTTCTTGTATCACATCTGTTTAAGGTATGTACTTGTTTTCCTTCATAACTCCATATTTTACTCTGATGTAATGCGTTCCTGATCTACAAATGCAGGCACTGAACTTTCATTCTCCTTCTGGTCGTTTTTGTCTCGTGTTTAATCCCTGTTTGTCTCCTGCATTCTCCCTGTTCTTTAGCAGGGTGGCCTTCCCCAAGGACACTTACCCTTTCCAGACCATCACAGTTATTTAGGAGATATTTATTAGTTTGGTTAGACTGTCAAACCGTTGTTAGTGATCTGATCCTCGAATTGCTGATGTTTTCAAATATCCGCTGAGTGAACACAGCGCTCCGCGAAGGACTGAGATAATCAGCCAGTCATGCATGGCACAGGCAGGCTGTGTGCAGGCTTTTACCCTTACCTCAGCCAGCACCCCTCATTCCTGATGTGCAGGAGCCCTCTCACTTGGCTCTCTCACTTGTGCAGCCCAGCAAGTAGGGCACTCAACTGCTCTGTTACGTGGCATGTTTTGTGATGCCCTCTGCACCCTACCATGCCATCTTGAAATCACCAAAACGATACCCAGTTTAGATTTTTAAAATATTAATAATAACCCAAGCTTCTGGACATGAAAAGCTTGTGCTTCTACTCACAGTATAGCTTAGAGCCAGCTAATAACCCGGCTAAACAATGCACGACATCATGTAATTTTTTTTTAGATTGGATTTTTTTTCCTCTTAGGAAACACAAATCTCACACCCGTTTCTTCATTTTAGTAGCACACATGCATTTTGTACTCCATGCTTTTCTTAGAGTTTATTTGTTTTCATGAAAAACTGCTTGTGTTTCATGCTCATTAATCCAGAACAGCTGCACGTTTGCTTTTTTCTTCTCTCCATCTTGTCACTTGGGCTTAATGCAGCCAATCACCACACATGATTTTCCTACATCAGTAAATCGTTAGGCAGTTTCTCTTTAATTAAGCAAGCCCTGGATGCCCATATATAATGCTGACAGCAGGTACATCTTCATCACAAGAGCCTACTGTATGAGGACACCTGAGCTGGAGCTGCAACAAGCTGCCTCATGCACTTACAAATGACATCAGAGCCCTGAAGCGCAGTGAAGGCACTGTGATCAGAACCACATGGCTGGCTGTCAACATCGAGCAAAAGCAACTCCAACAGTTCTAGATCCCTGTCAGCCACGCAGTCCTAATCATGCTGTCTTTTTTTAAATACAGCTTCATGTGTTTAATGTTGGCAAAATGGCTGTCAACTCAAAATTTAGATTTTACACAAGAGCCACCAAGCTATTACAACCCAGTAACACATTCCAAAATTTATTAACAAAGTGGATCTCTCCTTTACCTCCATGTTATTCTACCAGACTCATAACAGCATAGATAGATAAAAATCAGATGCTGAAATGTCCCCTAAGTTCTAGGAAAAAAAATGTATTCCAATTACTAAAAATGCATTTTAGTTTAAGGGAAAAAAAAGGAGATTAAAGATAAAATTGTATCTGATAGATACTAGAGTTCATACAAGGTAGGTAGTAGTCAGGCCAGCATCTATCTACACTAAAAATTGGCTTCTACCAAAGCTTGAGTCGGAGACTATGTTCATGTCCAAGGCAGTGACAGCGCAATCAAATACCTTACAGAAATCCACTGGCAATTAAAACTGACAGGTCTGTTTTCATTGTTCAGGCTGAGGCAGATGCATGACATAAGGAAAACAAAAAATCTAGTGGGAAATTTTAGCATTTTCTCACTGGAACACAAATCTTCATTGTATCTTCATTTCTAGTTCAAAAATATTGTCTCTGACAAATTTAATTCAAATGACTTTGAAGAATGAAATAAAAGGAGGGAGTGGAGGCAAAAATGAAAGGATGAAAAGCTCTTCTACTGAAGAATCAAAATCCATTCTAATTCCAAACCCACTAGATCACTAATTAGTGCTAATAAATTAAATACAATGGATTTGGTATTTATTAGCAAAATTCATCTTGTGATAAGTATATTAGGGTAAAGAATTGGACAAACGTAGTCGTGAAAAAGAAGTGTTGAGGATTTTTTGAGGAGGAATTTTTAAACTTCATAAGAAACAAATATTACACAAAATGTAAGGTAATAAAATGTCAAACTGCGCTGGAATTCTTAAGGAAGTCAGAAAAAAATGTAAGAGAAAAGGGTAAACATAGGAGAAATGGCAACTACCAGAAAAGCAGAATACAACTGGCTTTTGTCAACATGTTGCCAACAATTTTAAAGGCATACACAGATGAACTGAAAAACGCCAGTCCTTTTCTTGACATGAAGAATAAGAGAAGAAAATAGTCTTCATATAATTAGAAGCAAGGCATGCAAGCTAGGAAGAAAACTGCAAGAGGGATTTTTTTTATTCTTATTTTTCCCAGAAGGGAATATTAAACTAACAGAAAAGAAAAAAATACAATCCTCAAACCAACAATAAGACAAGAACACAGCACCACTCTGAAATTTAAGTCTGTGGTGACTAAAAGTGCAATGGGAGAGAGGAGATGCATGACTAGAGAGATCAGACAAAGCAGTGAACAGATATTTTAATATGAAAGCAAAGACCTTTTGGTCTGCTATTTGGAGTACCAATTTTTTCACACTATTAGTGAATATAAGTGAAATACAGTGAAATATTTAAGTAGGGTTAATAGCATAAGATCATGGCTTAGTATCCCTTCAGGAACTGTGACAATCTTGTAGCAACTCTCATAGTGGCTACTATAACCTAGGAAAGTCACACTGCTTCCTCTCCTGTGTGGATGGATCCTGACACTGCTTGGTCTCTTACACATACGGTATGTATGTGTATCCCACACCAACAGGTTTGTTTGGCAGCACAACGGCTGCTATCATACCAAAACAAACCCCGTGCTATTTCTTCCCCTGGTGGTCTCAGTTGAACTGTAGAAAAGCAGAAGCTGGTGGAGATTGAACGAAAAGCCACAGCGGAAGGCTCCGTAATACTGCATAACCTTACGAATACTCCACTCATTGCACAGATGCAGCTGTATCTAGATCCACACGACTGACAAGAGGCTGGCCCTGTTCATCTGCCTGATCGAAGAGTACAGGCGATTGCAGGACAAGAATGCAAACTTTCCCTCAGTCAGTTACCCTCGCCATTTCCCCTTGGTGTTCAAAGAGTTGACAGAAGGGGTTGGAGAGACAGAGCTGCCAGTCCCCTGCTCGCTCGATCTTCAATTTAGTAGCTGAGACCACGTGCAAGACTACGAAATCAGAAGAGGGAGGTTCACACCCAGCAGGCCACAAGCCCCTCTCAGGCAGACCTGTTCTCCAGCCTGACACGGACGGACCGCAGTGCCACCCAGACATGACTGAAATCGCCCTCTCTGAGACTCTCTCAGCTTCACGGCCCCCTTCTCACCGCTCCGAGTGGGCAGGACATTCAGGTATTCCAAATACCAAGGTTATTTCACTTCATATAAAGCCACCCCTCTCAAAATTAGTTGCCACAGATGGGTTGGTTTCCAGTCCCCAGTGCTGTGCTCTAAGCTCCAGCCAGTGAAAAGACGACGAGGGCAACCAAGCCTTTCCCTGCAAACAGAAAGCAGCGCTCCTGCTTGTGAACACGCTTGTAATATAAATTCACAATACGGATTTTTAAAATTGTTTTGCTAGGAGTCAATAATGCACTGTACTTTAAATGTCAGGCACACAGAACTATCTTTTCTTCCAAGTACCGTGCTTTATTTTACTTATTCTTTTCTCCACTTTTAGCCACTTAAAGGAGAGTTACTGTGTGCTACGAGACCGTTCTTAATCACTTAAATAAAAAGCAGTAGCTACTTGGCTGTGTGCTCAGTTGTAATTATAGTTTTTCTCTTGCCTGGGCGCAGAAGCCCACTGGACTTGCTTCTAGATCTCTGCTGAAGCTGGCTGTAAATGCCTGGAGATTGCTCTTTCCAACATCATCGGCTGCCTAATACTAGCAGGGAGCCTACCGACAGCTGAACAGCCTCTGCAGCTGTACTAAAATGAGGGCCAGGGCAAGGGGCTGCCTACACAACCTATTCAGCCCCTCCACAGAGTACAGCACCAGCACATTTAGCAGTGCACTGGGGCGCATGAAAGGTTTGCGGGAGATGAAGAAACAATTTTACTGCCAGGCAGGCATCCACTGCTCCAGCCACATTTTTTAATTTATTTGAGGGTGCGAAGATGTTTCCTGCCTTTTCCTCCAAAGCAAGCAGGTCTTCAGGGAGGCACCAACTCCCTCGTCTCTCACCACCTTTGAATTACCAAACATTTCAGGGAGCGCCACATCCCTGACTTCATCTCTTCCCTCCCCAGCTTATCTTCTGGGCTGCCCCTAGCTGAGGAAAAGGCTTTTGTTTGTAAAAGCAAATGAGGTCTTCCCTGTTCCCCAAGGTCCCAAAGCAAAGTAACAATCTACGTATTTATTTTCTCCCCTATGCATGCCTATAGCTGCAGCTGTGTAAACCCACAAGGAAATAAATCTGAAAAAGGCTGATCTCTTCATCTGTAAACAGGACTCTTTTTTTCTGAGGGAGCAGACCATTACACAGGCTGGCCTGCTGAACACGCTGCTGCTTTGTAGTGCAAAACTAAAACATGAAGCCATCCTGTAAACATCAATCCATAACTGCTCGATATTTCAGCTTTTCTGATTAAAAGCTTTTGATAAATAAACCTTTGATTTCATCATTCTAGCTAGGACAGAAAGCAGTGCCAAGAACAAGAACAGCAGTTCCTCTGAAAAGGTAGCTGCAAAGCATGTACTGTGGTATGGGTACTCTGGCAGTGCTTAAACAGAAAGTCTTCTGCCCAAGCAAATAGATGTACTTGCATGTATAGTCATCATCTACAGACATCTTCTAAAAAATTGGCCTACAAGAATTACCTTTTTAACTTAAGATTTATATGTTACTATGCTTAAAATATACAATTGGCAAGCTAAAATTACAAACTAAAAATTATAGGCTATTCAGAGTATTGAGTGAGAGGCAACACAACAGTGCAGGGTTTCAAAAAGCAAAATCCTCATGGTAGGATACCACAGTTTCACAGAAATCTCACCAGAATACACAGTTCCTTGCATAAAAACAAGAAAAAAATCCCAGCAGTTGGCAATTGTTATTTGTCAAATGTCTGTTTTCCTTCTGCCCTTGTATAGTTGGCTCTCATCAAGAAGAATGTTGAGCTTATAAAATCCCATTATTCAGAAAGCCATGAATATCTCTTATGCTTGTACTGAGAGCTTTCATGTGTCAGCTCTGCTATGCTGGCAGCCGCACATTACATTATTACCACCCTCATTGTAAGTGTCTTTTCAGCAGCATTTCCCACAATTGATAGCCAACCTCGTAATTTAAAGGAAAAACAAAACACCTTTTAGTTTAAGGTGAACAAATGTGTCTATAGCACCTTTCAAGACACTCTGTATACTCATATATATATATATATATATAATGTGCAAAGGCTTCTGAATTTGAGGATTAAAGGCCTCATAGCAAACCAAATCTAAGAGCCAAGCTGGCTGCCATTCCCTGCGCCCACGCAGAGCAGCAGTGGCACAGTGCTGCTGCCTGCCTCCGGGGACCAAAAGGTCCCAGCTCTCACAGGCACGGGAGAAGGCTACAGAAAGAACTCTGTAATTTTGAAAGCTGGTGTCTGACATCACTGGGCAAAAACAGTTATGTGCAGGGAAATTTCTAGTTTTTATTTTTAACCCATTAATGAACAACTGCCTAGATTTAAGTAGATGGAAAATTTTCATTGAAAACAAGTGTCAAAGATCAGCATTATTTTGGTAACTTTGAAATGAGCTAATCAAAAGCTGACCTCACATTGCATCAGACATTCATTAATGCAATTTTCATTAGGGGAAAACGATAAAATCATGTTGAAACTGAGTGAAAAAAGCAGTTTAGTAACATTTAGGAATGGTTCTTAAAAATTTCTTGCATTTTATTGTACAATTCTAATGCTGAAATGAAGGCATACCATTCTCAAAATCCACTTCTATTCTGAAAAGTCAGAAAATAATTTATTTTAGTCTTTATAAATTCTCATAAAACTTGGTAAAACACTTGTGAGTGAAGGAAAGCATCTCTCCTGAGTCTTACATTACACCCACCTTGTGCTGCTACCTAAGACTGTATGGGAATATGATCAAGCTTTGTTATTTACTAAACTCTGTTACCAGGAATGAGACCTTACAGTATCATGCAACAGTTTGTTAGATATTTTTGAACCTGGCTATGATTTAAAGCATCTGGTTAGTAACTAAGTACTCCTAAACAGAAATATCATTTTAAAATTTGGCAATATGGCAGAATGAATCGCTCAACATCCACCCAATCCAAGATCATTTAGTTGAGAGAGACAGTCCAACAGACAATAAATTAATCTTCTGAGGCAGTCCTGGAGAGCACCCATTTCCCCCTTATATGCACTTTCTCCCAAATACTCATAGATTATGAAATACTGGGAGAAAAGGACGAGAAGAAATCTCCCAGTCTGACTCTGTTTGGCCCATAATCCAAAGCAATTTATTCTGCTCAGGTCCTCAGCCTGCGCCCCAGAAGATCCAAATCCTTCCCAGCTCCTGCCAGCTCTCCTGCCCAACCAGCAGGGACCTGTACATGTGGTAAGGGCAGTTGCATCTTTTAAAGCTTCAAACAGGAGAATTTATTTGTATCCATAAGCTCTAAGGCTCTGCTAAGAATTTAGCGTGTCAACATCGTATGGAAGGAAATGGGAGAGACTGTCAAAAATTAGACATTATTTCAGCAGTGGTTACACTGTCTTTCCAGACAGTGGTTTTTACTGGAAAGCCCAACAAGAAGATACCTCTCTAGGAGTCATATTCTGTCCAAGAATTGGCCTGAGTTGTTGGACTCTGCAAAGGAGAAATTGGCTGAGAATAAAGAATGACCTGCAATATACAGGACCTCAGAGCAGAGCATCCAACAGACCAGATATATTTTGGCTGTTAAATCCATTTTAGGCTAGATCTAACCTTTCGACTTTAAACTCTGTGAGTAAATAGTTTAATCAGTAACAAAGCTGAATTGCTTTGATGAAATATTTGTGCAAACAGAAAAAATTACACCGCTCATTGAACAAAACAATATCTTCTGGGGATTCACTTCACTTGCAATGTTCAGTCAGCAGAATATCATGGAGAAATAAATATGAGCCAGGTCATAAAACTCTGGCCCTCCAATACTCAAAATAGAACTAAATTAGCTACCACAAACATGAAAGGTGATGCTAGTAACAGACAAAATACATACCTCTGATACTCTGATAAGCCAAGATAAAATATTTATATAATTATATTTTTGTATTTAGAAAGATTAGAAAACCATTGAACAAATCATTTGAAGTTTTAATTTAATGCCATTACTACTTACACCAAAGACATCTTAGATCCAGGGTCATAATTATCATCATTAATTACTTGGCACTGTATGTGCATATTTACTTTCCCTTTAAATGATTCTCCTTATTCTGACAAGGTTGGACTTGAGATAAAACCATCAAGCCAGTATGTGAACCCAACACACAGGATGAAAGAAAGGATGAATCTAAGCAGTGAGTTTAACGCCTGCATTGTGAGCAATAATCACAGTTTTCCAGACGCCTTGGTATGTCAGTGATATCTTTCATAAGCACAGGGCAGAAAAAATTTCTCTCCCTTTTAATCTTAAAATATGTCACCTTTTCAGATTAGCTTGGCTGTATTAAAAAATGCTAACAAACAAACCTAACTCTTTTTAGACGATGCAAATCTCGAAGCATTACGTGGCATGGGGGATCCTGTCACTTCACCTACATAGCTTGGCATGAACTTCCATTTGTCAAAATTCAAATGTGGTACTTTTGAGGAACAATACAAGCCCTTCCTTTGAAAACACTGCTGTAGCACTGCAATCATTGATAACAAGAATAGGAAGAAAGAACGTCAGTGCATACTTACAGAAAAAAATATATATATATACTAACAAGAACATTTAAGTGCTGGTTGCTCCCCAGCAATAATCTCTAGCTTCGTAGTTGATTTACATGTTCAGCTCAAAAATTAGTGTTTCAGTAATATTTCTAAAGATACCAGTGAACTGTTATCTGCACCTGGTATCTTATTAAACATATTGTCAGCCCTTAAGTAAGGTCTCTACACTGACCTTACTTAATGCTCCATTTTTAAACACAACATCGAAGAAAGGCTGCAAGATATGAATAAGTGTTAAGAATTTATTTTAAGCATTTAAAAATCTTGGTCAAGGACAAGGTTCAGGCAAGAAGAAAAATGAGAGAACAACTACTCACAGTCTGTTTTCCCTATAACTCACTGAGTATATCAAATCATTTTAGATAGTGAACTTATTTAAGCGACCATTAGCATCTCTACAAATTTTATATAACTCACATGAGGAAACATTCATACTTCCACACAATGACCCCAAACACTTGCCACACATGTTAGCAGCATGTCAAAAGGGCCTCATTGTGCAGGACCTAGCCCAGCTACCATCCCACATGGCACCACGACCTGAAACCCAGCAAAAGTTCCCAACTGTCTTATTCGCATTAGATTCAAATCTTATGACCCATTCCAACTCATCTGTGCCTGCGTGTCCAGTGACCAAGGCAGCCAGATGCAAGGGCAAAGGGAAGAAGAAGACCCGTCCCTTTCAGCAGCAGCCTACCATTAATCATGTCAGATTGCACCCTCACCATGCACACTTCGCAAAATAATTTCCTGTAGGAAATCAGCAGCTTTGGTACAAGCAGATTCCTTAATCAGCTGAGGGGGAGGGATGTCTTGGGGGAGAAACTGGTGCTGAGCACAGTGTAAGGGGCAAGGAACAGAAAGCAGATGTGGTATGGCTGTTAGGTCTGACCGAAAATGTGTTGAATAATTCATGGTTGTCTCAGGAACAACAGGAAGGGCATGCACTGAGATCTCTTCAGGTGTTGTTCTCTCTGAGGCAAACACCTGTTTCTAAAGGTAAGGAGTAAGCACCTTTATTGCTTACATGCTAGTCTTTAAAGATACAAGATCATAAAAGCTTTCTTAAAGCTGGACGTTATTTGATGTTCATCCACCTTACTCCTTTCGGTTTCTGTATGCAGGATCGTTGCAAAAGTTACAAATCCTCAAAATATCTTGTACTAAAGCTCCAACTGAGGGCATCTGTGTGACCAAAATATTTAGTGACAACAAAAGTCCACTGTGCTGCTTTGACAGAAAACCATTTTTATTACTTTTATTAAATCACACCATGCATTTTCCCCTGCGTAACCTGATTTATTTTATTTTTTATTTGTATTGCTATATTAGCAAACTCATTTCTAAAAATGAAATAGAAATTTTCATCTGTCAGTCAAGGAAAAAATAAAATTACCCAAGTGTCTACCCTGAAATAGGACTGCCTTCTTCTCCTCTTTTGAAAGACACAACCTGAAGCTACCACGTTTTCAGCTTTGAAAATTTCTGTCTTCTTAGACACGCAGCTTTATTTCTAATTACTTCAAATCTTATCACTTTTTTTTTAACCCATCCAGTAGAAAATAATGAAAATTTCATCTTACTATGGAAAAATCAGTGTTGCTATCTACTTATTTAGATATACCGAAAGAAAAACTAAAAACCCTCTCATTTGTACATATATTTCTATAACCAAGGGTTGTCAAATATGTGTGTGCTGTTTGCAATTAAAAGCAATGAGAAAAAAAATAATACACAAACCCAGGGAACAGTCAGGTTTCCCCCTAGAGACACCATAATCTAGTAAAATGCTCAATTAAGTATCAGCTATCACCCTCCTCTAGCACACTGGCCGGTTCCTGCTCCTTCCCCTGCTCATGGCCTCAATGAACTGGCAAGACTCTCGTAAATAGCACTCACTAATTTCATCCCTTTAGGAGCCTCCTGCATCCGTCAGAGCAGCTGTTTTCCTTCACAGCCCTACCCAGTCAAGTTATCCTTGGCAATCTCTCAGCTAAAGAAAGTGCTCTGGACAATTACCTTCTGGACCAGGATGAGCATTTAAAGATGTTGTAAGGGACAAAACCAGGAGAATTGTTTTGTCAAAAGGTCCCTGCTTGGGAAACTGACTATAAATACAGTGGGGGTGAAATTAAATACCTGAAGACTACACAAAGAATTGGAAAACGCTAGGCTCTCTGCACAAGAATAGATTTCATGCTCTGACAGGAACAAACCCAGAGTAGCCACTGTAACAGTGAAAATAGGACATTATGAAAGAGGCTGGTAGGGCTGAATTACATTTCATTGTTTCCTTATACCCTTCTGCTTGCCTGTACTTGTTTGTTTAACTTAACACTTGATTTTACCTGACTCATTAAATGTACAGCATTTTGAACCACCAAACTTGCAAATCTCACATTAAGGCAAATGATCACCACCACATGCAAATACTATCTTTGCAAAAACTGATTTATGGCTCTTTTCTCCCGAACACAACATTAAGCACTACCAATTGGATTGCCAATAAATACCTAAAGCAGAAAAAGTTGCCGTGTAAGTCTCTCCCTAATGATGGGCATTACTCTATAGTGTCTTTCATGATACCAATACCCCAACGTTCCAAGTACTATCTGAAAAATGTTACGAAGATTTGGGGAGGCTGTAAGTCACTCTTGCTCTCTTTCACGTCATCAATTCTTCAGACGGTTTTGATGATCCAGCTGATGTGTTGACACCTATCAGTGTCAACACCATGGCAACTCAGAATTAACTGAACTGCCACTGATATTGCCCTCCACTACTCCTACTCCGATGGGAAGAGTTCAGGTGAGGATACTCTTCTATTATTGTCAGCTTTCAACTTTACGATGATTTTTGAAGTATTTTATTTTATTTATCCAGACTACTTTCATTCCCGGGAACAAAGCAGTCTTTACTGCCTAGAGCTCAGGTAGATTGATGCAGTGAAATGAAATCTTTCACAGTCTTGCAAGTAAAACTGCTTTCAAATGAGTGCAGAGCTGCCAGTGAGCTCTTGATGTATTTGCTTTGAAATTATTTAGCTATTGCTATCGATTTCTCACATAGGTCATTTTCTATATGCCACTCAAATCTTGCACATTTTTTCAGAATTTATTAGAGCTGCTAAGAAATCTGTAGTGTTTACATTAGGAGTCTCTATTAAGACTGGAAAGTAGCCTACAGTAGTTGTGCCTAAAATTGCTGGAATGAAAAATCCCAAAAGACTTCCAAGATGACAGTTGAAAATGTCACGTGAATCTTCTGTTGTTTAAAAGCAACTCTATTTATTACAAATACAATCTCCTAAATCAATATTTGAGTATGATGAAACACCCGTTTGCCACTCTCTTTTGGTTGCACAGTGCAGTCACTACCTGTGTTCTCGTATTTATCCAAATGCTGTCAGGAACATTTTGAAGCTGCTAAAAAATTACCTAAAGAACACAAATATTTGATATTATAAAGAATACCCTACAGTAACTATCTCATGGCCTCTTGCCATTCACCTCTTTTCAGCTTATGAATGTATTGTATCCACAATTTGTACAACAATCACCTTAACTGTAAAATTACTATATTTTGTTTGTTTTTTCTCTTTCTTCAAAAAGTGCATTTTTCTTAGATCCCTTAGCTGTAAAGAAAAGCTCCCAAGTCTGCTGTTTTATTGCCTTCAGGATGAAGTTTTTACCTTCCTCTAGAATTCTGAACAATATTTTCTCATCTCTTATCTTTAAATATTGTGCATGAAGAAATTAAAGGACTATAATTTGCCCACCCGCACTACCAGTATGTAATAAATAAAACTTTTTCTATGCATGTACAAAGGCATTTACTTCACTGAGAAGGCAGAGAGAAAAACCTTTCCAGAATTTTTTAGAATACATTTATGCGAAGTCATTAATTTCTCCTTTTGTTCTTCTTAATTCCACATAAATTTTCACCTATAAGGAAATAACTGTTACTACCATATGTTTGTATCTCATCGGGTATTTTTTTGGTGATTTAGGCCTATTCAATTCATTGAAAAATGACTCAATATGTTGTTTAATTGGCAATTGTTTCTGGCTATTGGTCAGCCACAATGGCGTTCTTGTCCTTACATCTCCCACAATATGCAACCTGTTGCCAGGAAAATGATCAGCCTCTTCTGACTCCCGTAAGTTTTTTAATAAAACCAACCAGCACGCTCTTCAAGTGACTAGGGAAATCACTTGTGATTCAGCAAATCTGTTCAAAACATTCTTTGGCTACTTCACTAAATAATTCAGATTTTCAAATTCTCCTATCGTAAAGGCCTGCATGGAAGACCTGATCTTCTTTTGATTCAATATCTAACTACGCATCAAAACAGAGCGAGAACTTGAAATAGATTCTGCAAAGGCCTGGACAAAAACAAGCAAGCAAGCAAACAAACAAACCAAAAACCTGTAACAGTTTCTTCTTTATTTTAAGTGGATACTGGGAGGTCTTGAAAAGGGACTTTTATAACTGATTTAGCTTAAAAAACGAGTGAAATCTGATGTAATTTTATCCCTTTCAACTGCAGAGGTACTCTTAAAATGGTGGTTTTGAATTTTGCGTTTACTCATACCACTCCTCTATAATTCTTTCTACAATTTATTTATTTATTTTTTTAAGATGAACACTAGAGTAACAGCTTCCTCAGACACACATTCTCACATGCTCATGAACACACACGCTCTCCTCATAGCTTACGATTTAGCTCAATTAACTCATCCACCTTCCTCTTCC
This sequence comes from Cygnus olor, assembly GCF_009769625.2. Lineage (NCBI taxonomy): Eukaryota > Metazoa > Chordata > Aves > Anseriformes > Anatidae > Cygnus > Cygnus olor. Next base: position 126,983,674 of record NC_049169.1, on the reverse strand, counting down.
TACATACTGCGTGCTATCTCATCTTTCTGCATTTAAGGTTCTTGCAATGCATTTTGTGTACTTCCCATAAGCTTTCTCTCCCATTCTGTTGTGACTCACTTCTTATTACTTCAGCCACTTCCACACGTTCTCACCAAACGTTTTCTTTTTTGAATAAATACAAATTCAGTACAATTTAAAATTGTGAGTCTTCAATATTCCTATCAATCTGTGTGAAAACAGACTAACCTCAGGAGGTATTTCTCATGCTGAGAAGTCTTACTACGTTCTGGTTTTAGTGAGCTCAAGAACATGACAATGCATCTGGGGTTTTAGGAAGTGCTACCCCCATCTGTTTCGTTAAAAGTAGCAATCTTCTCTCTTTGCATCTAGGTAATTCGGAAGAATAAATTTTGTCTAATGCTGTCTCGCATAGAAAACAACCCCTGCAAATCACTTTCTCGCAAATAGATTAAAAGAAACTCTGTCATCTGATGGCAATGCGAAACCATGGTAATAGTTTCTGAAGTGCTCAAGCTGAAGTGCAGAAGTACATTTCTATTTAATTCCCCTTAGTCAGTATGGATCACTAACTCTGGTTATGAAGAAGACGCTGTAAGCACAGGGATGGGAATTCTGGGTGAGAGGCAGCTCTCTGGCAGAGGCCATTACTGGGCAGAAGGGTGAGGCTGACTTTGTTGTTGCTGGCTAAAGCAACAACATTTTTGTTAAAACACCTGCTTGAGAAGACCTGGACTAAAATAAAATTGCTCTTTTCCATGGTAAGAGCATAGAGGAGACCCCATGGTTTTCAGAACTCTATGGGAAAGACCTTGACTCCAAATTCTGTATTTTAAACTATGTATTAAAAATAGATGAAAAATACCCACAAGCCTGTCTGCAATGAGTTCTGCAAACCACAAAAGGATCTGCAAAGCGAGTAGTTGTTAAACACTGCTTCCTCAGCACCTCAGATTAGTTCGGATGAAGCAAAAAAAGCATCCAAGGGAAACGCCAAGCCTTTTTGCACTGAGATGCACCTTGCTCTAGAGGAATGGTTTTATGTAATTGTTCATGGACATGTGATACACCACAGAAAATGGAGAAGAAGAAAAAAAAAGTCTGTGGTGGCTTGATACCATCAGAGTATAGAGCAGAAAGGCAATGGGACATACTAAAAAACATACCAACTTCTGACTGTGTATTTGGGAAAACTGATCAATTCAGTCAAATCACCAGCTCAGGTACTAGAAAAGACAAAAAAAAAAAAAAAAAAAAAAACTCTTCTGTTGTTGGCACAGAAGCAGTAAGAAGAGAATGGAAAAAAAAGTAAGCAAATACTGTCTCACTTTGAAAACTCAGCAAAGCAGTTGTCTCTTTATCTCTATGCTATAGTGAAGAACACATCCCCACATGGAGACCAGCCATCTCAGGGAGTTAAATCCACATGGTCAATAAAGCATGAAGTGGACGGGAACAACTTTTTAAAAGCCATTTCCGTGCTCAGGGACACTGTTAAATAATTACACGAGAACATTTTAAATCAGGCAAAGCCAAACAACTTTCAAGACAGGCTAAACAAAAATTCACCGGGGGCAAGCGCTAGATTGACTGTAAAAGCCACAAAAAGTAAAATTAAAAGTATTTTACTAAACACCAGAAACAACAGCTTTATGACAGCATTAACTCATTTTAATTACCTTTAATTTACGTGAAACAAAAGTAGTGACATTTTCAATAACTAAAAATAGCAAATCAACGTGCACAAGGAATGAATCCTGGTATGCAAGATTCAGATAGAGCACAGCAAATCTAGTAGCTGCATCACTAAAGAAGACAATTTTTGTAGAGTAGTGGAATTTAAGAAGGACGGCTAGGCTGGACTCATTTGGCAACTGTGGTGTTGTGGTGTTTTGTTTTGATTTTGTAATTCTAATAAATACTGGAGGGGAAAAATGGAGACATGAAAAAAAAACAGATGAGAAATACGTTCATATACACCCATGCTGTAGACATGTATCAGTTTTTCAGTTTGAAGGCCTATCCCTTCCATCCAAATTAAGATCACTGCAGTGAAGCTTGTAAGAAAGATGTTGATATTGTTAGGCTTCAGTACCCATTAAAGGATATTTAACACGACAAACTGTTTATTAAATTCACAATTTATTTTCCTACCAATGTCTGATTATTTTTCCATGTATATTCTTCAGGACAAAGATGATGTCCTCTGAATTTGTAAACAGCTTAAACCAGAATGAACACTGCCATAGATACATTTCCCTTCCCCCTCTTCCCCCCCCCCCCCCCCCCCCCCAGTTATTTTTAATTACTAAGTTAAGTAACAATTTCTTATGAAACTTGTCAGTTATAGAATTTGTGCTTTTGCTTTCATTAAAGCGCATGAAATCCACAGCCTCTTCCATTTTCTACCTTTTTCCCAAATACTTGTATGTCCAGAAGTCAAAAGCGTTTAAACAAACTGTGGTCTTTAAGCAAAAGCAGGAAATTAAGTTCTGCTAAACTATAATGTTGTACAAGTTTTCCACCAAAAAAAAAAAAGTTTGCTCAACATCTTATTGCTGTAAGTTATTTATTTGACTAGACACCACACACAATTTTTAGAGATTTAGTATAAATCTTGACACCAGTCTTCCATTTCTAATCTTGAACAATTTCTAGTAATTTTTAAGAAAAGAACACTGGGGTCTTAAATGATTTAATTTCATTTCTGTATAAAATCTGTGCAGATTTTCTGCTTTACGGTAGCGTTAAGGACAGCAACATTTTAAATAGGAGTTCTTTCAACTAATTTACGCACATCATCTCCATCAAACCAGAAGTTCTAATTCACAATTTCTACGATAAAGACAATTTGCACACCTAACAGAGATGTTCAAAGCTGCTACTTTCTTGAATCTTCCATTATGTTCTCTAGAATTTTATGTTTGTTACAGGAATCAATTTAGCTCTGTCAATCAATTTTTGCTCTGTCAATACATTCAAACTAAAATTAATTGTATAAATTCATAAACTCAAGAGTATGTCTACTGTTCTTCACACAATCTTATCGAGGTAAGGCTCTAAAGCACAAGAGGAAGAGAGATCCGTAGGACTTTATGAAATCCGTTTAATGTTTCATTGCTAAAATAGCATTATTTTAAGAAGGATGCTGTTAAAGGCACACATAGGAATTTTATGGTAATTGAATTTTAAAAACTGCATCCCTGCTTATAGGAAAAAAAATATTCTTTTTACCTTACTGATAAGTGTGACGACATCACCTTCTCGGATTGTGAGTTCATCATCATTCTGTGCTTCGTATGGAAATATCACTTTGCAATACTCCTTGGCTGAAAGGAAGAACATTTAATGTGATAAATTATCAATTTATAAAAACTGCTTATCCAAGGGTGAAAATCTTTGTAAAATGTTGCACAGCTGTCTCTGCATGCTCTCATATTTAAAGAACTCCACGCTGATGAGAATTCCCAAGGATGTCCCTCACGGAGTCAGTTCTGTAACCCCAGAAGCATTGTCTCCCAACGTCTCGCTCCCTGGAGATCTCCAAAAGCTGCCTGGGCCTGGGCCTGGGCAGCCTGCTCTGGGTGTCCCTGCTTGGGCAGGGCTTGGAGCAGGTGAGCCCAGAGGGCCCTGCCAGCCTCAGCCATGCTGTGAGTCTGTGATTATCTCAAACAGAATGGCTCCAGACCACAACCTGCCACAAACCATTTTCCTTAGAGTAAGCCTGTGTTTGACACTCGCTTCAATACTTCCACTGGTATAGCCTTCAAACAGATCACACAAATTGGAAGTATAAAGGAGCTAGTAGGTTGACAGAGCTTATCTATCCCCTGGTGTGCAAGAAAACAAGCATTTCTGAATCTACACAGATGACAAAATAATAAATAATACATTGATAACTGCAAAGGCACTCATAACTAAGCCTTCTGTGCACTCAGCATACAAGATTTTTGAATATTAGTCTAAAGTTTCCTCTTCCCTTTTCCATTTACTGTCTATAAATACGGGCATCATCTCAACTTTCATCTGGAAAATACAGCAGCCAGCACTCCTCAGAAATCTTAAAAAGCAGTTGTCATGAAAAGAAGTTACAACATGTTGCTGTGCAACAGACAAGTATGTCAATGTGTCTTACAGATAAAAGGGAATGTGCATTCCAGCTGTTAAATAATGTATAAAGGTATGTGATATTCTAAGACAGCAGGTTAAAAAAGATCAAAGAAATGCTCACAGAAATTACCGGACCCTTTGTAGAAGCACATGTGACTTTGTAGAAGTCTTCACCTCACTTAAATGTCTCGGTTTTGATGACCTCTGACCACCACATCACAACTCGTTTCAGAAAGTAAAAGGGATGTCTAATTGCTAGTTTGCTGCAGTCTGGAAGGAAGGGTTTGGATCACTCTTCACGGACCCAGTTGGGATGTTTCCCCTGCTCACTATCCTGCCTTCAGGACAGCATAATAACATTTTATGTGCAAGCTGCAGGGAGGTTGACACACACCAACTTAGGTCAGGTAGATGTAGAGCAGCATGTAAGAGAAACCAATGAGATTCAGAACGTTTTTACACTTCACAGAGTATGCTACCTTAAATAATCATGGCTTTGTGTTTTGTTTTGCCCTTTTTTGCTTCCCTGTTTGAAGAGTATTCCCATCCTAAAAAACAGCTTTGCTAAATAATGGATTCAGTGAATTAGTGCAAAGATGATGTAGACATAATACTGTACTACAGAAGCTGAGTGCTGCACACTTTGTGAAGCCTCTGGTTACTGGGTACAGGCTTAGCATCTCTTTTTTGTGATACAGACCAGAACAGAAACCAGGCTGGGTTCTTGGAGGCAACCACCACCTGGCCCCAAGGAGTATCCCTCCTGAACGTCCATTCTCAACTACGCAAATCGTTCCTCTCTTGACTAAGCACACCATCACATAACCGTACCATCTCCACATTCAGTGGGGAGCCGAGCACCATGCACAGCTCATCACCAGAGGGCAGCGGCCGTGACCCCACAGTAACTGTACTGTTCTGAAAGGACGTCTGTGGTGCAGCTCTCGCCCAAGGTGTGCATGAATCCCACGCATGTGAAGTTAAAGAATGCTTTCAACAGCAGGTGGCCAGTGTGCCCGTGTCTCCTGAATCCTACAATAGGCAAAACTCCCTCGGCTCCTCTTTGCTATTTGAAGACTGCAAATTTGGACTAGGATGAAGACATCCACAGACAGAGTGAACAGAAGACTGCGGTTTCAGCATCTGAAAAAGTCAGTCAATAATCAGATAAGTAGTTGCTCCCTTTCTTCTTTTTTTTTTTTAAACTTTTCCTTTAAAAGTAGATACACGAGTGAATCCCATAGTAAGTGGCTGTCAAAAGCAGCAAGACTGACTGAAGAACTCATGGTCGATGGCAGGGGCATGGTTGGACTTGATGATCTTGGAGGTCTTTTCCAACCTTAATGATTCTACGATTCTATATAGGAAATGGCTATGAATCTTTATCTTGTAGTTTTGGTACTGAGAAATGGTACCATGACCATTTCTCCCATGACCTTTCTGTTCTCCACGCCAAGCTCTTGCGTTTTTTCTTCCTTTTCCTTGCCTTTTTATTTTATTTCACTTTTTTTTTCTTTTTTTTTAATATCCAGATAGCAAAGAAACAAGGAATTAAACTAGAGAAAAATGACTCATGAAAAAACAGGTCTTAGGCTCAGGCGAATGCTGATGCAGTCCATAAAAAGCCAGGAGACAACTGTTGTGAGAGGGAGCTGGAGGATGCTCACAGCTGCCCTGTGCTCTGAAGGCTGGCACAAGAACGCAGGGCTAAAGGCACAGCCATGGAAAAAAAAAAAAAAAACACAGTTTATGTGCAGTAGGAGGCTGGATTCCTGCAGTGTGCTTCACATTGACATATACTAAATCAATATGTTCCCCTGCCTGGTGAGGACCGTCTGGATCACACTGCGACAGAGCTAGGTCTCAAGAGCACTGACGGATTTGAAACAGTGTAAGTGACTGGACAAAGTCAGCTTTCAGACTTCTCTTATGGGAATGGTAGGCCAACATGATTTAAGTAAGTAAAACCAAAACCAAACAGGACTCAAAATAATATGAACGTTTCAAATCAGATTAATAAAAGAAGAGAAAAATCTAATAGGCTATGTCAATAATGTACTAAAATTGTCCTTACTCAGCAGAGCTCAATATAGCAAGAGGATATAAAGGTACATAATTTCAGCAGTTATGTTTAGATAGGAAGGAAAAAAAAGATAAAAGGCAATACTAAGTTCAAACACAGCAGAGACCACGCTGGAACTTTCTGAATTTAGGGGGCTTTCCTAGTGAAAAACAAAACAAAACCCTAAAGGTCAAAATAATATATCCTCTTACAAGCCTGGTAAATAGGCTTAAGACAAATTAAAGCTTTAGACTAAAATGCCAATATTATGCATCCCTTAACTGTGGATGATAAATCCCAGTTTTACATTTGACATTCAAGGCTGGGTTTATAAATCGCAGATGGTTCTTCCAGAAGCCTCTCTTTCCTTCCCTTGACCTGAAAACATGTTTTTAAAATATACCTCCCCATAAGCCCCCAGCAGCAGACATCTTGGAAACACTAAGGGAGGAGAAAAGATGATATTCATGAGCTTTCCAGTCCTAGTTATTAATCCAACTACAATTTACTCTTTCAGCCCACAGAGTCTCTCCCTGCATACTTGCAGCTCCTCCCAGGCAACAGAAAGCAACCTGCCTTATACGATGGACATTTCCCAAGGAACTGAGCGAGCAGATGAACCTTGCCATTTGTCTTAAATATCAAGCAAGTTGGATCTAATGCAAGATGTTTCACTTCTGGCCTGACACATTCTAAACTGAGAGGGCTTGGGCTGGGTACAATCCCATTTGAAGATACGCATCCATGAGTGCCTCCTGGGATTTTTGATCGAGGCTAGGTACAATGATGACACATCAGCAAGCACTTTCTCTGCCTACATCCCTTGTAATCCTGTTCTTTGGAAGGAAAAGCAAAGCCATTGCTAGCTTCTCTGACAGTCCCCTAAGGGCCCATGGTGAAACACAACTACCCTTCCAAGCATCATCGTCATAGCTCAGAAGCTGCAAGAGACAACAGCAACAAGGAACTAGATACTTACTATGAGTTGCCTGTCACTGCCCATGCTTCATTGAGGGAAAAGGCTTAGGACCCCTCCAAACATTAAACAAGCTATCACAAACTATCTTCTAAAAAGAAATGGATGATTTAGGGGGATGGTTAACATGCAACACCTTATGTCTCACAGTCAGTCCTGTGTTCAAAATGTGGCCTACTTGATACAGCCTTAAGCCCCCAGAAAACAAAACAAAACAAAACTAAACAAAAAACAAAAAACACCATTGCCTCAAAGAGGGAAAAAGGCAGCAAGAGAGAGCCTTCCTACAGAATACAGCTGCTTCATTACCTAGGCTGTTGCAAGCACTGTATTTCACCCACAGAATCCCGTGGTTTGATATGCATTCCTTTGAGAGGCTGGTTAAATACTATACTGTCCAAACCAGAACTGAGCAAACTCCATTTACTGTTTCAGCAGATACTGCTCATTTTAAAAGGATGCCCCTGCTATTTGTTCTCCTGACAGACTCTTAGACTAAGCTGTGACAATGAAGACAACAGTCTGCAGACGTACAAACCTTCAAGCTTAAATTTCACAGGGGACAGTGACTCTGGAATTTCCTTTTCTCGGGCTAGCATAACACAGGTTCCTCTGCTTACTTCTGCTGCTGCTTCCTTCTTGTTAGGCAACGTCTGTTCTGCCCCATGGCAAGATTTCCTCCATCTCAAATAATCCAACTACTGGGCTCTGGATTCACCTGTCTAACTTTTCAGAAATTCATAGATACTTTTTTTTTTAGTAAAACAAACAACGACCCCATATACTTGATTTCTGAGGCTTAATCATTGAAGTCTAAATGGTACAACAATCAATATGGACACACACACTAATGCTGCAAGAAAAAAAGCAGCATTAAATTAGCGCTTCTTGAGCTTAAGCTTCCTCTTTTTAACTACTGCTCATAAAAAAGCTTTCTGAAATTGAATAAAACGTACGAAAAAATTACAACATAGCTACCAAACCCACAAAACAGATGGAAAGAAAAAGAACCAAGTTAAAAAACAAAAACAAAAAACCAATGCACTCAGCAGAATTTGGTTTTATTATTAATCATTGACCTCAAGACTCATAAATGGATTGCACCAAAAAAATACTTTCATAGAACTTCATCAGACTCAAACTATCAAAACACCACCTCATAAAATACAACAACAACAACAAAGAATTAATTAGGGCCTCATTAATCCAGATTTGGATACTCTTTATACTCTTCCTACCATCAAGCAAAAAAAGATTAGTGGCTTGCTAGGATTTGGGTATTCCTATTATGTAATAGGTTAACAGGAACTGTAAATAATCAGTGAATGAGTAATCAAATTAAATACCACGGTCACTGTACTTCAGGACTTACTGCCTTTGCTTTTTTTGCCATATGCTTACTAAAACTCCATTTTTGCAATCTCAGTAATCCACAATAGCTCTGTCAATCACCGTGAATGTTTGCGCTTTGCTGAATTTCAGAATCCATCAGAGCTACTTGAAAATTGATAAATATTTTGTATAATACAGCCTTTCCACCGAAAGACACTTAAACTGAAAGCAAGCTACTTCATAGGAAAAAGAAAAAAAAAATCTCACCCCACAGATTTTTGTATTTATACTTATGTATACGTATATATACTTATAAATACATGCGAGCATGCCTATGTCATCCCAGATACATAAGACAGTTGAAAATTCGACAGCAGAATAAGTCCCCTAGAAGTCTGTGTAACCACAAGCCTAAAGCAAACAAATATTCCCTCTTCTATTCAAAAATGCATTCTTTCATTCCTAAAAGGTTAGTGATATTCCCTTTCCTTTTTGTTTTCCAAGGGACCACTCAAGCTCTAAACCTTTGGGCTTTCACTGTATTTTCTCTTTGAGTAAAAGTTCTTCTGTCTTCTCTTTGGCCTTGAAGAGTCACCTGTTTATTCCCTGAAATCTTGAGGCCTTTTATTAGGGAAATGTACACAGCATACTGTTGGGAGATGTACCTACAGAACGCACTGTTCCAACTTTGCTCTGACCAGCTCAACCCATTGCAGAACTTAGGTCATCTCACATGTACCACGGAAGCAAACAGCATGCACAATAAGTCCCCTGCTGCCAGACACTCTCCCACCATATCAAGAAAGGTATAGAAAAAAAAAAAACAGACTCATCTATTGAGACATGGGGAGAGTCAGCAACCATCATCACCCCATGTTGAAGCCCTCCTGTGCAGAGAAGGAAGGTGGTGCTGCTCCCCATTTCCTGGCTACACAAGCTATTCCACAGCGTGGTTTTTGTTGTTGTTGTTTTGTTTGTTGTTGTTTTTATTTGTTATTTTGTTTTGTTTTGTTTGTTTTGCTTTGTTTTAAATCCAGTAAAGAATAAGGAATAACAGCATCAGTCATGGAAAGAAACAGGTGGGAAATGAAAAACTGCATTACTCGTCTACCAATGCAATCTCTCTTGCTTCCAGCATACATCTCTGGCAGGAATCCCAAGGGAATACAAATCACATACCCAAGAACCCCCTCTCCACACTCAGCTGAATCTGTGGATCTTGTATCTCTTGCCACTCCTTTGGAAAACAGCACCTTATCTGTTTAGCACAGCAATTAAAAGTTCTAAGCAAGCCTGGAGCCCCACCATCTCAGGCAAAAGTGGAATCAGCTGAAGCCCAAGAGGGAGGGACAAAATATGTCACGGTGGAAGGTACAGTTCTCCAACCCTTCTTCAGAAGGGTTTTCACATTTGTTTATACATGGTAAAAGTCTAAAGCCCCAGTACCCTGGGATGTGACTTAGTAAGCAGTTTCAGCTGCCAGAAGAATGAGCTGATATGGGAAGAAGCAGCTGTTCCCCAGCCTGGCTCACCACACAAGCGTTAGTGCTGCAGGTGGGAAAGTCCACGGGATCACCCCTTCTGATGGCACCTGCACGTAGGCCAACTTAACCTGCTCGAGCTGCAGGTTGGGAAAGATGACTCCAAAGCATATTCACTCTGGAGCTTTGCTCTAGGTACAAGTTTGCATGATTTTTAGTATTTCAAGTTCTTGCTTCCTCTGGGCAACTGAGCTCTTGCAGTGCTTCACATAAATAGCCTTGTGTCACCAGTGAACATCAAGGGGACACAGCAAGTCAGTTACTGTGGTGCAGCTAATGGATAGCAACTCGCTGGGCTGTTTTAAGCTACCTCTGCAACTCCGAGCTGAAAGCATGTGGTAAACATGGTCTTTACCATATGCTTTTGTCAGCCTCTCTTCTTCTGCTACTCCAGATCCTTGCCTTCCTCTGTCTGTAGGTATTTCAGCTTTGAGACAAAACACTGTCTGTTAACTATCTAAAAGGATAAACACATTGGGGAAGGAGAAGGACTAAAAAATCCACACTTTATATTATAAACAATTTATTTTGTAATACATGGCTATGTTCTCTTCCTTCTTATTGCTTCCTACCAGAATCGGTAACATTTAGTTGTAAATGTATATAAGTAAAATCAAAGGATTTGGCAAGCTAGTTACAAACACCTCCCTAGAACACCACTGAGAGTTGCTAGGACTTCTTCCTAGAAGATTTAATTATTCATTTTTGTTCTGCTAAGCGTCTAAATAACCAAAACAAAACTGAAGTTCTTGGACACTGTTCTTTTTCCATACAAACTATACCACCCACAGAAATTATTTCTGCTATATAAACAAAGAAAAAAGAGGAAGAAAGCAAGGGCACTCGAAACCAGAGATATTTTTCTATGACCCACCTACAAGTTACAGCAGATGAAGTTGGATCTTACTCAACTCTGATTAATCCTAAAGTGCCCTCAAGGTTGAACGCTGATCATGTAATTTAATTTGATTTTTAGTGGCAGAAAAACTCAAGGTAGAATTATCAGAGCAAAAACAATTCAGAGGATTCTGTGAAACAAAGCATTCTGCCAGTGTACCACCTACTCAAAGTTTGTCCTAAATATATCCATCTGCATCCTTGCTTTTCATATAACCAGGACACTCTTTTAGCCAAAACCAAAGAAAAATGTTCAGCTTTCTTCAAAGAGGCTTAATAGCATGAAGTGCAAAGAACAAAAAAGCTATGAAACCTACTTTTTGTTCTGCTGTCCACTTCTATTTTTGTTGGCTCCTGAGTTGCTGTAGATGGAGGTAATTTCTTCCCAACACTCTGAAAAAAAATAATAATTATTATTCTCCTTTAAAATTTGCAAGTTCAGTTTGAAGTTGGACAACAAAAAAAAATGCAACGGAAATACAACATACAGAAGTAGAAAAAGACAGCAGAGAAACAGTGGCAAATTAAACTATACTCAGGTTTGTCTGTATCATTTTGTTTAAATGATAAAGGATTCATAATAATGTGATCCACTAATTTTCCTTTAAAAATTTTTGACTAATATTTTAAACATTAACACCTTACCACAATTTTAAGGGAAAGTCAGTTTCATTGGTGGACTGAATATATGATGAAACTACACACAAAAAGGTGCCATTCAGTGCCACAAGTAAAACTAAAAGAAGAGTGGAAAAAAACTCTTGATTTCCTTCCATACCAGGAGTTTTCATTTCAGTCATTCTAGATTGACTGTGATTTTTAAGTTGACAACTTCTCTTTAAATGTTCCCCATTTTTGTTTGTTTTAAACAAAAATAACTATTTTACAGAGTATTACAATAAGCTCAGACATCTAAGCTGAAAGAATAGTAAAAAATATTATCTGTTCACAACAAAATAAAATTGCTGATATTCTCCTTTATGTATCTTCACCAATAACTATATCCATGCTATCGCCTCTCTCACTCTGGTTTTCTCCCTGTCAAGAAGGCTGTCTAGCTTTAAAATCCCGACCACATATAGTTGACAAAATGAGTAAAATTATTACTTGTTTATACAGATAAGAGTACTTAAAAGCCCGAGCGATAGTTCAACATCCTTTTCTGGTAAGGTACTTATAAACACCACAAGAAGTGCTCCGTACTCCAGTGACCTTCTGAGTAAAAGCTAAGAGGCAAGACAGCTAAGATTTAGCCCCAAAAGCACTTAGGACCTCTTGGAGGACTATAAAGAAAACACTGGCTGGTATGAGAGGCAATGGGAGTACAGCAGTTTAAGTAGCCGAAAAGTTTCAACATTCGTGAAGACTCTGAAGAGCTCCATATTAGTCATTTTGTACACTAACAGTGCCAAAATTTATCTACAAAAAGACGCCAAATACAAACACAGGAATTTTAGGCTGGGAGAAGGAAGCACATCTGGAAGAGGGGTAGTTTTGAGAGCTATGCACAAGGCAGAGTCATCAAATTTGTGTTGACAAGTAAGAAATTAACTATACATCGCAATACCCCTAAGTGTCCTGCTGCTGCTTAACTTGCAGGTGGCAGCAGAAACAACTGAACTTCTGATGAGCTTGTAACCCTACTTACAGTCCCGAGTTTGGGAAATCTTAGGAAAGAGATCAAGAACAAAACTCTGCAGAGCCTCCCAGCTTCTTTGCTGAGGTGGGAATGGCACGTGAGAAGCATTATCTGCCGCAGCCATTAGGGAGGTAATAGAACAACCAGCGCTGAGAGACTCCTGCAAATCAGCAGACAACAAAACTCAAGAAAAGAGCATGGGCTGGATGTGCTGAAGAAACTTCAAGTCAAGAAGGATGAGGATGAAGAGCTGGCTTGAGAGATCTAGCTGGAAAGCAATGAAAACTCCACTGGAAGAGTTGTATGAAGAATCTGATACAACTAGACATTTGCACAGATAAAGCACAGAATGCGTTTGGGATGAAACCTAAAATGTAGCCAGCTAAAAATTACAGCAAAAGAAGCATTGACAAAGGAGGAAGAAACTAGTGTATTCCAGTAGAAATTACATGCTGCACTGTAAAAGGAGATTCAGGACTTCTTAATTTACAGAAGCAGATGCAAGTCTAACGCTCGAACACATTCATCCATCTGCTCATTCAGAACGAGTGCCCACACAGGTGACACATCAGCATGGGGAACCTCATTTGGTTCTGGTCCCTGGGAACAGAAAGGAGAACACCACTCAAACAACGCTGCTGCTTGTTCGGAGCTAGTAGACAGGTCAGAAAGCAGCCATTGCATGTTCAGGAGAGGAGGTAAAAAGCACGGGGAGCAAAGCAGATGAAGACACGACTCCTTCTGCACCTGCAGAAAGAGCCTGAACAAAACAGCGCAAAACTTGGTGGAGCACATGGAGTGTGCTGAACGACCACTGTGACCTACCGACTGGACTCCTCCATTACTTTACTGCTTTACTCTTCCATAAAAATGGTACAAAAGAAGGTTTTATTCTTATTTTCAGTTGGGCTATACTAACCCATATATTTGCATGGAAAAAACATTAACATTTTCTGAAAGCATCTCCATGAAATTTAATATAGTACTACTCATTTGTCTTCATTTGTCTATTAGGAAACGCGTAAACTTTCCTCACCCTAAAACCACCAAATCCTCTATGATCTTTTAAGTCTGATGGTTCCTGCCCCAACGGGATAAAAGCTCAAATACAACAAGGATCTGTGTGCTGGGAGTCCCAGGTCAAGTACCACTTTCACAGTCACAAATTTTTCTAATAAAAAAAAAAAAAAAAAAGGAAATGGAAGACAGACACATCTCCTCCCACACAAACCAGAGAGTTTCCTTCTGCCTGTCCAATTGCTCTACATCACTCATACTCCCATACAGGTCAAATATCTACCAAATTTACCGGTGGCTAGGAGAACCAAGCAAGCTCAACTTAAATTCTTTCTGAACCAACACACATCTCTACAACAGAGACTTCTTTTCAGGGACTAGTTCACAACAGAATGCTTTGGTCTCTTCTCCAGCTGAAGGCCCAGCGTAATTTATGAAAATCTCCTTCACTTCTAAAGAAGGTATGCAGGGCAATTGGAAAGCAAAGAATATGCTAAGCAAGTTGAGCTGAAGTTCTTAATATAATTTTTCCTCCTCCTTTTCCTCTGTTCTTCCCTTTCATAACAAGGAGGTCAATTCTATTTCAGAAAAAGACGTCCTCTAAGCCCTTCTAGATACGTTAATTTATGCTGCAAAATAGTGATATAAAAAGTAAGCTTTCACATTACTTTGTCTTTTCTCTATATTCATCCCTACCTATCAGCCTGGTAGAGGAAGAATTTCAAACTATAAAGCCAGCATTAATAAAATCTCAACACTCCCAAGAAGCAAGCAGTTCTTATTCCTTTGGGCCACAGACACAAAATGAGATTTAGAAGGTGAAGGACTTTTGTGGAATTTAAACACCCAAAATCCAACAGCAGGGTCCTCAAATCTGCCACCATCCCTTGGCATCTCCTGTCATGAAGACTTCCTTCCCACTTATCTAACTCCTTTGAAAGCTATCATTTTGTCAATAATGTTTGCAATAAAAAGTCATGAGCAGCATGAACCAGACCACCCATAACGACCCCTTCCCATCAGTGTCCTAATCACCAGGCTGCAAAACCAAGCCAAGTTCAGTATTTTCTCCACATATTCTTGTGTATCTTGAATTTTTGGCCTCAGAGTAGTTTCAGCACCAGCAAGGAGAGTAGCATATTCTTCTCTACCTTAGTATCTCTAGCCTAGTGCTTCAGGGACACTCCAGTTGCAGTTTCCCTCTATCTTCCTCTGGTATGCCGACTCCCATAAATCTCCTTTCTAAGTGGTGGCAGTCAGCCTTGTTCAGCCTCCATTAATTACTCTTCTGTTCTGTCACACAAGAAGCACATGGTGGAAACTGAGTTCAGACGTGCCTGACTCCAAGGCCAGGCTGACTCTCAACACGCACCAGAATGCATCAACAAAATGGACAGAATCTTAATCCCACTATTTCTGCAAGGCGAGTGTAATTAGATCATGTAGCTGTCAGGCACAAATCCCTCTAATCGCCTGGAAAGTGAAACCTAAAGATGAAAGGGGACAAGGTGTCCTCTCGCTGCAGAAGCAGCTGATAAAAGCATGAATAACGACCATGATTTGGTGTACAGATATTCAGAGGGAGGAGATAGATTTAAACAGCAACCTGCCAGTCAAAAACCTGCTGAAGCCAATGGAAGGATAGCACAGCATTAAATCACAGGTTCTGCAAACATAAGTGGCCTTGAGGACAGCGCGGTACACTGCAAACCCCTATCACTGCGGAGCAGTTTCCTCCAACACTGAATTAACGGTGATTACAGAAATGGTTGAGGTGGCATACAAAGTCTCTTGGATGAGGTCACAGTGTAATCTAAACAGTCTAATTTCCCTTCATTTATGTATTTTGGCTCATTGGCAAACCTTGTGACAGAAGGGAGCAAAACAGGCAAAGCAGAGCACATAATGGGCTGTATGCAAGTCAGTTTTTCTCACCTGAGGGCACTACGGCCCTTACCAAAACTATTCAACCCTGGCCAGAGGAAGAAAGCTAGGTCTGTGTTCAAGCTTCCTCCTTCAGGATATTTTAAAATTGTATTCCAGGGTTTTCTACAGTTGTTGTTGGAAACTGACTTGTCTATTTACCTTTGTTATTCAGGTCTTGTGTCTCCAGAACATTCCATCTGAAAATTCTTATTGAACTGTGTCACCTGTGCGCCAGCTAGGTCAGGACTTCTTGATTCTGCAGGAATATACTTATCTTCACTCTCCCTTAACAAATATGGGCTTCTCCGAGCAACAGCTTATTTACTCAGAAATGATGATAAGAAGATTTACTCAACACTGGGATTTGTCATTTGTTATGAAAGTGTACTGAAGTCTTCATCCTTTGGGACTGCTATTTGAAAATATTGCTCCATGAAGATATTCTTAAGGACGACATCAGACATTAATGAATTCATAAAAACTAAAATTAAAAAAAAAAAGGCTGTATGAGCTGGAAACACTGATGTTTTTAAGCTTAACATAATTTGTCAGTTTGTAAAGGGAAAATATAAATAAACACACTGAAGCTTTTATACATGGGAGGAGAGTTACCGATCTTGAGACCTTTCAGAAAACCTCGGTGATTAGGTCAGGGGAAGAACTGTGCCTTGTTTCTTTGACCACGATACTTCCTTTTAACATTCAGCTACTATTTCTGAATGTTGTTTATATGCATCAGAATTATATATATACACACACACACACACATCTATATAGGTTCATGTGCAAATCCAAGGCCACTATTAGTAACAATACAAAAGCTTTATTCTTTAGGGTATTTCTGATACTCCAGTCTGTGTCTTTTTTTGCAAAGAAGCAGAAATAGTCACTGGATTCTTCCAGCTGTGGATGAGCAGAAGCATAAACAAGCCTCCTGCTGAATACATATAAAGTTGGCGTTCTGAGGGAGAAGTCAAATCATTCTATTTCTAACGTGTTTCAAGTGTTTAATTTACATAATCAATGTCCTACCTGGACTACCTGAAATTCAGAGAATTGAATGAGCCCAAACATAAAAAGTACTGAGGCTTTCAGACGTCAAAATGCCCTTACTTTGTCAGAGACTTACAAAATAAGAGAAATGTCCAGAATTTCAGTTTTTCCCATGATACCAGCACTCAGCTTCATATGAAATACTTTCTGTGACAGTATGATCAAGTGCTACTATCCTGGGGTTTCCCAAAAGGACAGAGTTAACTGTTTTCCTAAAAGGTCACCCCATAGTGCTTCAGAGAGAGGAATGGGAATTTTAAGCAGCCTTTATAGAGAAAATAAAAATTCTTTAGGTAACGTGTGATTATGCACCAGCCTGCTCATTTGAGTGCCTCGGCTGTCTAAAATAGTTTCTTCCTCTGTACCTACTTTCTACCCACCTACGCTTTGGTGGAAAGACCATCCACATGCTCCTGAACTATAATGAGTAGTATTTTTAGGATCAGCTGGATAGGTACAGTCTGCCCGATGGATGCACAGCTAATATAGAGAGCAGCAGTTGCCCAAGCTGCACGCATGTCCATTGACATAATCTATGAGGAAATTCCAGCCACAACACAGGGTAATTTCCTTGAAACTAGGTTAGTTGAATGAATGGATCAGGAAATTAGTGTTCATCAAGCCCTCAATTGTGACCAGACTGTCACAAGCACAGGCAAGTAAAAATGTTTTTATTCCCCTGCTCCAGGTTTACTCTGAGTATGAGCAGACAGGCAGGATGCAGCACGTCTCATAACTCACTTGCTGGGAGCAAGGGAGAGGGAACAGCCCTGGCGCTGCCCGAGGCCACCCACACAAGGTGGCCAAGTCCACTGGAGCCACCCTCGGCTGCTGACTAATGCCTCGGCTGCTGCCACTGCCACGGCATTAGCCTGTCTGCAGAGGGAAGAGGAGGGGATTGAACTGTATTAAAAAGTATTGCAGAGGGGAAGAAAGAAGAAAAAAGAGTTTGAATATTATCTGCTTCACTGAACAGCTGCACAAACTTTTGGGACAGAACTGAGACATTTACGGTCACAGGCCTAAGGTGCAACTCAGATGCAGAGCTCACTTACACCAGCCCAAGCTCATCAGGAAGGCCTGGTAAGCATCTTGGAGTGTGTTTCAGTAAGTCCATGGGGCCAGCGAATCACATTTTGGACAGTCCAAGGAGGTGTTGCAACTATGCTGGCTTTTACGTCACTCAAAAGGTGAAATCTGAATGATGTTCAAGTACACTGCTCTACATACCAGATGATACTTCCATCAAGAATGGGCACCGTGACCACAGGATCAGGTGTGGCATACATCCACAGCAGTTTATCAGCAGGATGTTTGACAAAGATTAAACAGAACATAGATGACAAAGCAATTAAAGTATTTTTAAATTTCATATTATTGCCCCATTATTGAATGGGTTGCCCGGGGAGGTGGTGGAGTCACCGTCCCTGCGGGTGTTTAAGGAAAGGTTGGACCTGGCACTTAGGGACATGGTTTAGTGGGTGACCTTGGTGGTAGGGGGATGGTTGGACCAGATGATCTTGAAGGTCTTTTCCAACCTTAATGATTCTATGATTCTATGACTTTAGTTTCTTCACAAATAGTTAGATGTATTACCACATATTGGACAATCTGAAAATAACTGATTTTCACATTTAGCCCATATTCCAGCAGACATAAGTGCATTTTTTTCCAACCAATGTCTACACTAAATCACTTTTGGACTTGGATGAACATGTCTCCTGAATTACAGCTCAAGCATGTCTTTGTAAAGATTTGAATCCTTTTTTTTTTTTTTTTTCTTTTTAAGGAGATTGTACGTGTGAAAGATTTTACCGTTCTATAGCAAGGTTGTAAAACCCTGTATTGAGGTGCTGTGAGAGGCATATGAACTGCTGGCACCTTAATTCTTCTCTACCTGGAGAAAATCTGCAACCCTCTACATAAAAGATGTCCCTCCAAATAAAACTCCGGTCTTACCAAAGCAACAAAAGCAAAGCCTTCATTCCACTGGATCTTCTTAAAAACCAGTGTAATTTCAGCCGGCAGCATGACTCTTGCCACAGTTAACAAGTCTGGACAAAGCAATCAAGTTGTCTGAAGTCAACAATCAACAGTGAAGAGGAGGAGGTCCCTAACTGTTCATGAATGTCGGTCCCCTCTGGGAACTGGCTACTACAGCAGCACGGCTTTAGAGAAAGCAACACTGAAGTAGTCAACAACTACATCATGCTTGAATGTTAAAGGCTTTTGGAATTAGTTTGCGTATGCAAAAAAACTCGAAGTGTCTGGAGAAAAAAATGTTTTCTGGTGTTCACCTACAAACGGATACATTCTTCCCAAATACAAATGTTATTTCTTGAGTACAAAAGAACAAAAATGGGGACAAAAATATCATTTTAGTCTAAATCCTGCTACTATGCTATAATTCTCTTTCCAGAGAGAGTTAAACAGGCTATGATTACATTACACTACACTTGATTCACTTGGTGCCCTAGAAATAGGGTACCAGGTGTCAGAGAATTTTACAATTGCTGTATCCATGATGCACTGAAGCTCATGACACTGGAATCCAAGCAGACAAGCAAGCAGAAAAGTAAGCAAACCAACTGAAACAGCACACAGGTCCCCAGATAAGGGAAATTTCAGAACAAAACATGATTTTGCTGGGTCTTTGTTTTCTGATCTCTCTCAGATGCCTATTCTTCTGACATACTTTTTATAGCTAAAAAAAAAAAAAAAAGAAGCAAAACTGCCTCTTCTCATCAGTTAAACTACTTAAACTATACCAAGGCTTAAGAACAAAACAAGAATGAAAATATTTAAATATTTCAGGATACTTTGATTAAAAACCATTATATTTTTCAAAATAACAGTAACTTCTAAAATATTTAATGAAAGAATTTACTGGTGCTTTAGTTAATTAGGTTGAAAAGTATTTGGAAATTATGTACAAAGAAGGCCTACAAAATCACTATTGGGACAGACAGGAAATGATTTATGTGGTTCTGAATTTTCATGGCAAACTAAAAACAAAATGACAAACTTGTACTATCTGTGGCATTCCCCTGTGCAGGATTATATACAGCAGAAGGGGAGGGAGAAAGGAAAGCCAGGATGATTCAGTTTATATATGTTCACATTCCCTGAAGGTCCCGAGTTTGTTACTTCTTCACATTTTATTTCCTAACAATAATTGTCTTTTTTTTTTTTTTTTAAATTCGGAAAACCTCCTTTAAAAGAAAAAGAAGCAAAGATCAGGGCAATATGTTCTTTGGCAGATTTTCTGGTGTTGTGTGTGTGTTTTTTTTTTTTTTAGGTGCTACAATTAAATTTATTTATTGTTATTGTTTTTATCTTGTTTTAATTAAATTTCATCTACTAAATACTTTATATGAAATTACTTATAATTGTAATGATAATTTACCTTACCATTCAAAAGCTTGGAAATCTCAAAATTTATGGTTTCATATAGAACCCAGGTCTGCTGTTAGAACTACATGCAATTTTATCAATTTAGTTATACTTCTCAGAACAATGGTATTCATCTGGTTCTGTCACTGAGATGTAGAATGACAATATGCTGTAGCTCTCAATTATTCAAAATGGAGTTCATTTCACTTAAACATAACCTGTGAAACAGATGTGTACACGTGGGCCAGTCACTGCAGGTAAACAGCACTTTTAGGGTGTAACTCATCTGGGCTTCTGCTTTGGGACAAGAAAGGTCACATCCCAGTAATGCCTGTTAGACTGTAGACTGGGAAGAAACCTTGAGTACTAGCATCATCACAAACACATAAATTCAGTCAACAGAATCCCACAACAGTTGCTATTTTTACATATGTTAATTGTGTAGCCCATGCATATTAACTTTCAGGACAGCATCCAGCTCTGTATCTAATCAATAAATACTGGTGTTTCAGCAATACAATGCTGTCTTCGTGCAAGTCCAATATGCTCTTTTCTATTTTGCATGACCAATTCACAGCAATTTTCATTAAAACATACAAATTAAAAGGTTTTTGTCTCCCGAAGAAGACTGAAATTGCGACCTAAGTCCACGCTAAAAACTAATGTAGATTAAAAGGAGTTTACTGTTTGTCTTTCTTTTCTTTGTTTCTTAAAGGATTAACTTGGATAAGTAACCAATTAAAGGCCAGGAAACAAAAGGCAGGATTTCATCCCAGAGACCAGTGGAATCCCTCAGGGATCTGGATCAAGGCCCTTGTTTTCCACATGTTCACAGATCAGCCAGAAAAGGGGAAAAACAGAAATTCAATTCAGACAAAAGTAAAATTATACGTTTGGAGAAAAACTGCTATCTTGAGCTAGAAATGATGGGCTTTGAACACATAGTTGCTAATACTTTGGAAAGGAAAAAAATTGCATTGTAAAGTGCTAGCAACACACTGTATAAATCCATCTAACACCATAGTGTGCAGTTCTCATCTCCTTTCTCTCACATGCATAACCCACCTCAGTCCCTAAAGGAACTGGAAAACACAAAAAGCCACCAAGAATGATCCAACCTATGGAACAGATCCCTCATCCAGGAAAAAGGATAAACATAGGTGCTTTAACAGAGGTCTATAAAAATCAGGAGGGGCATTGAGAAGGTCGTTAGGGAGGACTCGTTTATTATCTCTTCCAGTAATACAAATTAAGGATTATCAAATGAAATTAGCAGGTACCTCATTCAAAACAAAGGGAGGTACTCCTTCCCACAACATGTAAGCAAGCTGGTTGGCACTCTTCCACAGGAAGTTACAGAGACTAAAATTTTATGTGTGATGAGTATGTGTCTACTTCATCTGATGAGGAAAAAAAAATCCATTAAGGCTATTAAAAACAAAATTAAACACCATTGCAGGCTGTGAACACTCACCACAGGAGTTTCTCTGTAAGTTTACTCTGTTCTCATACACTTCCTCAGGCTTTTTGGTATTGAACTCTGTTTGAAGGTACGATACCAGCCTAGGCACAATTCTCATCTGAACTACAGATGTCACAAGATCTTCTAATTTCCTGGAAACCTCATTCTTTGAGCGTATGGAAATGGAATATTGAATGCGGTACACTTCAGAAAGTAAATCTAAATAAAGCAAGGTAACATAAAAACAAAATGATAACACATGAGACACTTGCTTTGTTCAGCCCAGAGCAGAGCAGAGCAGGCTGAGGGGAGGCCTCATGGCGGCCTGCAGCTCCCTCACGAGGGGAGCGGAGGGGCAGGCGCTGAGCTCTGCTCTCTGGGGACCCGAGGGAACGGCATGGAGCTGGGACAGGGGAGGGTCAGGCTGGGTGGTAGGAAAAGGGTCTGCATCCAGAGGGTGGTCATGGCACTGAGCCCGCTGGACTTTGAGAATCGTTTGGACAATGCTCTCAGACATCGGGTTTGACTTTAGGGTGGCCCTGTGCAGAGACAAGAGTTGGACTTGATGATCCTTGAGGGTCCGTTCCAACTCGGGATATTCTATGGTTCCACAATTCCATAAGAGAAACTTCAAAGGCTTACTCGAACTCCTCTTACCCCCAAACATTATCAAACAAACTTACTTTTTTCAGTTAAAAACAAAACAAAATCATAAGGAGAAGAAAAATATAGAGGGAGAATAATTAGAAAACTATTCAAAATTTTAAAGCAACAACTCTTTCAGGCTAATTTAAATCCTCTCATTTGTAGGCCACTACAAAAAAAAAATTAATTGAGAGATTTAAGAGTCATGAAGTGATTTATGTCATACATAAATCTGCTTCCTCGGTCCCTCTTTTGTAGTTCCAACAGTCCAGAAACCTACTATAAATCTAAAAGATTATAAAAAGCAAACACTTGGAACAGCTACTGTAATGAAAAAGACAAACCCACAGGACAGTAATATACAACTGTATTTCCTCTTCAGACATCTCAAACTTTTTGTGACCTGTAAGGTGAATTATGTACACCACAACACTGTCAGTCAAGTGTGCGTAACAAGTTACCTACCTCCTGAACAAATCAGGCTCCATCAAGTAGTCTGAAAAGGTTTTAACTGCCTCTGATTTTCTCTGAGAAAGTGTTATAGACTTAAGGTGTCTTTAGATGCACAATATTTCAGTATTTCACTGTATGAATACACGCTGCTCCCTCAGTGATGATACTGATGTTTATGCCAAGCTGGAACTGTTTACATCCTCTACATTCATGTAATTTATATTTCTGCATTAAAAGGAAAGTCTCAAACCTTCATAATGTGAAAGACATCTAATTAGAGAGACTGTTTCACAGATTCCAAACTTCCCATTTACAACTACAAAACATCTCTTCAGTGAATTCAGAACTGCTTAAATGGAAAATTACTGTAGTTCTTGTTTCCAGCTGTTGAGCTCCATTAAGAAATGACCTGAGCCAGCACCAAATGTCCAATCCAGCTATCCATGCACTAAAACTAGCAGGTGTTTAGCAGACCACCAGCAGTCTACAAAACACAGATGAAGAATATCTTCATTAGCTTTATGCAAGTCACCACAGAAATATGTGCTATTTCAAGTAACTTTCAAAGAAATAAGTGGGTAAAAAAATGAGATGCAAATTTTTTGTTTTAACTTTTTGGACAGAAAAACGTGTAGAAACAAAGACTTCAATGAATATGAACGATGAAATGTTATTTTCATTAGAACTCTGGGTAGCTTGGAGAGCAGAACAGTGCTCATTTTGCTTTTTCCATCATCCTTCTCCACCGTGTACCTGTTCTACAGGCAGATGAGTTCAGACTCCAAAGCTGCTATAACTTGGTATCTTGACAAATTAAAAATTCAAATTACGGGCAGGGAGGGGAGTGGAGAGGCTTTTTTCTCCTCATGTGCTTGACATGCTGGCCAGGAGAGAAACCTATGTATCTCAACTCATACACTTTGTAAGATTCCTATTTCCGTGAAATTTGGACTCCTGACACTTGATGCTGTTAGGCTGTCAGTTTTAAATGGTTAATGAACTCCAAATCTGCCTTCCTAAAAGGCTAATGGTGAGAAAGCGAATGCAAGAGCTTACATTAGGTAGTTGCTGCTGAAACTAATGGAGCAAGACATATTAGAATCACTGAGGAATAAAAACACTTCAGCAAATGAAATTAAAAAAAAAAGCAAAAATGGAATGAAAGCTGCACAGTATGCTCCCAACTGCCTCGTCTCAAAGTACTGAAAGCATGCACATGGAAATGAGGGGTATGAACAGGCTCATTTAGCTTCTTCTAGCAATGGTAGAAGGTGCTTTTGCAAAAAAAAGTTCTTTTTTTTTTATTATTTTTTCCAGCAGATTAGTCTTCCTTCTTCTGTGCTTTATTTATTTTTCATTTTCCCCTTTTACTGACTGTGGTTCACACAAATGTAAAGGATCCTGTCCCCCTCCACTCCTTGTCAGAAATTTTACCATTAGCAAGTTGCAACTCACAATTAATTTCTGTCTCTTCTGGGAAGGATCCTTTAATCGGGCTGCACATAGTGAATGAAATCCCGTTTCCACTCTCCCAGGAGAACAATCCGTCTAGATTGCAGCTGATAACCAGCACGATCCAGATTGTACCATCCAATACAGAAACTGCTGTTATGAAACCCTCTCTTTTACAAAAATTAATGAACCTTACAACAGTTACACAGATCTACACTCCCTCTTGCAGCAGTAAGGAAAACAGTTCAGCTACTTTAATCTCTAAAAAGAAAATCTAAGAAAACAAAAGCCAGGGAATGGCTCTTCTTTAGTGTCTTCCTTTTAAAGTAGGAACAACACTACTTTGCTCTTCTGTGAAAGTTACAATGCTGACAACAAACTGCCAAGCAACTGTTCAATTATATATTTCAAATCCAATGAATAAAAAAAGAAAAAAAAATAAACCCATACTGTCATGCAGATAGTCACAGACTTTGTGCTGACAGCAAATATTTCTCCCATTTTGGCATTAGATTTCTTCTTTTCTCAACAGAAGTTACTGAGGCTAAACAGGGATATACTATTATTTAATTCTTGCAGGGAAAAATACAGTGCACCAAGTGACAAAGCAAAATGCACGAGCATCTCCATCCAGTTCTCTTTCAGCTGACTGGAATTTCATATATTTTCCTTTGAATGAAGCTCAGAAACTTGAAACACAAATGAAAAAATGACTAATATCATGTGGTTTAGCTTTTCTTTTCAGCAAGTGCTTTAGGTACAGAGACTGCTTCAGAAGAAACTGTCAGCTGGACACACAGAGGCCTACTGCTATTTGGGTGGCCAGTGCATGGCAAATAGCCCAGCACCCAGCAAAACCCAGGCAGCAGCGGGCTGTACTTGGCTACAAGGCCCTATTGCATCAGGACTTCCTCCCCAGGAGCTGATCCTCTCTCCCCCTCCTTGATTTTTACTGGGACGTTTTTATGAAGCGCTTAGTCAACTCAGTTTAATAATGTAAGCTTATATTCACGGTATTTAAGAACTATTTTACTAAGATCAAATGTCACTGACTTACTACAGAAACACATGCAAAAAAAAAAAGGAGTTTAAAAGGCAACTTAGAAATTGGCTTTCAGACTGTTAAGCCCACAGAGTGTTTGGCTGCTCTAGGATCCTTCTGTATTCCTCTTTTCCTCCTTCCTCTTTTCTTTTTTTAAGGCAGAAAAGAGAAAGACACATGGCACATTGTAAGAGAAACAACAATTCAGGAAACCTGTAGCTTCATTCCTCCACCCTGTTTACTGACTTCAGTTGTTAAATGCAGAAGTTGAAAGAAATTTTTCACGTTTCTACTAAGAGTCCCCAAAGTATCTGCAAATAATTAAACAGTTTACTTGGTGCCTCTCCATTCAGCTTTCTATAAAATTTTACAAGCATCAGTTGACTCCAGTTTTCCTTGAAGGAAAGGATAATTTCCAGTTAGATTTTATTATCCCAATACAATTTTCTCCAAATCATTCGTATCAGTTTTCCTCATTCATACAAGAGACTCCAAATGTCACCTCGCACAGAAGAGGGATTAGTAAAGCTCCTCCTCTTTTTTCTGCCAAAAAGAAGTGCCGTTTTATTAGATCACTTGGGAAGGAAAAAAAGGAGGGGGGGGATAGTTTTTGTTTCATAAGCACACATTTGAAAGAGCAACACATCCTAAAGACTGTGCAACTATTCTTGCCTAACTACGAAGTTACATTATTCTTTAGAGCAAGAAAATTGAAACCAAATCATATAGAAATAAAAAACATCTGTGCAAGCTTAATGGCCAAACAGTCCGAAAGGAAAAAAACTTAAGCTAAATGGAGCCAGGACAGAATGTGTTTTCACACAAAAGTAACCCCCTCTTTTAATACCTTCCTCTATAGCAGAAACTTCAGGATCCCCAGTGCTCTTTTTCTTTCTTTTCTTTTTACCTACCCAGCATCTACAAACTGTGCAGAACTACCAAGGAACCCTGCAGTCGAATTCTGCGCTTTGCAGAAGATATATATTGCAAAAGAGTTTTGAATATTGACAGAAAAAAAAACAGCAACTAATTGTAAAAGAAATACCTCCTCTCCCATTGTGAAGCCCAGCTGCCCTTCAGCAGCTCAAAGTGTCCAAGACGAGCACTGGAGTCCTGCCCCTTCCTTGCATGAGCTCAGCCCAGCAAGGGTGGGAGCCCAGCCCTAGCACTGACTCACACTTCGGGCCATCCCAGGGAAACAAAGGTTCCACTTGTTTATTTCACAGGAAATCTGGAGCTTTTCCTACCTCTGCTCACTCTTAAGTGAGAAGTTTCCTCTCCTTTCCCAAGCCAGTCGGCCCTCCTGGCTTCATGAGACTGAGAGCTGGGAACGGTAATGTAAGGGAGGATGTATATAGGCTTCTTGTCTAGGCTGTACAGATAAGAAGTAATGCAAATAATTCTACAGGAAAATGAGATTTTGACAAATTCTGAATGTATTGGTCTCTCTATTTTGGGGTGGGGAGAGAAATTGATATTTCATGTCATATAAGCTTTTGTTTAAGGTTTTTGTCTTTTAAAGGAAGTTGATCAAGAAACAGCAACACCATTAAGATGATGCTCTCTTCCATGAAAGTCTTATAAATTCTTCATACTTCCTCCTCACAAACCTTCAAATTTAAAACGAATGTAAAGGGCAGGGGAGGATAACACATCATGCACTTCTCAAATAATTTGGAAGAAATTAAATATTTATATTTAAGCAAACCACAACATACTACACACTCTCACTTCCATTTGACCTTAAATACCTCAGAAAAACGTTGACACGTTCACACACAAACACGTCTACAATGTACATACATAAGTATACTCAACGCGTTCCCTAGACACACACACCCATTCTCTAAAAAGATATTCTCATGGGAGTGCCAAAACAACTCTGAGACAAGAAAAACTGAACTCATACATCGAAACAAACAAAAAGGTTCCCTGATTTTAAGAAACAGCATAAGGAAGGACATGATAAACCTGGACAGTATGCAGATTTTAAAGGGGAGGCCATTAAATTGCTCACTCTGCTTCCCATAAAAAGTACAAGAAAAAAAAATAATTTGCAGAGCCAATATATTAAAATATATTTTCTGTTACTATCGTGAAGTAAATTGTGTATCCTCCCTAAGTTTTCTTTACAGGATGCCTTTTTAAGAAAAAAAAAAAAAAAAAAAGAGACATCCCCTGGGAATTATTTATGCATATTTGGTCCTAATGTGGTTGAGAGGCTTGGATTAAATGATCTCTGAGATACTCTTTGGTCTTATACCAAAGGTGAAGTTAAAATGATCTGAGTAGGACTACTACTACTGCAAGTATACATCTCTGGAAAAAATGCCAGGATATTTTAAAGATTGGAAAAGACCAAGATGATAGGTCACAGGAAAGGTAACCTCTCTTGCAGCACACTCCCTGTGCCAGCTCCATGCTGCGGAACAGGTTCAGTAATGACTCAGAGCGAAGTCTGAACGCCTCCTGAGCCAGCCAACCCACCTCCTGAAGATCTCTGTTTTCAGAAATCACAAATTATTTTAAAGTTATATTACAACACATCATTATCAGTTCCAGAAAACATAAAATTATTATCTATTTGTAGAGAGAAGAATAATCCATAACACATTTACAATACATACATTTTATGAATATGTATAAATATAAATAATACAGTCACGTATGTCTTTTTAAAAATAATCCTTGATTATGGAAAATTTTAAAAAGGAAACCACTTAAGAAAAATTCCACAAACTAATGAAGCTGAATAGATAGCAAAAAATGACTGTATGTATTTTACTCTTGGCAATTTCCAGGTTATAGACAGTCCAGCTCACATTCATAAATCTTTTTAATACCTCAGCAGCCCTGACAGTTATTTAGGTAATTTCCAAAGTCAGATATGTTATTTTATTTTTTTGCACAACGGTATTTGTTCTTTAACTTTCAAAGTTCATGCGTGCCAAGAAGATTAAATGTCATCTCATTAAATTTTTATAATCTTTCCAAAGTTTAAAAAGCCTAACAACTCAGACATAGCAATTAAAAATCAAAGTTATATTATCTGACATAATGCAAGTGAAGCAAGAAAAAAAATCTCATTTGACCTAGAAACACTAAGACATTGTTTATAAAAGTGTTTATTCCTAATGCCTTGATTACACTAATTTAAATATTTTGTATCAATTTGTATCAGTTAGATTTTACTTTGGTAAATGTTACTACTAGTATTAGACAGTTTCATTTGTGAACTTGTTCTCCTGAAGCCCAACAGACAGCAAATATAGACAGCCTACACATCAGTACTGCTACTTTCTAAAGCATTTTCTCTGTACTGAAGTTGAAACAAGAAACCAGTCTTTCATTGAAATTCAGTTTATGTCTCCACCAAATATCTCTGTAACTCAGGAAATTAACTTTATTTTGAACTATTAAAGCACAGTGGGTTTGTTTTGTTTTGTTTCATCTTTAAATGACTCCTTTTTAAATGCTTGTGGGGTATAAGTCTTGGGAATGGTACAGACTTAAATGAAAATGAGAGCTTTCTCGTGATTTAGCAAACTACTAGTCTTCAATGTACAACACAACAGCATCATGTATCACAGCAATGTAGAACGTATATACTTTTGCTCTGTCCCTATTATGAAATAAAATTGCATTAGCTTAAATCTATACATCCTGTTTCTCAGACTACAGCATCCTAAGACTTCCTAATCAAAACCACTCCTGAAAAATCAGGAGTGCTCCCTGCCTGCTCTCCTCCAAGGGAGCTCACTTTGGCAGAAGCCCAGTGCTCTCCCCCAAGGAGAACAGACCAGATTCTCCACATCACTTTTAGGAGTGACTTCTAGTACCAGCAATACTTTTACATTACTCTGCTTCTATTTTTAGATGCTATTCAAGGAGCTCAAGTCCAGAACGTAAGTTGAAAAACGTTTTCATGCGCATGCTGGATGTACTTATTTCACACGAACAAATCTTTTCTGAACAAAGGCCAATGAGGTTTTGTGGCACGGGCAACAGCTATCCTGCATTTATTTAGAGTCTAACAGCTGCTTTATTGAAAACAAAAGCCTAAAAAAGTCACAAGCAGCACAAAACATTGTGTGGCTAACTTCCTCTGCCAAAAACTGCTGTTGCAAACTGATAGTAATCTGAACTATGTCACCAATACCTGGACAGCTCTGTCTGGGCAGCCTGAACATTTTACAAACCAGTGTGAGAAAGCGTGGAAGAAAGCTCACTAATGGGATAGCATGGAAATGGAGAACGTATACAGGAGGTCAGGAGACACTATTCATTTAAGTATCATAGTTCAGTGACTCAGTAGAGACTCACTGCCAGCCAGAGTTATCAAATTTGTTCCTCTCTTTAAACCCAATTTTCCATTTCCTGTTCTACTCCCAAGGTACCAAGTCCTGTTTTGAGTCAGCCTCCCCTGACTCAAAGAGGCATGCCGCTTTTTGACTGCCTTTCATTTCAAGAGCTGGACATATTTCACCTACCTTTCCTTCTTATTTATTTACTCCAGAAAGGCTAATAATATTCAAAAGACATTATTTAGAACTTCCACAGTGCTCCACAAACATCAGTTGCTGTTTGCAAACGTGTGCTATTTCTGCATAATGGAAGAAACATAAATCCTGCTTCCACACCAAACTCTCGGAATGAAGGGTTACACCGGTGAAGGAAGAAACCCCGTCTGCAGAGGCAGCCTTGCTCTCAGCACAACTTCAGGAGGGGCCAGGGACCTTCTCCCCTTATAGCTTTACTCACAAGTCAACATTAAAGTAAGTGGTGAGGCAGGGATGCCAAACTACACAGAAAGCGACTGCAAAGCAAAACACAAATGCTGCTTGAACAGCTGAATGCCTCCCCCGTTCCCACATACGGTTTGACACGCTGCTGCTGCTTGCCATGACCGCTGCCATCTCTGATGGCTGTTCCTGAATAAACGAATGCCAGAAACCTGTGCTTTCAAGAGCAAACTGCTACAACCACTTGATATTCACACTGCATGCTCTCTGTCTCAGCAGGCATTTTTACTAGTGTTTGTATTCAGTACCAGGTATTTTTGCTCACATCCGTTTTTTAATTATCTCAGGATTTTGACCACTGTCTCTCACATCTTTGTGTTACGGGAGTAAGAACCTCCAAGGACATTCGGTGTTCACAGTGAGTGCTGGCTACGCACACCTGAGCTCAAACCCAACATAAGCCAGCTTGGAAATGCCAAAGACCTTGCATCTCTCAAAGGTTTCTTTTTAAATGACAATTCAAAATTAAGGAGAAAAATGATTTGTGCAAGCGACAAGGCAAGAATTGACGTAACAGCTGTGGCAAAGACCTGACTGGCAACAAAACCTCGTCATCACAGTTTCTGGATCCCTGGGTCATGGCCTCAAAATAGAAACCCAGATCTTACAGGCACCCTGAATTTATGACTTCCCATCTTACTACTTTGGACAGGTAGATTTAATAATTGGCATCAGCTTCCAGCCCTTCTAGCTGTTCTGTCTACTTTCATTATTTCTTCTCCATTTCCCCTCTCCACAATATACTTAATACATGCAGAAATAAAGATCGCTATGTAGCGTCTTGCAGTGAGAAGGATCCCTAAACAGCAGTTAACTAGTTGCTGGGTCTAGAGCCATTACAGCCTTTCCTTTATATTAAGTCGTTATGGTGGCTGCAATATTGCCCAGTTTGATGGCTGGATATAATTTCCATTAAGTTCTGGCAAACACTAATGTGACCTCACCAAAGGCTGCTAATGAAATCTAGCTCTGCTCGAATTCACCAGAGCTAGCTAACTATGAAAATCTTGCCTGAAGAAAACTATGAACACATCTCAAATGGAAAATGCAAAAGATATTCTCAATAGTTTCTTCATAAGTAAGGACAGTTTTCAGAGAAATAAAAATGACTTTTTAGGACTTCTATTTTGCATTCACCTATCATGGCCTCCAGCATTTTCAGCTGAAATTACAACTCAATAAAAACAACCCGATACAGTTAACTCAGACTAGGAAGCATGTTGGTTAAATTAATTTTCTTCTACTTTTAGAGGTTTATTTTTAGATATAGGAGAGGAAAATGTGATAGCTTATTGGAACAATGGAAGCACAGCACATATAGATCATGTTGGAAAGAAGCGCAATCTAGAAACACAAGTTTTAGACAAGGCACTACAAAATGAAGAAGGAAGAAAATAAACGCCTGTATAAATGTCTTGAAAATGCACAAGCAGAAGGAAGAAATGTGAAATGGATATTTCTATTTGACCATACAACTTTAATAGTGCTACACTAAATTTTCTAAGGAGACACAACATTCCTGTACGCATACTGCATTTCTTCTAAAAATTCATGTGAGCAAGCTACAGCTTCAGTCACATGTAGCATAGCCAATTAGCTCACTTACAGCTATCATTAATGGGAATTTGACAGAGCCAAACCTCAGGAATCTGATTCTATTCTGACTAGAAAACAAATATGGCCAGCAGTTGATTCATCAATGCAAACAGGCAAAGAAAAGAACTACAAAGGAACAGTATTTGATTCTTTTACTTTAAAACACAAAGAACAGCTCTGATGGCACTCCTCATATTAAACTATCACAACTTCATCATTGATTTCCCTAGGATAATCTGCTTTTGTGATTTTTAGATCAAAGAACAGCAAAGCAATGAATTCTGCACACCAATAAAATCGATGGGTTTTCACGCAACTCCTCAGTTTTGCCTCTAGTTTGAGAGCTTATTGATCACCCTAAAAGACAAGGGCCACTATATTCTACATTGTTAGCACTGCGCAAACACTTGAAGCACAGCAACCTGACCGGTGATTTACAGCAGGGTGTAATGGAATCTGTTCCTGCTCCACTGACAGCAATCCTTTCTGCCCTCATACTCCCGCCAATATTTGTGTAAAAGCCTTCCTAACTTAACACAACAATAATTCATAACACCTTTGTGAGAAATATGATCTAGACTTATGAATCATAACATAGAAGAACACAGTAGAACAGAAAGTAATAATGCCGACAAAATGAGACCAAGTTGATTCTTCTGTAAAAGGGAACAGCATCTCCCATAGGCATTATCTTGTTATAAATAATCCTACATTATACAATCCTCTCAATAATTTACTGATACTTTAAAAAAATCAATAGTTGTTAGGTAATGTTGTAAATGAGAAAGGTAAGAGTATCATTACAAATATATATAGAATGTTTCATCAGTAATAATATCAAGAAGAACCAATAGAAAGAGTTTGAGGGTCTCCAGACTTCAGAAATAATTTTAAAACATGACGAAACTGAGGATAGCACTGTTTCTGCCTCTTCAAAAAATTTATTGAAAAACTGAAGCTACTTCTTGTAAATGAGCAAGATACACTGATAAAGATCCCTTTAAAAACTACATTAATTGAGAGAACTTGTACTGATTTGTCACTCTGCATCATAAATTGCAACACTTTTGACCCTATATGCAGAGCTCTTGAGACAAATACAACCTTTCTTGGAACTACAGACACTGCAGGATTCTCTCTCTCCCAGCCAACATTAAGTGGCAAGGGACACTGCAATGACAAGGGAGGAATCTCCTGCAGCCAAGAGAGAAATATTTGGGGAGGTTAATCTTTTGCAGTTGTAACCTGATGTTTTGTCAGTGAATCATGTGTTGGTGCTATGCGTAGGTAAAGACAACAGTCCTGAAGCTTCTGAATGGCACTGTTCAAAGGTTAACCAACCTGACCCTACCCAGCAAAAAAAACAATGACAGCAGAGTGTTGCTTTTGCTTATCTACACACTTGAAGCACAAATAAGGGTCTGTGCTTACAAAGATGAAGACATTATTTTCCACTAGCCATAGCAACTTTAGGAGAAGTTTGAGGACATAGGAGGGAAGGTCTATAGGTAGGATGAGAAATGTTAGAAAATTTCTGAAGATTCTAGTTTGAATTTTTGGCTGGCAAGAAATAGACTTACACTGCACCAACATCTGTCTCTGTAACGGAGAAACAAAGGTATAATTTCTCATTACTATAAAGTGAAGACTTCCCTTCTGTGAACAAAGGCTACTTCATAAGCACTTTGTGAGTACTTCATATTAAAGCGATGGACTCCAGAGTTCAAGAAGTATGTAATTTATTTTAATCAGTTCCCATTTACAATGACTACTTTATAGATGGCTACAATTACAGTAAGTCTGCAGACAAAAGAAATCATTTCTGTAGCCTTAACGGAGCCTTATCACTTGAAAATTCTCATCTGCCTGTATCCAATTCAGGAGAACTACATTTTGTGTAACACCTGAATTCTGGTCTGTGCCTACATTTATCTTACAAGTGAATGTTGCTGTTATACACAAGTTATAAATACTATTAGCATGTAAATTCTGTGTGTGTTTATCTTAGGAAATTGTCTGCATATTTCCTTTATATACCTACATGTGGAAAATTAATGAATTATAATGACTCATTTACTGTAGAACTGCATTATTAAGATACGCAGTTCTTGATGCTGAAGGACTTTTTGTCCTGAATACAGAAAAAATGCTTAAGTACAGTCATGTATAAGCTTAAGTCTGTCTGCTATCAGGTACATCCTACATACAAAGGAATTTTTCTTATGTGGGACTTGTATGAATAAGATTTCAGGCAGCCATGAAAACAAACATCCTCCAAAAAGGGGTTAAAAAAAAAAAAAGTTATTTCCAGTTACTAGAAACATCTCATTTTGATTTCTAGTCTCCATTTCTAGTTTACTTAATGATCGTTTTGGAGGCTAGAGACCAAAGAATGCTCTCTACAAAGATGATCTGTTTCAACCTGTGAAAGTTAAAATTTTCCCCAAGTGTTAATCTCAGGACTTTCTTATGTCATATAGAACAAACCCACAAAAAATAAGCTTTCCCTTTTACTAGCCCCATCAAACAAAGAAGATTTTTGAAAGCACTTTTTAAATTAACAAACCCAGTACTAAGTGGAGGTATTTAGTTATTTTCCAAATCTTCCTTTTCGGAAAGCTGATGACACAATGACTGTATCTCCCTCTTAGTTTATATAAGAACTAGCAATTATTTTTTATTATAATGTGGTAACTACAAATCTGAAAAAGCCTCTCCAGTCTTCTTCTCTAAACTAATATTTTCGTAGAAAAAAAGGACAATTAATTGTCAGAGGAGTAAATCTTTAAGCAAAGTAACAGTTCTTGTAGGCAGTTGACATCGCTAGCACTCACTTTCCAGTGTGTGGCAAGAGAAAAAAGCAGAGTGTCGTCCACAGAAAGTTTAGGAAATAACGACCACAAAACTTTAAGTTCTTGTCAGTGATAGAATTTAGAACTTCAGGATGAAAACTTCTTTAAATCAACAACAAAGGAAGAATTAAGAAATGATACGTACCTTATCTACTGAGACAAAATCATTGTCAACTTCTATTGACCTTGGCCGTAGTTTTATAGGTTTGTCTTTGAAGATATCTCCAAAGCCAACACCCTTGACCTTTTTGGGTTGGATTGTCGTGCCTCCATTGGCTCCTTCTGATTTTGTGCTGCAAGAGTCACCACCATCACTCTCAGAGCCTGTAGTATCTTTTAGGCCTAGGAAATGGAGGGATAAAAGAAGGAATCTTAGGTGTGAAGATCCCTGTTTCCAAAAGAGATTGTGACCGGAACATGATCCCTCCCACCAAGCTCTAAAGGAAACAAAGCCTTGAGAAACTGGCAGAGAAGAGGTTCTCTGTGCCATGTGCTCATTTCAAAGTTTTAAAAATCACGTCACTTCATCGCACTGGTGTACTTGTTAGAGCTTACACCAATCCACAAAACATGCATGCTCCAGGATCAAAACTTCACTTGTGAAGACAGCGACTCCTTGAGTACCAAAAAAATCCTTCTCAGACACATATTATTTGCCAGAAAGTTCATTAAATGAAAGAGTTAAAGCCAGTTCTAGGGCAGCTATTGTATAAAGTCACTTAAAGCTAACAGTCAGTCAGACCAGGCATACTATACCTTAAATCTGTATGACTCATATCAAGCCAATTATGCAATTAGTATCTAAAGTTACATTACCTAACTGGGAAATATAAAGCTGAAAGCTGTTTAAACAAATCTGCAATCGAATAAGCTGCATAATGTGTTCCCTGCTGAACATTAAATCTCTCTGCAGCATAGGCAGCCTCATAAGAAAAGCACCCATGCACACAATCCTCTAGGAATATAATAAATCAAAACTGACACTCTGATTTGCATTACTTCTCTCAGTGAATAGGAAAATTTATCTGTGCTTATCTGAAAATTTCCGCTGTTTGAATAGCAGAGGCCACAGATCCAATATAGTGACATCTCAGTCCTTTACAGGATGGTGCAGAATCAAGCCAAGCAGCCGCTGGCAGCAGAAGTGACCCACTGAAGTTTCCTCCAATTGAAATAGTCCCCAGAATCATTTACACCTTCCTTTCTTCCTATGTTGCAGATTGACTTAACTATGTTTCCAGGAAAAACACAGCACTTTATGCTAGCTACTACATCACTAATTCTACCTAGAAATAACAAACCCAAATTCTCATATTCCCCTTAGAAGCGTATATGGTGCCACACACATAGATCATATGATAAGCTTCTCAGCTTATTTTTTCTTATACCAAGGTCAACAAATTGATTGCAATGGATTTTCATCGTAAGGCTGCCAGTAGAGAAGAAAGAATCATCCTTAAATTCTAGACACCCCAAATCAAGTAGAGATTACATACAGATCTCTTTCCTTCTTCCCTTAGGTAACCATATAGTCTTATCCAAAAATCATCTATATTTCCACGAAGAGAAGAGAAATGACACTAAGATAAGAGCAGAGTCTACTGGATTCCTATAAATGGCTTGCAAGTTGTGGAGCATGTGGGAAGCTTTACAATACCCTAATAATGCCTCAGATTCTACAATTCTCTGACATGTTTAAGTAGCAAGAATAGGATGAAACAGCAATCTAAGCTGAATGCATCTGAATACTGTTTCTAAACTAATCTAGAACAATCTTTTAAAGCCAAATAGAACAATTACCTAGAGAGAATATTTTGACGGTCAGGGAAAATCTTTATGACTAAAATTGTTAATATTAACAACTGAATCCTTTCCTTTTGCCTTCCTGACTCAAGTGACAGCTCTAGGTTTAAAAGACCAAAAATCCACAGAATGAGAAAAATTTTAAGGAGAGCAGAAAATGAAAGATGAAATTCAAGGTATAGCTCCACATACAATCACATACAATTTCTTTCAGGTTCAGTCCATCATTAAGAACAAAGGCAGAAAACAATGATTTTCTGGGGCTTGGGGCATGGTTTTTGGTTTTGATGTTTCTTTTTAAGGTCTCCACACAACAACTTTCTGTCATTCTGATGAGCAGTAACTTGCTTTCAGGGAGTCTCCTCATCTTCCTGGCAATTCGCTGTTAAGGAACAAGACTGGTAAAACACAAGATCTTCTTCAAGAGCTACTTTAAACTTCTCCGATGAAACACAGAAACCACTACAAGTCCTGAGGCCTACAGGAACAAATTCACGAGCAAGGAAGCGAGGGGCTCACCTGCTAAAATTGGTTTTAGCAGCAGGGTGCTGTGAGGAGAGGAATTCAGGAATTGTGTATTGGGATAGGATTTTTAGTGAGAATAGTTTTAGGAGACAAATTATGAAAAATTATGATAAACTGCTCTGTTCTAGGATTTTCTGTATCTGAAATGAAAGGAGTATACGTGCAGAATTAGAGAAAGCTCCTGCTCAGAAACAAACAAAAATGCTGAAGACTAAGTAAAATGCTTGCTTTGGCTCTGCAGCCTCCTGCGCGGCTGCTACATCTGCCTGTCGAATATATATATAACATCACTGATTCTGCAAGAGTATGATTTAGATACCACTGTACAAGTTATTTCTTCCAAAAATTGCCCAGGATTTGAATTAAGAAGAATTCTAAACAATAATAATCACAGTATGACTCTTTTCTCACATATGCTGGGGCCTTGATCTTTTTACTTCGACCTTTTCGTCTTCCCATGACAGGCCTCGGTTAACACCTCAAAAGCTGGTTTCATGGGTTTATCATAGTAGTTAAACGGTAGCATTCATGCCATCATTAAGGAAGTTCTTCCAGGGCTCATGAAAGCAATAATGAGTGAATTCAAGCCTTCACTGCAATCCTGTTCTGTCTGTGCTGTGGTGGTGGTGATGATGGAGGTCCTGTCTGTAGCGGAGCCATTCCACAACGCGGGGGCACTCAGAGATGCAGGACTAGACTAATTAAGCCTGATAGGTATAAATCAGCAGCATGGCAAAGTCACTGCCTTTTTCTTATTCCTAAACCTTGTTGTAACTTGGAAGTAGAAGAAAAATTAATAATATTTCGGAGAGTAAAACCTTCACAACTCAAAATTCTGTACAAAGCACAGTGATCATTTTATCTTTGCTGAACAAAGGATCTGCTTCTTTCTCCTAATGTGGGATAGGGAAATCAGCCTCTGGCAAAAGTTCCCCATTTCATCCTTGCCAGGATCTCCTAAAACTACTCTGTGACAGACAAAAGCAGCAGTGCAGAGACCTCCCTCCACAAGTAACTGCGTTTAATTGATAGGATGCATGACCTCTCTTAGCCACTCCCTGAATGGAAAACACGTCTTTAGAATAAATTATTAAAATAGGTTTTCCACATCACTAATTGTGGGAGAAGAGGACATACACCTAGACCTGGACCTTGGGCAGTAGACGGAAATAAAATATGGAAGTAATTAAGGGAATTACTCAACAGGTGTCATATGGACTTTCAGTTCTTTGAAGCCTGCATGAAAGAGAGATCAGAAACCTCAAGGGCTCAAAGAGAATTAGCCTTTTATTTCTGGGTAATCACTTGTTTTTCATTATGGCATCTTCATCTTCTATTACCATTCTTCTATGATGAGACAACACACCTTACATCAGAAGCCTCACCTCAGGCTTACAACAGACTTCCCTAGCATCACCCATCTGTGCTTGATGTTTTCCAAGAGTCATTTCATTCTCAATGCTGCCACGGAGCTTTTATTATCAGGGCTGTATACCGTGACAAAGTTAAATAGGAAATAACAGATATATATTATATATATTTTAATGAGGACAGAATGGACTGAAGTGATGCCTGCCCAAAGTAAACTGCATTTGAATGGTCAGATACAGCAGCCAACCTGACAAAGCTTCTTCAAAGTTAAAATAATTCTTCCTGATGAACTAGGAAAATGACAGAATTTATTATTTTTTGACTGACACAAACTGAGGATTCCCTTGGACTTAAATAAATGAGAATAAAAGCCCTAGCTTTTCCAAGAAGTATCTGCTCTTGCTCTTATCACTTGGTGGCTGTGGGAAAGAGGCAGTAGTGACAGCAAAGAAAGGCTATATGCAGTAGAAAGTCAGAATAACTTAGATAAAATGAACGCATGCACAGCAACATTAAGAAACAATAATGCAGAAATTAATCTAACATGCTCTTACTCTTAAAGACAAGCTGAGGGGACCTTCTCTTTATCTTAATTCTTCCCAAGGTACCTGAGATATACATCTGTGATTTGTACAGATACAGAACTTGCAAGCAAGAATTTGCAATAGTCTGCCCACTCTTGCACGACAAATACTCTCCTCTCACTTACTTTTTCATTGGGTTGTTTACTGAAATAAATAAATGTATGTGTCTATATCTATTTAACACGTGTTTGAATTTCTGCCCTTTTCTGACAAAGAAGTTTCTCCTACAAAGTTGCAGTGGTGGGGACTAAAATAAGGTGCTATTCCACATTTTGACTGAAACCAAGGAATACTATTTTTGCAATCATATCCCAAGTTCAACTTGAGACATGTAAGCCTCTGTGATTCTATTTTATTAAGCATTTTCCTGTAACAATTTCCTCGTCCAAGATGGAGAGATGAGCAAAACTGAAGTCAGAGAGTGATCCAAGAGCCTTTCTTGCCTTCTGAAGGGGATGCTATTTGATTTTATTCCACAATGCAGACCCCTTCCAGTCTCTTAAATAAAAATAAAAATCTGGGACCCAGGACTCCGAGCTTGTCCCTCCTCCCAAAACCAGAAAATTGCCCCTCTTCCTACTGACTCAAATACCCTCTTTTTTTCCTTCAGCTTTGCATGGCCTTTTTCACCATTACTGCAAAAAAAATGTTTAGTAGGAGAACAGAGCTGGGTGGACAGTTTCCCTGAAAGACAAATACAGCCCACAGATAGGGCTGGGAACTATGCAGGAACCTGAGTGACACAGGCTGGCAGATTATGAATTTTAAATATGGAATTTTCTGCAAGAAGAGCTACAGTTAGCAGGGAGGTCACGTTGCTAAATGGGCATTAAAACCTGGAGTGCGTCTCAGCAGGCAGAGTCATCTGCCACTGACAAGCAGTACAGTCACATTGGAGCAGCTGCAGCAGAGCTGTGAATGTAGCGCAAAGGTAAGGCCAGCAGCTCATCAAAGTATCTTCAGAAACACTAAACATGTTTTTTGGTTTCAAGTCTAGTCATTCAATACTTCAGATATATCCAGGTCAGGATAAAAGCTACATTAGTCAGGCCTCTTACTATTTTTTATTTTTTTTAAAACAGCAAGTTTTCTAGAAGTGTCAGCTCTCTGTCAGCATTCAGATAACTGACAAGCTAAGAACATAACAGTACTTAGTGCTTACTAACATTCCTACTGTCCCACCAGTTCTAGTAGTATGAAATGTTTTCATACCCTTATAACTTTTTTAGGAAGGATATAAGACTTTTTGGATATCACTTCCCATTTCTGGCTCAGTAAGCAAAGATGCTTTGATTTATTGTCACCAGATCATCTGTAGCACCACAAGGCAGAGCTCAAACCTGAGCGTTAAGTGCACTTTAATAATAAGCTTCTTAAAACCTGACCAAGGGCAGCATCAGCAGCAAGGAGTTAAAATTCCCAGGAGTCCCAGCTTTTGGCTGGAACTAGATATGGGACTCCTGGCATAACGTTATTTAAAAAGATCCAGAGATCTAAGATTCTCGGTTGCTTCATGCTCTTTACAAGTGCAAGATAATTTAGTATTCATGAAGATTAAATTCTCACAACACTGTCTGGAGGAATTTCACACTTCACACATATTTTTCCTCTATGGCTATATATGAGATATTAGTTTTCTCACGACATTTCAAACATACCACACTTCTGTTGTGCCAGTTACAGGTCTTTTGAGAGCAACATTCTGAAATGTACCAAAACAGATTAGCTCAAACAGGGATTAAGAAGAGACCGCAACATCAGACTTAATTCACCAACATCCCCAGAACTGTGCTGGCATTAAACCAAGATTCTAAACCAGAAAGATTTTTAGGGATGATAAAGGGCTGTGTAAACTAAAGCTGTTAAAATAAAAATAAACAGCTGTGATAAAATTAACTCCATTCAAAGCAGGAAAAGAATTGTTTCTAAATAGCTTAAAATGGCAGGAAAAATGCAATACATCGTAAGCCTTACAGAGCTTTCTATTTTAAGGTATTATTTACTAATTTAATTTTTATTCTGGATTGTTTTCTCTACAGACTTTTACTGGCACTGAGGAAAAGACAAGAACACTGCCGATGTGTGAGCCAGAGATGCTTAGGCTCTCTGAGCTCTTCTCAGACTAGCTCTGTTAAGCCATGTAAAGGTCAGCTGTTCAGAGGCACACACCTGAGACAATGCAAACAATCTCCTGATTTGGTCTGGCAGCCAGAGAGAAATGCTGTCAGCTGTGTTTAATAGAATAAAGAACTGTGCAAATGAAGCTTATTGGGATTTCTGCCTTTTATGGGAGGGAGGAAAGGCAAAGGGAAACGTGTTCTTTCCTTCTATTTAGAGAAGGGTG
The DNA here is from genome assembly GCF_009769625.2 of Cygnus olor. Classification (NCBI taxonomy): domain Eukaryota; kingdom Metazoa; phylum Chordata; class Aves; order Anseriformes; family Anatidae; genus Cygnus; species Cygnus olor. The sequence goes on along the minus strand of NC_049169.1, from coordinate 126,942,797 downwards.
GTGTGGACCTCCTGAGCGACCGATGTGAATGATAACGAAGGTGAAGCCATAGATGGCAATTGCAGTAGATGAAACAGGAAGCGTCTTTCTTCCTTTTCCTCACACAGAGGCAAAGGCAGAATGCATAGATACAGCCTATCAGGTACTTATCTTGAGCTTGTTTTCTATGAAAGTCCTGTATTTTGCTGAAGACATCCTTAACAATGTTCTGTAGTGTCAATTAAGGAAAGCAAAAACAGAAAAGGAAGTTTGATTTTTAAAATGACTGTAAAACAAAGCTGCATTGCTCCTTCATAAATTAAAGGTTAATAAATTCACACTTGGAAAAAAAATTATGCTTCTTAACCAAGTGATTATACGTGTACAAATGGTTGATGCAGACTATCTCAATATTAGTCATTATTTGTTCTTCTTGGTTATGCTCCTTGAAGAAATGTAACCTTGTATTCTAAACATTTTGTCATTTCCTTTCACAACGTTCATTTTCCATAACACATTTCTTGCCACGTAACATACAGCCCCAAGTTTTTTATGCTTTCACAAAATATCATGCAGGGAAAAGGGGAGCAGTGTCCTGCACCACATAGCAGCATGCATTATGGGCAATGCAGTACAAGCATCTTCTGCAGCATGAACACGGAGCCATCAATGAGGAAATTGGTGGCTTCACCTCATCCCCAGCCATTTCCCTGAGTACTGTAAGAGCAAACAGAAACAGCCACTGATTCAGGAGTTTTACAGCTGTACTGTCACCGTCTTCATTTTGGAACTGTTTTGTCATCACCCGTGTTCTCACCAAGTATAGGAACATGTTATTGTATGTGAAACAACAGATAAGCAACCCCAGCCAAAAGGATTCTTTCCCTGCCACTCACCACAAACTGGTCTTTAGTGAGACTCATGGAAAACCACTTGCTGATGGGAGCCCAAATCTTGGAAGGTTTTAATGCAACATAATTCTTCTACCCACCACCCCCAATCGCTTGCCATCTGTACATTTGTTCTCCAGAAAATAGGATGCTTATTCTTAATCAAAAATTTTTCTCTCGCCCATTTTTTAGCATTGTTCTTTGTCAGATGTTATTTTTCATTGTAGCAGCTGTGTATTTATTATACGGTATTCTTTGTAAGCAAGTTAGAAGCTGAAATAAAATTTGTAACTGTCCTCTTCAGAACTGTTCAAACCCACGTTCTGGTTTCTCATTTAACTTTGCTCACATTCAGACATTCTTAAAAGGAGTTAATAATACCACAAATACGTCAACCATATTGATTTCTTTGAACTCTGACCAGACACTGTTCCTCGAGGATTAGGAAAAAAATTAACGTGGTGGAGCAATAGAAAACACAATTAAGGATACTCACGAATACTTCTGTTTCAACGATCCTGTCTCATTTTCTTCCATTATATCTAGTATCTATTACTGACAGCATTGTGGGTCCATGTATAAGGAAAGAGAGGCAAATATTTGTCAAGTCAGGCATTGAATCTGCCCTGTTCCTCGGTTGTAGCATTTTCAAAGGAAAAGAAAGCGAAGGAAGAAAGAGAAATTAGACCAGTAAAAATAAAAAATAAAAAACCTTAGAAATCCAAGATGCAGGAAAGTTCTAGGATGAGAGAAAAGAGGGCTGTGATCAACAAAATGACAAGTAAGTAATTTGTTGTTGTTGAGTGTTCACCCAGCATACACAGCAGCAAAAATTTTCTGACAGCAGGTTAATGAGCAGAATACCAAAGGAGTTAGAGCTATTGCCGAGTGGAGTTTGGCATCCTAATGACTGAAAAAGCCATGTCAGCATGTGAAGGCAATGCTGGCTGCTTATGCAGGAGACAGTCTTGCATATTTCAGGGAAAAGTATCTCTAGAAGCAGCTACAAACTAATTTGACAGCATTTAGCTATTCCAGGCCTTGGTTAAGAAAGAAAATTTCTTTTAAACATAGCAGCTGCAAAATGGCTTTCAAAATGAAATTATTTTAGCACTACGCACATGTTTGTAAAGTAAAAGCATTTTTCTTCTGAAGCTTGCTTCAGAAGTTGAGCAACGCTTCATGCAATGCAATACAGGCGAATCGAAGCACCCTTTGGGCATAGGGAATCTGAAGCTATGAATTGACCTGTGCTTAGCTTACAGAGCAATCAGAAACCTGACATCGGAGAAGCTGTGGGCTGTTTGAAACCCACGGTCCCAAATGAAAACAATCCTGTGGAATGTCTCCAAACAATTTTCACTGGAAACATAAGCACACAGGTATCTGCCTAAAAATAAGGGCCACAGATAAGGTACAAAATGGAACAGGCTGGCCACACCTTCAGTAGGCCTGCTGTGGAAGAAAATTAGTATGCAGGAAGAGAGCTGCCAACAGATGCAACAGGAAGAATAATGAAACCTCTTCTCTGCATGTTAGTCAGGAGATAACATCTCTGACAGTAGCGATGCCAACTCTCACTTTGCTTAACACTTTCCCAGATGATCTGATTTTGTCTACCACCCGTTTCAGTCCCAGATTTAACCCAGTAAGTGACAAACAGGCTGCAAAGGTAGCTGCACATCTGGCCCTCTTAGATGCAGCTTTACAGGGAACGCAAGACACCTCAGTAGCATGAGAACAACGTGCAAGTCTCAACCAAATGCCAAGGGAGGTAGTATCAAACGTGACATCTTTGGGCAGCTTGGAAAACAAAGTTCATAGGGGTGTTTGTCCTGGGCTATGGGAGACATCTACTGTGGGCTGTCTTCTTGCAGCTAGTTATTAAGAATGCCTGTAGATACCTATCCAACCATGCGTGCTTTGAAATGTTTGTTGAAATTTATTTTGTGCAACATGGCATGATCATGGGCGAGTATTGTTATCAAGGAGAACTAAATGCAGAGCTCTAGCACAACTGGAAAGGTGATTGAATTCTTCCAGGTTTTACTTAGGCTCTGACTATATAACTGGAGAAAAGAGGGAAGGCCATTTGACAGTTAATAAAGAATAGGCAGGGCATGGAGAGCAAGCTTCCAGAAAACTCTGAAAGGTATCATTAGGGCAACACTGCCCAGAAAGTTTACTGTTGTGAAATTAAGGCTCCAAAGGCAGATCTTGTATCTGATCTGAAGCTAGATTTTGAAATCTGAAGTCACACGCACCAGCGAGTCAATTTGTAAACCTGTGTTAGCCTCATCAGATAGGTGGATGCATCATCAAAAACAGAGGTGATTGAAAACACGATGGTCTACGAATTCGGCAAGAAGCACACATTCTGAGTAAGGCAGTTAAGAAGGCTCTAAGGTGAGATGCAGCAGAAAAATGTGAAGCCACGTTGGTCTGCTCCAGCCAAAGCAAAAGCTTGGTCTGAAGCTCGAGAAGAGCTCCTGAGGTGAATTCTGGTAGACAGCGAGATCATTTTCCAAGGGGAAATACTCAGAGCTGCACACATAGATGAAACTTCAATTTCTGCTCAAACAGCAACAACAAAAGTGCAAGTGCAAGTTATCAACATAGAAGACAACTACTTCTACTGCTTCATCCTTTGCTGTGAATATGCTAAGACGTAATTCCATAGAGGTAGGAAAGCAAACGCCCCCACCCCGAGAGTAGAAGGAAGGGCAGCACAGTTTGGGTATTCTGGAGAGAAAGCTGGCTGAGATAAGATCAGATGCCAAAGTTAGCACAACATCCTGTTCACCGGAGGACAGGACTGAACGCTTTGTACTTAGTCACATTGAATGTGACTCAGTAGGATCTCTTTCTGCTAGATTTCTGGATGAGAAGCAGGTGGAAGGACAGATTTCCATCTTCCTTGCTTCCTCAGTCTTGCATCTGATACCACTATCCTCTCTTCTTCTGTATTAACAGGGTAGTAAAAGCATATGAAAAGCAGCATATGTTCCATGCTTCCAAAATGCAGAAGGCAAAAACCTGAACGTGAAATGAAAGTAGTTTTATATCTTTTACCTACTTCCTTGGCAGAAAAACCTATCAACCAAAATGCTGTGAGTAATAGCTGTCAAAGACAGAATGCCAAAAGAAGAGCATGCAGTGAAATTAATACAAAACAAAACAAAAGCCACGTTGTTCTTAAGAAAAGCACAGCATACTTAATGAATTCAGCAATTATAATGGGAACTTCAGTTTTAGAGCAGATGGAAATTTAATTCAAAGATTTGTGGTTGTTATCAATAGTCTTCATGTTTCAGGTGGCAAAATTGATGGAACTAAATGGTCTTCATTTCAATCCATAGCAAACCCAAACATCCAATGTAATTTACAGTTTATTGTGGGCTTACGCACGTACATTATACGGACATATAACATATACATGCACAGAAGGACCGAGTGCATTCTCATTGCATTAAGGCTAGGCAGTTCATCAGCAGCAAACCGACTTTAGCTCACAGACAGATATATATGCATGTAGAGTAGCTGTAAGTGAGTAGCAGTGGCACACTTTACAAGTGTAGATAAATCAAACAAGTACTGAGGACTGAAGCTATTGCTTGTTGATTTTGAAACACACTCACTGTTATAGCGTCTGTAGCTGTCAATCTTTGCCGGTGCCACTCTGTACAGAATTGTCCCTTCAAAGGCAGATTTTCCTGACAGCAGGGAAGAGAAGGAAAGAAGGGAAAAAAAGAGAAGGGGTGGGGTGGGGGTGAAGAGATCGAATGATGGTAAAAAGAAGGGAGAGGAAGAGGTTTTAATCTGTATTTTCAGTCACTAACATTTTTAAGACTCATTAGCAAAACAACGAGAATATTAACAAAAGTATCTGATTTTACATGAAGTTAAAATATTCTTACTGCATGTATGTCAGATAAGAGAATCTCATGATTTTGCTAAAGCTGTTCTTTACACTGTCCAACAGAATGCATTTTTTCTTAGGTTTTGTCTGTTGTCCATCAAGATGCATAACTTGCAAATTAAATGATTTGTCTGTCTTATTCAGCCCCCTCCTGGAGCACACGGAAAGCCTGAAAAAAATCAGTACTGCAATGACGTACTCACAGTGGCTCAACACTCCTGTTGCAGATGTAGTGAACAAGCACAGCTGACATCCAAAGAGGGCACTGAAACACTCAGGTTTCTTTAATATACCAGGATCCTGTCAGCATCAAAAATACTGCATCTTTCCAAGAGGATTTATTAGAAATATTTTGGACATGGGACCTAGTCTTAAACAATGCTTTGCTGAAGGAATAGGGTACAAAAAAGCTGAATAAAGCAGTTTTTCAGCCATTGGCTGAATCAGGTGTTTTAACTCTTCACACATTAACAAAAACAAAACACAAAAACTTAAAAAAAAAGAAAACAAGAAAAAAGAAAAACACTTCCCATCCTAGATATTTAAGATAACATTTCCACTATCAAAACCATGAATTTCTTGGTGTTTGGTTTTTTGTTTTTTTTTTTCTTTGGTAGCAAGACAACTCATGCTCTGGCAGTCATGGTACGGAATTCAAGGGAAGGCAAAGGGCATGAGCATTTGAGGTGTCACTTTTAGTTTTGTTAACCCAGGGTATACAGGCAAGCCCGAAAATATACCAATGTCAGCTTGCTGTCAAGATCACGTAGGTATACCATCATAAAAATGAACATATTCAGTATAATTTTATAGCAAAATAGCCAATACATGTGAATTGTTTCAATATAGCATCCACCCATTCTGGTACCAAAAATGTAGATTATATTTTTTCCTGCATGTCATTCTGTTGGACTTTCAGAAAACAAAAAGCTATACCTATTTATATATTGTAAAAAGCTGTTTCTTTGTTTTGTACCTGTAGTTTAATTAACAGCACAAGGTTTTCATTGTCTTATTTTTACATAATGAGGAAGCAAAAATGCTGCAAATCTACTTTTCCACCCTGCTTTTACAAGATACCATTCAAAGAATGCCATTAAAACATTCAAGGTACAATTAAGAAATTGCTAAGAGAAAGGCATGTTAAGCTTCATGACAGTGAAGAGAACCAGAAAGACAGGAATGAATATCAGAAAGCTTTAAGAATACAAAATACACCAAGCTGCCTGACTGAAGCATCAGCTGCTGAGTCTATCACCGGTCCTAGCTCCTGCAATCATGACTCCTCAGTAGCCATCACTAACAGGTTTCTAAAAGTAATAGATACCTAACATGAGGCCTAGCAACTTCTGAAGAGACAAACATGCAACAGGCCACCTTTAAATGTTGCCATGACATCGCCATGAACATACTAAAATGCCTTTGAAATCATCTCAATAATAAGTTGTGATTCTCAGATGCAATTCGTTTGATTATGGGACAGCTTTCTTGCTTCTCCACAGGCTGTAATGACAAGATGCAGTATACAAAATATTCTTAAAATTAATACTAGATAGCTGAGAAATCTCAAAAATAATTAGCCTTATAATTCATGTATCCATTTAATATAGTGATAAAATTATAATGTATACTTCCCGTTCTTGCTGTGTAACCTTCCCTCAGAGAAAAACAATGTTCTAATCTAAGAGGATGCTTTAAAGAACAAAGAACTGTTATTCACTCTAAGGGTACTTGAGCCTGTCCCTACTCATATCTTGAAATGTGTCCCTGAAGACCAAAAAAAAAAAAAAAAGGTGGAAATCACCTTACAGCTGGGACAAATATTTAAAATAAATATGTGTAGGTAGATAGATAGATAGATAGATAGATCTTTTGATCTTGTAACAGTCTCACTTTCTAATCTGCTAAGCATCTACCAACCTAAGGGAAATCATAGGTTCCCAGCCCTTTCAGTTAAGGGGCTATTAAGTCCTGTTATTTGTCTTAAGAAATGTTTAGACACTTCTAAAAAAAAGGGACTTCTAATTCAGAAGAAATTTCTGAGGTTACTCTATGGTAGAGTGTGAAAAGAAACTAAGACAATTCCTTCTGGCCATTTACTCTGATCTGCTGTAAAATGTACATGGACACATTAAAAAATAATAAAAACAGACAGCATCTTTTTCCTCATTAGGGCTCTGTAGGTCATAACAGAATGACAGAAGAATATGCGTTTTCGTTATCTTTATTCCTAAAAAGCCAAGCTATATTATTTCTCTCTTCTGTATTGCTTCTGCTGAGCTCAACAAAAATTATGTTTGCGCTTCCAAATGGTTCTCTCTGGAGTGGGTCATTAAAATGTAATTAAAACATTAAGTTTAACTAACAAATTATTTTTATGTATTAATAAAATAAAACACTCATGTTTGCACAGTGCTCTTTCTCCAAAGATCCCACGCTACTATTCCAAGTCTTGCAGTGAACTTGCCAGGTGTTACCTTAACCATGTTATAGGCTAGGCTGCTGAGTTTAAGGCTGCTGCTCAAGATTGCAGAGCCATACCCCAATCCATTTTAGGACTCTCAAGAAACTGTGTAGAACCTCATTGACCACCCAAGTTTCTGTTTCAATGTACAGACTCTTGGATCTGAGTGTTCACCCAGAAAATAACTTAAAAATCTAGAATTCATATTCCAGATTTGTGCCTTACAAAGTCCTGTGACACAGACATATTCAAATAATGTTTCCAGTGAAATAAAAAGGAGTTATTGCAGATTTGATGTTCTCTCATGTCTTGTCATCCACAGAGGAAGGAGCTGATCTAGAGGCATGCATGCATGTATACCCTTATGAGATATTACCTAGAACATTATGTAGGCCTAATGCCCAAATTGTCCAGAGGTTTCCTGTTTTTTATTTTGCTGTGTTTTAAGAATAAGCACAGATGCTTGAAATGAGATTATCACTCCTTGTTATTTATATAGACTTGCAGAAAAAATTGCTATCTCATCATAGAGATTTTCAAATACAGATAGTCAGGGTACCTGAATATAGCCTCCTAAAGCACCATGTGTTAGAGTGTAACACCCATAAAAATTACATAAAGCATATAGAAAGAATTGTGCCAATGCATATTTCCCATACTTCTGCTAGGAAAATGCAGTTCTGAAATTGGTGGTGTTACTTTCAGAAAAAAAGAAATAAAGATAAAAAAGCAGGAAAGCCCCTGTAAGAATTTCAACATTCCCTGAGTCTCTTTTTCTTCCTTAAGAGGCTTACAGAATTCTGTTTTATAAGTTTAGAAAATAGGTCCTAATAACACATCATATTAGCTAGCCACAAAGCACAACCAAATAGTTAACTTTCAAATAAAAGAGAAAAAATACTCATCTCTCAGCTATAGCTATCTTCAATTTAGTTAAAGAGACAAAAACAGTATCTATGTTGCTGGTATCTTCTCAATACAAGTCTCACAAATGACAGATTCCACTGGCAGTCAAAACCAGCACACAAAACTGATAGCATGAACGGAGTATACGCTGTTAGGAATGTTGATGGAACAGTCTAATGATTTGTGGCTAGAGTTATGCTCTCCAATGTATGTTTTTATTAAAAGACATTTTTAGGATGCTCATTACAAATAAACTGTTAGCAAATTACCCGGGGAAGAAATATTCATTCATATGGATAGAAATGGGGCATTCCATCGCTAACAGTATCACTTACCTTTTTCATTTATAGACTACCAAGCATTATAGAATCCAGAGCTGAAACTACATCTATAAAATTAGTTCTTCCAAGACTCACTGTGCTTATAACAAAAGAAATTCATGGTAACATACACAAGTTATAGAAAGCAGTTTGCAGTCTTCTTCACTTAATGCCCTTCTTCCCTTTCCATCACAATAAAATTGTTAACTTCTTTACAAATATTTTCATCTAGGTTTGAAGGAACACCATTAGCAGCACTGACCACATGACTAGGTCTCCAGTGCCACTACACATACTACGCATGAATAAGAACTCCATTACAAAAACAATAGGAAAATATTTCATCATTGCATAAGCAAGTTTTCTCAGAATCTCATTTCTGTGGGATGGAATAAAGATAAAGTTACCTTAAGTGGAAAAATGAGAGGAAAAAAAGAAAAAGCTAAAAGAAAGAAGCATAATTTTCTGCCTTTCACTGGCAGAGTGAGCTATAGAGCCTTTGGTAAACTTTGGTAAGCTGAAATAAGCTTGCAAAGATCTTGGGAGCCCTTTCACTTTTATCTGTTGCAGAGATCTCAGAAGCATACTATATAGCAATGAGCATCTGCACTGTTGAAGATAGGTTAAACAGACTATAAAGGAAGAATTTGGTAGGTAAATGTGGAATTATCCTGAAATATGTCAATACAATTGATTTTTTTTCTTTTCACTGAGGATTCCAAATCGACCACTGAATTAGGAGGTAACAAGAATATCTATTTGAAAAACAGAAAAAAACATAAAGACCGACAAGTATCCATTTGATATAACAGCATACTTTTGGTTCAGGTTATTCTTCAAGGGAAGCTATAAATAGGATAACCCACTACCATGCTTATACTATTGCATACTTAGTTACCAAACATGCTTGTCACCTGCAGCAGTACTGGCCCACTGTAAGTGAGAGAACAAAGTCCATGTCCCAGTTCTGGCCTTTTTCCCTTTGGCTGCTGGGGCAGTGGGTGACGGAGGTGATAGTAACATGCTCAGCACCTGGAGGGAAAAAGTGCCGCATGTCCCACACCAATAATTATGAATCCTTAAATCTACTGGAGTCATTAAAGAAGGTATGGCACTTTAATCCCTCATTTAAATAAGCACAGCTACTTCAGAAATGTTTGGTTACTTTGCTCAGTTTCCACATCTAAAGACAAAAAAAAATCTGAATTCATTTGGAAATACAAAGCCAGTAATCATCATTGCCTTCTGTGTTCTTGGTCTGTTGCAGCTGGACAAGTCTTAACTCAGGTAACATCGTCAACTAGTATTGCCAGTACTCACTTAGCACCATCATCTGACCCTTTCACAGCATAAATTAAGAACAAGGCATTCAAAAACACTTCCAAGAAAGAGATAAGAATGCACTACCCTCTCAGTGTGTTGGCTAAGCACGCAGACATACATCCAGAACACCAACAATAATCGTTCTCCTTACTTGGCTTTACTTGCTCTTCCTGTGCTGTTCCAACATCGTCAGAATCAGACAGTTCCTTTATGAAGTTGGAAGGAAACATGCCCGTCTTTCCATTAAGTATACCTTCCCACCAGCCCTCTTCTACCTGCACCAGAACAGAAATAAATTAATAAATAAAAGGGTTTAACATAAGCAACACTTTACGGAGTTACATTACATACACGATTTTCAGTAACACCAGTAATGATTTTGAGCAGTTCTTATTAATTTCAGGTATATGCATACGGCTGAGGCTCCAAGCTGGAGCATTTCTCTCTTTTTTCCTCTTTTTTTTTTTTCTTTCTAAATTAAAAGATGCATGCACCCATCTGTAGATGTTAGCAGTGCTGGTCGAGTCAGAATCATGGATAAACATTAAATAAAAGGATAAAAGGACAACTGGAGAGCGCAAGGTGTCTCCACATTGCAGTTTTTACGGATATCAGTTCAATCACTAAATTTTCAGTGCACGCTATACTCCTACTCATAACTGTCTTAATATACATGATTTACACATTATAGAACTTTCAATTTCAATCTTAATATAAATCATATGAATATTGCTGCCTTCTCCAGCGAAACCAGAAATTCTCCATTTTAAAAGTTAAGAATGTTGTCACATCATTAATATGTAAATGTAAGAAATCTACAGTATTTCTACAGAATAAACAGTATTGATGCATATTTGACTCTAGAAGAGTTACAAAGAACTACTGAAATAAATAATGATAATATGGTCAGAAAGCATAGACACTTCCTAGCTGAATACCAAGAGAAAATACCATTTAAAAATGACTAACTCCCTCCTGTATAACCCATTCAGGATAGAGTGGCAGTGGCATGCAATGAAATGACGGCCCTTAGAAACCAGGTGCCTTTAGGTTATAATGGGGCAGCAAGAAATGACTTACTAATGAATCAGCTTAAACACACCCCGACAGATAAATATTTTTCATCTGTCAGACACTGTTCATTCACCAGAAAAATGACAGGGAAGGACAGCACCAGTCTGTGATACATCAGCCTCCAATACTGTTTGACTCACCTCTTCCCTGTCCCCCCTTCAAACAAGAGTTACGAAAAACTGAAGTTATGTTACAAGTTGAGGGTCTTGACATTTACTGTCAAAAAACAAACCAACCCCTTAACTTAAATGGTACTAGCTAACTAATATTGAAAAAAAAGTTTCATATCACTTGTCTGTGAAAATGTTGAGTTCTTAGAAAATAGATGTTTTTTACCTTCATAAAACACAAGCAAAAATTTTGTCAAACTACAGAAGAATGGTTACTTTTTTTCATTTTAGCTACAAGTACAATTCTATTATAAAGCAAATTGTTATTACTTCAGGGTCAGAGTATTTCCTGTGTTTTTTCTCCATCTCCATCCTTTTTAGCACATTTCCTGTCCTCCTTGGTTGATTTTTTTGTTTAAATTTGAAAGCAGTTCAGGCTACCACAGCTATTTTCACTTAATCTCGGTATCTGTCCATGACAAATTTTCTCTCTTCCCCCCCCAATGCATCAGTAATATCAGTGAGGTCAGGCAGAACTTTGGTAATAATGGTTATTATCTTGCTGATACTTCAGAGAAGACAATGCATACGAATCACTCAATGACTTCAGTGAAGTGTTTTTCATGATAGTCTCAAAGTCTCTGAATGCTAATGTTTGTTTTTGTTCTCTCCAAACTAAAAAACACACAGAAAAATGAAACTGAAACTGTATGATCCACAACACTTTGCAGTCTCTACAAATAATATCTTTAAGTATCTATATCTTTATCTTGGTACAGAAAATACACAAAATGGCCAAGACTCTTTGACTATAACATATTTCAATTTTTCTGATGCACTATACCCAGATGGCTCTATTGATTAGAGCTAAACATTAAACTGTAACTGCATGAGCTGACTGACCAGAAGATTAAGCACAGTGGAATTACATAGTTACCAAGACCTCTGTTTTGCAAGCTGTTGTGATTACTTAACAGAAATAGGGTGACCTATACCACACTCAGCTCCATCTCTCTCTCAAGTATTTCTCCTGCTTCCTTCTTCCAGGGTAACACTTCACAGTTTTCTTGCAAGTTAACATTAGCACTCTTTATGTGGGGATCCATATGTGCACATACAGAAATACACATGCACATAAATCTATAGATATCTACATTGGATGCAAATATACTCACAGCATTCATTAGCTGCTAAGTTTCCCACCTGATACAAGAGTGAGTTATGTGAAAATACCATGCTGTGTTTGATAATTTTACAAATTCAGAGAAATCTGAAGCCATAACCAGATTCTTTCCGAAAGAAAACACAGAAGGTTAGCAAGACATCACAGGCACAGGTCAAACAATGCCTCCAAAACATTTAAAATTTCATCAAAAGAATCAAAAACTCTAAGTATTTTTAAGCACTATAGCTACTTGCTAGATGCTTTTATCAGCCTCAAAACACACCAGTTAGAGATTAATCCATATAATAAAAAAGACACTAAAATACCCCCAGGATTTAGTTATCCCAAATTGGGGCAATCCATTGCCATACGGTTTGAAATGTTGCAATAATTCCTAGCCAATAAAACCTTACAAATGAAAATCCATTATTCATGGGGGTAATCCATCTGGAGGTACAAGCACTCAATAAAATTTGTTACTATACTATTATAACAAAGTGCTTCCAGGATTTATGCATTTAGCTCCTAATTTATGCTCAGCATTCATGTACTGAGCCAAACTAAACAGGAGGATTCATTCAGTACTCAGTGGCCCTAAACCTGAAAAGAAGTTTTGCTATTCATAACATCACGCGCACCAAGATAAGCTCAGCCTGAATGTGAAGTTTTGTTTTAAAGCTAGAACAATCTTTCCAACATGCTCATGGTAAGTGGCCATAGCCAGAGGTATTTTCAAGAAATGTTTTCAGTGTGTTATATCTGCTTAATGTCTTTTGGGAAGGCATGGCACGTCCTTGTCTTGCCAAGCCCCTAGGCTGCCAGTAGGGCTGTCACACCACATTCGAAGAGCAACAACATACAGGAACCTGACTGAAGACACTCTGTTAGTCCAATTCATATATTTAGGAGGTAACACATGCACCTGACTGCAGCACACTTGGTCTCAAACATGGGGCAGGGACAGATCCAGCAGCAGACAGCTGTAGGCAGTCCAATGACTGAGTAAGATTGAATGAGATACAAACGACAATATGACCAGAGAGCGGTGCATCACTTCTTGAGAAACACTTTCCATTAAGAGGCCTCCCCTTTGGGACTGAAAGGAAAATTTAACCTACAAAATATTTAAGCAACACTCGAATGTTCTTCCAATATCATTTGGATATTTTCTTTTTTACATTTTCAATGAAGAAGGAATATTTGTACTCTTTTTAATTGAGTTGCTCATTCAGTAGACCTTGTTTGATGTAAGCACTTTTTTTGGAAACTATAAAAGAAAAATACACATAAAAATCATTCAAAACAAACTGTTTTACCTTATTAGAAAATGAGTGTTTAATCAAATTGTGTTTGTTACAGCTACTGCTACCTATAAATAATAGCAATCATATAAAGAACAAATAATGAAATGTTCAAGGGAAATACTATAGAAGTGGACAGGTAGGAAAATAACAGAATTATGTGTGTGGGACATTCAGACATGCAACAAGAAGTACTCAAAGGGTACACATATGCTAGGACATTTAGCTTCTTAGAAATCAACAAAAATATCTTGAAATCAGCCTATTTCCACATTTAAAGTACAAAAAAAAGAATATAATATGACATCAGTTCAAGCCTTCAGGCAAACATAATAGTTCTATTTCAAACTGTGAAAGCAGTTTTATTCTACAACTGTAATGCAACCAAAGAAAACATAAGCACTTCAGTAGGTCACTAGGACTCCAAGATTAAGTTACTCCAAAAGTGAGGAAATGTTACTACTTTAGGTTTTCTCTTCATGGCCAATACAATCATCTCGAACACCCCCCTTTAAAGAAAGAAACATCAGAGAGTGCATCAGCCTGACCTGCAGTGCAATGTTTTGTTTTGTTTTTTTTTTGTTACAAGCCTTCATCACCCTTTCAGGGAACTCGGTACCCGTCCACAATGGAATAACCAAGAGGAGCTGGAAATGTTGAGGCCGACCGGAAATGTTGAGGCCAACTATCAGCATTTGCTTGCTGGCATATCTAGGAATGGTACAGTTGCTTGCTTACACCTGGCTATATAATTACTAGGGTAAATTGTTAAATGATTAAAATGTTCAGCTCTTCAAGCATGTTTCCAATAAACTTCTCTATTCGCCTGTTCCACAAGCTTTTCTACAACCTTCAACTTTGCCCATTAGGGTTTAGCGTTGCTAATAGATGACTTACGGCTCAGCTAGTACTAGAAAGGAGGGAGGCTTTGAGTCAGGAAAATTTTCAGGAGAGAAAGTCTCCCTGGATACAAACAGAGTCTTTCTGTACTGTTAAAACTAAAATACAGTCCCAGGAATAAAAGCAGTGCCAGACACAGGCAACAGGAAGGAGAGAGGCCCAAGGTCAACAAAATTTCCTTTTCTTAGAGAAAAGTACAGCACAAAAAGCAAAGAAAAAATCCTTCCTTATTTCATAAGTCCTGAAGGGAAGATCTTGAGCTTGAAGGACACAAGCATACGTGTGCTGAAAGGAAATTAAAAATAAATAAATTAAAAAAAATCAAGAGGTGAAAAAACATATCATATTCAAAGCCAATGGGAAAAGATACTTTGGAAACAAGACCTCAGTTGAACGTGGTGCCTACAGTGCCACTTGATGGCTTGTTCTGAGACTGCATTCAGCACCAGTCATAGCCATGAGATGCTGACCAGTGCCTGGGGTTCTGCTATAGCACAGCTAGAAGCTGTTTGACAATTCTGGTACAGATTGGAAGAATTAAAAACTACACAAGTACTTTGTATAATGGATTCTACTCTGCCTCTGAGATATTTTTCAATCTCAAAATGCTTTGTGTGTTTTGTTGTTTTTTTTTGTTTGTTTGTTTGTTTGTTTAACATCATTTTCTAAGTAAGAAACTGAAGGACTGAGAAAGCAGTCACACAGAACTGGAGTGACCCTAATATAGAGGTATTTGCACTCTTAGGCCCATAGAAGACCTGCCTACCACATGAACTGCCCAGAGAAGCAGTAGTCATGGAAGTCCTTGCAAACAGCCTGTTGGCAGAGGTTGAGGAAAAACACAACAAGATTTCACAGAACAGTAACCAAGAGACTCAGAACCCCAGCATTCACTCCCAGCTGCTTTCTTGCAGTATTATACAGTTCTGAAATTGTGGCGGAGACTGTCTCTTGTCACTATTAAAAAATTTCCCCGTTCAGCTCTCCAGTTGTCAAAATACATTAACTGTAGGGAGAGTCCAGCTCAATCCCCGGTGTTCATCTTGTTCTTGGAAATGGGATGAACTACTTTACATCGTTTCGACAAAAAAAGCCCGTCCACAGCCTTGCCCAAAAGGAGTGCTAGACTTGTAAAAAGTTGAGTCTGCATTTTTATAATTTCAAATGAGTTTTTTATAGGATTTTATCATGTAATATATGGCACTATTAATTAAAAGTCAAAGAATAAGCTCAGTGGTATTACAGCCCATCTCAGCCAAAGACTTATTTGTGAGTTTAACTCCATGCACTACACATTGCCAAAAAACTCACTTCTCAGCAGGATGAGGCCACAAGGTATATAGTAGTACAATGACAGAATAATCCCAAATGCTAGCAGGCTCAGCACCGTTGAATGACATGCCAAATGTCCTTACTCTGATGCTACAGGTTAATTGTCTGGTATGCTGTGGAAGTCTAAGGGTAAAAGATGACTGGGATTCAGATATCTGCATTTAATAAGACAATTAGTTCTAGCTGTATTTTGGGACAACTGTAATTAGAGTTATAACTAATGAACTAGGAAAATAAATAACAAGCAAAAAGCTATCAATCACACATTAAACGTGAACATAAACAATAATGAAAATGCTTCTCTTGTTAGTTTCAAACGCATTTTTAATTTAAATCTCTAATTAATGTCTCATGGGTAGCAGTCTGCACTAATGGAAACCTCTAGTTTAACAACAAACATTTTTATCTATTGTTATGACTATTTGATCTTATCATAATTAATTTCTATTTAGAAAATAGGAAGGAACTGTGAACATACAGCCTCCAAGAATATCTATCTATCTGGTGACATTATAAACCCTGAAAGCAAAATTCACACTGTTTTTTCTGCAATTTAAATACTCTCAAAGAATTATTAAATTCCTCGCTTAGAAAATTAGAACACCACCACACCTGCTGTTGTTCTAATCCACCGTGCAAATCCAAACCACTTCTAACACAACAGGAATTTCCAATAGTATCTACGACTACCACAGACATGTAAGCCCCTTCTAAAAGTATCTTATCATCTGCTGGCACCAGGAAGAATGACCGGCAGCAGCTTTAGATGCCACTACACCTCAGGTGTTTCATAGCACCCTGAAGCGAAGTTGGAAGAAAGGAAGGCATCCTCATGCTCAGCATGTCACCGTGGGGTATGACTGTAAGCCGTCTTCACTGGGGGTCTGGGGAAACACGCTTGGCACTAAGGGATGCAGCTGAGAAGCAGACTCGCATTCCTTTCTGCCAACCCTCTCCTGGAAGCAGTAACTTTCAAGGGGAAAAGGGGAGAAAGGAAGTAGGGATAAACTCCCACTGCTAGGTCTGAAGATCTTACTTCGCTAAGGGATCTCAGTTCCAAAAACCGCACACACTAACTGCTAAAATTCGCTTCATCCCATTTGTAACAAATGTCTGAGCACAATCCTTCTCTTTAAAGATGAAGCCAAATTAGCACAGCATTCACTACAGGAACCAGCTTTTCGGGGAAAGTCTAATGGGTTGTCAGCCATAAGTGACACTTTAAACAGATCTTTTGCTAAATGACTGCATAAAGATACACAGACACTATTTTGATTTAAACAATATTTGGTTTTGTTTGCCATAAATCAGGGATTTATTTATTTCCAAATAAACGGAAATCCACAGAGATTTGAAAAGACTAATCTAAGTCAATTTAAAAGCAATTTATTCAACTGAAACAACTTTCTTATGAGAACACAGCATGATTTGTGCCCTTGGAAAACACCTTCAGACATTTTCACAACTCAAGAAACTTCTTTTTTTTTTTTTTTTTTTAAAAAAAGGTCTTCACTTCATACATTTGTCAGTTGAAATAAGTAGCTTTGAATTGTGACAAACGCTCTGAATCATATTTCAATGCAATGTTTTTTTATGCAGTGTATCTAAAAGCAGAAGGCTAAACAATGAAGTAGGTACACTGGTTTGTGCAACTTAGAACCACAGAATCATTTAGGCTGGAAAGACCTCTAAGATCATCACGTCTAACCATTAACCTAGCACTGCCAAGTCTACCACTAAACCATGTCCCTAAGCACAACATCTACACTTTCTACATCAAATACAGTTCCTGTTTCAAGATAAAATTCTGCTGTACTTTCTCAAGGAATTACCACTACTGTGGCAAGGGCAAAAGAAGAAGTAATAACAGAAAGCATTCAACATCAGCTGCTCAGTATCAACCATGATGGAAAAATCACATAATACTTCTTCAGGTGGTGAGAACTTTTTTTCCAAATTCCTTTATTTTCCCTCTTCCACTGGCTGATCTAGTTCTACCCAAAAGAGCCAGACAATGTCCTGGATTGTACAAACACAGTAGATGTTGCCTAAGGCAAAGATTATATTTCAGAAGCTGACAGAGCAGGGTATTTCCTAAGGTCAAAGTGGGCACAGCCTCACCTATGTCAGCTATTCTTCAGAATTTACTTATGGCCAGCACTTCAAACTAGCCACAAACCCTGTTCCACACTACAGAAAAATTATTTCTGGTATGATATTCTGTAGAACTGTCAAACAAAGAAGCAGCCCTAGACAATATATTTTCTGAAACCTCAGAATCAGCAAGTTGTCAATGCTTTCTTCAACAGTAGCAATTCAAGGCAGGACTAAGAGTTTAAGACTGCCAAATCTGTAAAAAGTAATCCAAATGTGTTTCATATAGCATGCCCTTAGTTACAAGTGCACACATGCAAGTAGGGAAAGGTTTCACTTTCATAGTTCCACACCTTTTGGTTCTGATGCAAACATTTTCAGTTTCATTTGGATTTAAACAAATCCATTATTCGTAGTTAAGCTGGCCAAATTTGTAAGAATACAAGAGATGCATTTCATGCAAGAAATCTAGTGTCTCATCTGAATTATTTAACCATTTAATTCATTAGGTAGAAATAATTCTTAGGTTGGAGATGAGGAAGTGGTTTTTATTCCGTTACTTTACTCTTGAAAGACACAAGAGTGTCTTTTAAGTAGGGCAACTGACGGAAGATACTTGTGCAGCCATGTGAGATCAAATACACTTCAAATTGCATAACAAAAATGTCTCACGTGCTGCCAAGAAGCACATTATAACATGGTGTTTACATTGTCTTCAAAATATGCTCTTAGGTATCTTACTGTCTTGAGATCCTACATTGCAATCCTCCTCACAGACAGAATAAGGTTAGTTAAAGTGACACATCAGGTCTTGTTCCAAGAGAACAATGTATAGAGCTGGTGTGTGTAGCTAGGTTAAAGGGAAAAAAAAAAAAACAATCACAAACTTCTTACAGTCGGATTTGATAACTTAGTCTCTCATAATAAAATACTGGATGTCATCAAGACTGCAGTAGAACTTATATTCTTTCAGAATTTATTTCCTAAGTGACAAATGGAGGAAAAATAAAACTAATCATGTATCCTTGACAAGAAAACAAATATTCGCTTATCAACTGCTGAGTCACAGGAAGAAAAATCCTACAAATATATGATACAAGTTGAAACACACCTTTCACTGGATGCTTGAGCAAACTAAGCTCTTATATCTTTTTAAGACTAAGTAAATAAAGACTACATTATTTTAAATGCAATCTACTTAAAGGCTTCATGTTAGCATTTCTAGTTTTGGTTCTCATGCTATTCAGGTCAACAACAAAGTTCTAAAATCTCTAATGGAGCAAAAAATGAAGAATGAACAACATTCCTTGATCCTGCAACAAGATTCACCCATGCAAAGCATCGTTCTGGATCTCTGTCCGAACTTTCATAATTTGTTCCCAGTCCCTCTTAGGGATGTACACTCATTTTTCACATCCACTTCCACTCAGAGTAAGTACACCTTGAGTCTCTAAATAATTAGTTTTGTTGTTATTGTTTTTTTTAACTGATTACACTAAACTGAAATTGTTAAAATTTGCAAGCAAAGATGACAAAAGGTGAATGCCATGGCTGAACTCCAGAGGACTTCAAGTAAGTCTCTTAAATGTGTTAAACTCAGTAAAGGTAATTCTTCTCTGTGGCTCTCTCACTAAAATTAAGAAGAGCTTTTTCCACTATCATCTTTGATGTTAAAGATACAAACTCAATAGCACAAACTCTGAGCATTTTCACTGCACTGAACTCAGAAGCAACAGCTGATTGAGTAAAAGCAGAATTGCTACAGAGAAAAAAAAAATTACAAAACCCATAAGCAAACAACCACATCCCCTCACCCCCAAACAGTAACCCAAAATAGATATGTAAGTGTGCCAGAGAAGAAAAACATCTGGTTTACATTGTGTCTTTAAAACACATCATATCTAAGAGCTTAGCATGCATAAGATATGCCAGAACTACATGCATGTATATTCCATTAAAAATCTGCTTACCTCTCCCACAACTTCAATGATGTCACCAACTTTTAATTCCAGTTCATCTTCATTTTGAGGCAAATAACTGAAAGCCACCTGACATCTTCTTCGTCTGTTTCTCTCTCCTGGTGAAAATGAAGGAAACGAGGAAATTGTAATATGAAAACAAAATTCCATACCAAATATAAGCCATGCAAAATGATTAAAGATGAAATATTATTCTTCATGCACTATCAAAATAATTTGAGTATTTGCAATACTTAGTATGTCTGCCTAGAATTAGTTTATTAAAAGAGGATGGAGGAATGGTTACTTGGCCATATTATTTCTTTCAACCATTTTTATAATCTGATGCACTTAATATCATGCATCATCTGGGTGAAAACAAGTTGTGGCGATTTTTTTTTCCTATCTGTGACATTACTTAACAGTGAAAACTTAATATACATTTATACAGACATACGTATGTATGCATTTGTATTTATATACACACATTTTTAAATTTTAAATTGCGTATTTATGCGCTAATATTAGATTAAGAAAACAAAAGGAAAACTCATCCCAAACTCCCCTCTTCCCCAAAGAAGCTAGGTGTGTGACTGGGTTAGTGTGGTGAAGGTGGGCTAATGTTGATAATCAACCAGCCACTGGAAGCACTGTTATCAGCCAGCTTTCTCTCCAGCTTGGACGTCCAGGCTCCCCTGAGAAGCTGGTATGAGGGTGCATCTTTGGATGCATGACTGCAGAGAGGCTTGAATTCACAGCCTGGCAGTGGTTCTGTGATTTATGCACATGTATACACACGAATATATACACATTTTACCCAAGTAAATGATTTCTCTTACGCTACTTCTCTTAACTGTTGAACATGCTCAATACACCCCAATGTAATTGTACACACACTGTCCTAGAATGGCCTTAAGACTGACATTAAATTACAAATGGATCTCATGGTTAGTCTGTTATTTCCCTTGGAACAACATTTCTTGATAATACTACTCCAGGGAAAATGGGTAATAACAAGTTACAGAACTTTTTTTTTTTTTTTTAGTCTATTAATAAAAACCGGAGAAAGAAGGGAGAAGGGAAGCCACTGAATTTGGCTTTCTAGTGCATTATGACAGTATTTTTCACAGCCACTGCAATTTTTCCTGAGTGGCAGCTTTTTGAATGATAAAATTAATAGCTTAATGCAATGTAACCAAACTCACTCAAATTGGTTTTTTTTTCTCCACCTACAGATGACTGATCATTCTTCACCATCTAAACTAAAATGGTCCTAAATTGACAACTTTACAGAGCCACATTCAAAATAACTTAAATATAATAAATACCTTCCATACTGAGTGCTTCTTTGATTGTGCAAAAGTAAGAGGGCGGCTATTTCTCCTAAAGACAACATTCCCACTATGATTTCTAACATCAAGTAGGGATTGTTGCCTGATGTGACAGATGTCAGTTGCCACGCTATTTAATAATCAATACCGTGTGACTCTTGGAGAATATTTTTGAGTTCACTAAGAGTGAAAAATAAACACAGTTCTGGAGGTTAATAACAGAATTGCACAAATCCTTCACCTTCCCATCCCATTTTTTTTTATTTATTTACTTTATTACTGCTACAGTGAATCTCAAGAAAGTCAACATTTATCTGTTAGCCTCCTGGTTGTCTCATTTCTCACCCTCTCTTCCTGAATCTTTCTTTAAAGAAATACCTAAGTGGAGAGTAGCAAGAGGCTTAAGTACCAACCAGTTCCTTTGGTCTAATGCAAGACACAAGAGACCCAGCAGCAAATCCTTTTGGGTTTAAGCAGAAGATGCTCCTGGGCCCCATGTGCCTGCTGATGTTTGGAGCACTTGAGCAGTGCAGGAAATGGGTGAGGAGCTCTCTAGCAAAGAGGTATCTGGTTTTTCTTATATTAAAGCAACATGGGTAATACAGCAGTATAAGTTTCTAAGAAAACAGAGCTGATAGGAAAAGAGGTCAGAGTGAACAAGCAGTGCAGATACAAAACTGTTAGTAAAGAAAAACTCCCTTTTTTGCAAATGCGAATGTTAAAGTTTACTGTATTCCCACCCCAGCATCACATATTTTTTGTTTCTTAACCAGCACAAAGTCTCCAAAGGCAGCATGCTGAAGAATCACAAAGCAAAACAACAACAAAAAACAGAGACAACTAACAGCAAGTTTAGACAGAAAAAATGAAGCCTTGGTCTTCTTTTGGTATTTTCTCTTCTGCTAATATTGCCATTTACTGCTGAGTATTATTACAGTTGAAGCCTAACTGTTGATCATCTGAGATCTAAATGACGCACTGTGACCTTAAAATGTAAGGAATTTGACTGATCAACATAAATTTAATGTGAAACCATTTAGAGAAGTAATTGTGCAATGAAGACTGCAGATACTGTCTAATCTTATCCTTTTTTTTTTTCTGACTTGTAAACTGATGAAGATTTTTCATTTTTCTCCACACTTGAGCATAAGCTGAGTTCCTTGGCAGTGAAAAGTTGTTGAGTAGTGAGAACTCAGTTAAATAAACTCAGGACTTGAAAATCAGAAAAGGTGTGCTGCAAAGTCATCACTAGGTTTTGAAAGGCTTAAAAGAAGAAGAAAAAGAAAAAAAAAAAAGAGCAGTGAACTTTTACTGGCCCACATATAGCAATTTGTTGCAAGTAACCTGCTGCAGGCAGCACCACACCGTGCTCTTCCTGCTGGTTGCAGTTCTAGACTTTTTAATTTCCTGTAGCTGTGGCCCAACATCAAAAGTGTTTTGAAGGTAAAATGCCTATGAACTGCAGGATGGGAACTTAACGAGCTAAACTGTATTTGGAACAAGCAACCATGCAGAAATAACATCACTCACCCTTGTGAAAAACATCAGCTCCCATTTACATGGTTATAATAAACCTTGAAGGAAAAACATTCACAAGCCTAGTTTGTGCGGTCTTTTCTTAAAATAAATCATGCAGCTACAGAAGAATTTGCTGTGTACGTACCAGCAACTGCGAAGCATATTGCATCTGAAGCAATGGCACCCAGAGCTCGACATCTCCTGCAAAGCGTGCTGGACTTTGCCCTGCACCTTGTAAGGGCAGTGTCGGAGCCACTGAACCCTTACAAAGTATGCGCAGGTCTACCAAGGGAGCAAAGATGGACCTTGCATGCACTGCGAAAGGTGCAACGCCATGATGCATTTCAAGAGCAATGCTGGCTGCCTGCCTTGTTCGCAGCTGCCGATTGCCAGCTCCCACTCACCCCACCTGTGGCTGAGGTTCCCTCTGCCCTGAGCAGTGATGGGCTTCCGTAATTGCTCCCCAGAGTTTCACACAGAGCAAAACTTGGTAGTTTAGCACTGTAAACAACAGACTTAGTTAAACCAGCTCCTTTTTGTCTTTATTTGAAGGTTAACCCATCTCAGCAGAGCTGTCCCAAAGATGGATGTCTGAATCTGAGCCCATCCCTGAGGAGCAGAGAGAGCCTAATATCTCCAGAGGGTATTCGGTGTCATTGTAAAATAGACAACTAAAATACATCGGATGAATGACTCTCTGGAGGCACATTTTTCTATTGCTGTGACTAGACGAGACTTCAACTTGAACTTTAAAATGTCTAAATCTGGGTCAAAAGGAACGAACGTACATTTAAAGACTAGGAGAAAAAAAAGCACCTTTGAAGGAACAAATCTAATTTGCTTCAAAGTGGTGTTTGATCAGATTATAGAAATGCTGTGGTTGACTGTGATAGCAGGAGACTAGGCCTTGATCCAAAGGGGTTTCCTCCAGTCGTACAAATGCAAGAGACAAGGATTTATAGACACTGAAGCAACACCTTTACATCAACAATGAAGACAAAAGAGACGGTGACAAAGCATTGTCATTCAATACCTACCTGCCTAAGGCTCACCAAAAGCTGAGCCGATGCTACACAAGAAGTCACGCTGGGACTTACACCCCGCCATCAGACACAGGAATTGTCACCGACTGACAGTGCAGGATTTGATGACGTGCAACAGCAGCAGGGTAGACTGGAAGCAAACTACTTACAAGTAAACTGGAAATTTCAAATCCAAACTACCTTTTAAATTCTAAAACCTTTGTTATGAAACATATTTACACATGCGTGCATGTGTGAATAGCTTATACAGTGGTTTCTAGAGAGCCTACTGTTCACTGATGCCAATGGCTGTATACCCTGTGCTGTTAGTGTCAGTGTCACCATGTGGTGAATGTCACTAACAGAAGGTCCATCAACTGCACGAATCCCTTTTCTTCCATCACAAGGGAAGAAGTTCAGCAACCTGTTTTGTAACGGCACAACTATTCTATAAAAAAAGCAAAAAACTATATTCAACCAGAAAGCTTCCCAGAACAGACCCCTGGAGTGAACACCTATACCTCTCCCTGCTGACAAAACATACACCTTAAATGGCTTGCAGTGTCTTCAAAACCAGGCCACACAGTTTGGTAATTGGGTCTGTTTTAAAAAGACACAAATTGAAATCCTTGTGGCTCAGACAAACAATCCAACCCAATTGTTCCTGTATTTCCTTTTACTTTAAAGGAGTGTTGCTAAGGAAATTGCACGGGTTAGGTCGGGGATGGAGAGGCCTGAGTCAAGCATTGCAGCGTGAGGAGCCTGAAGACATTTCTCCCACATCTAAAGAGAGAGCTATTTCAAACGTCACAGCTAGAGCACATCACAGCCCCTGCAGACCAACGCGCTCCTCTCTGCCCTGGGCTTGCTGGGCAGGCTTGGGGGACCCACCGAAGGAGACTGAGATCCACTGGGCCACCTGTAAAGTAGGCGCAAAGTGACTGAACTCTGTAAAACTGCTAGAGAAAGAAGTTCCTTTCCGGCAGGTCTATTGTGAGGAAAATGACAAATCGGAGGACAAGTTTCCTGCCTTCAGATTTCCCCGCATGCAGCAGAATCTGCCCATCAGTTGCACTTCCCATCCCCTTCCAGCTTTCAAAGCTAAATCTGTAGCTGGGGGGAACTGGTTCAGAGCACAGCGACTTCTGGTTAGACACGCTGGGCTGTGATCTGACTCAGTCAGAAACCGGTTCTAAATTTAATGTGCAAGAAGACAAAAGGCTACTATAGTACAACTAAGAGGAGACGTATACACTTTTAGCCTGCATGTTACCAATTTTGACAGTACTGGTGGAGTTTTGGTATAGCTATTTTGGACTGCCAGACTAGATGGTTGCTGCATGATCTTTTTTTTTTGTTGTTGTTGCTGTTGTTGTAAAATCACTGAATTGTGTATATTAAAATGCAAATGTTAAGAAACAGGCTGAGCTACAAGAAAATTCTTCTTCAAAGCACTGCCCTCCATAGGTGTTTTTGAGAAACAGAAGCGTTTAAGAACAATTAAGAGCAAACATCAAGTATAAAAACGTATATAATATATATATCTTTTTTAAGTATACAGTGTACAGAAGACAGTGTTAAGAGACTTCAAAGTCCTGCTCACACTCAATGCTAATGTGGATTTTGTCACTATCTTCCACAACACAAGGACTTCACTTATACCCACCCACTAGCAGAAATACTAAATAATCATTTGAAAAGGCACTACCAAAATTACCAAGTTCCAATTTCAATTATTTCCTGGAGGATTTTGGCAGTATTTTTCTGACCTGGGATGTGACATGTCAATTCCAATTCTCTCATCACCCACATGCTGTTAGAAGGGTGAGTGCTTTTGGCTGGACGACAAAATATTCTGATTGCAGACTGTTCCCTGTCTAGCCGAAAACAGAAGTAAGCTGTGTGTGAATATTTTAAGAAGGACTTTTTGTTTGTTTGTTTGTTTTGTTTCAATTTGTGAAACCATTTCACCAGAGAAAACTGCAAGGAGGGGAGAGGGGAGAAGGAATATATTAGATGCTCCCGGGACTCTACCAAACACGTTATGTAAAACTGCTGTGTTTTTGTACAAGCAGATGAACTGGAAAGTGCCCTGCTTTGATGTGTGCAGCTGAATCATGGAGATTGCAGGACTCCTTTAAACACATTTAAGCTACAACACAATGTGCCGTCACTGTTAGTAATGTTACTATGAGTGTGTTAATATTCTACTGCTGTTGAGAAGTAGGTTTCCTCTTGCTGGACTCCACAGCAGTACTTCCAGGTTCCAGCCATCTGATTGCTGCTTTGGATTTTATGACCAGGTTTTGTTTGTAAGGAACCTGAAAGCCTGGAAGACACATTTTTGTTATGCCATTATGTTTTAATCCACAGTCAGAAGAATAGTGAACATGATATCATTTAATAAATTCATTCTTTTGTTAAGAACGTGGAGCAACGTTCAGGTTTTACATCAGGTATGAGACTTTCCCATAGCAACAGTAATTACTGGAAGTGACTTAGAGCAGCAACGTAGCACCAGTGGTCATATGCTGTTAGGAGAAAACCATTAATTAGCTGAGAAGTGGAGCACTTCAGTATGCCACGGTAGGAGCCAGGCTTGTGCGTCTGACAGACAGAACTGAAATATCAGCGAAGCCAAGATCATTATTTAAGTCTAACCTGAAGCAGAAGCAAATGCTATAAAATTAACTGTAAAAAAAACTCAAAAGACCACTGCGCAGTTTAACCATAAAAAATCTATACCACCAAAAATTCTTTTTCTGAGTCTGAAACACACTAAATATATACAAAAGACATAGAAATTTCTGTAAGTGTAATATCAAGAATGAAGTCAAACCATCATGCCATCCTTACTAGAGAATGAAACAAAGCAAGTCCAAATTCCAACAGCAACACTTGGTCTTGCCACATAGCCTGCATTTTTTATATTCTTTTAGGGGGAAAGTGTAAATACATATTAAACTACACATTAACTTAACCACATGCAGAAGTGAAAATGTGCATGTTCATTCAAGCTACTAGTTCTAGAACTTGTATCTTTTAAGCTTCGTACTCTAAATAACCATTTTGGATCAGCATTGCAGGTGAAACACTCCATCACAAGATGAAAATTGGAAGTCGGTGACAGGGTTTTGAAAGGGATTTTAGAACTGCAGTTTAAAAGCAGTTATGCAGTCCTGATCAAGACTGGACAAGCTCGCTCAGCTTCTCACCACTTCCAAAACCAACTATTCCTACAGCTGGAAGAGATGCAGAAACAGCCATCAGCAGAAAGTGCTGCCTTTACAACACCTTTTGTTGAACAAGCTATTCTCTTGCCCATTCTCAACAATCCCTCTCGGTTAGTGTCTTTCATGAGCAGTGCAGTCCAAGAAGCACCAAGTATTCCTGTCCTCAATCCAAGGCATATTTCAACAGGGTGACTTGCCCCAGTCATCCATCTCTCTGGGACTTCGTCCACAGTGACAAGCACTAGCTGCCAGTCATGGCACTAGGATTCCCCATCATCTCTAATGCAATTAGTAACTATCAGACATGAGAAGGCCCAACACAAGGTCTTAACGCTTGTCTTTATATTTGGTTTCTTTTCTCATACTCAGAAAATTTGCAAGGATAGACTACATAAACAGATTGTTATACTTGCTAGCATATATTTCATGTGAAACAATTGTATAAGGAGCTTTAAAAATACTGTAGACAACATACCTGTATCAATAACTTAGCTTTTCTAAAGAGCAAGAAGAGACACACAAACTTGAAATATTCTTTCATGGATGGCAAATAACGTTTTAAAATGCCAGAGGAGAAATACCACAAGATTTCCAATTGACCCATAAAAGCCATTTTCTTTTTCTATTCTCATTGCATAGATCTTATCGTGTCATTGGATAATCCCACAATATTATCCCCTCATCCACATTTTGAGATCTAGTTATTTTTCTTAAAGAACACCAATAACTGTGCAAGTTCATTTTTAGCTACCAGACTATCAGTGCTTTTTGACAGGTCCTCAACTTCTGTAATGACATTACAGACCAAGTCTTACTCTGACCTCTGCTACACTGGTTTCAAGTAAGCCTCTTTTATCAAGGGCTAAAAACCCGTCATCAGGATTTAATGTGCACTCCAATAGGTAACAGTGCGCACTAAACAAATGCCTCGAAAATGATGGAAAGATTCAACAAATACAGCAACTGATTTTCTGGTTGCTGCACTCATGAGAGCTATTACAAAATGAGCATCTGCGATAAAACACCACTTAACAAAACCCAAACATCTCTTTCATATTGGGCGCTTAGAACATCAGTCAGATTTTTAATCTAGAATCTCATTTTCCTCTGGAATATTGATACGATTTACGTATTTGTTTTGAAGCCATTAGAGCAATAAAGTTAAATTTTAAAAAAAGTCGTAAGTCCACAGACAGAGGATACCTCATCTTCCTGTCCAGTGATATTCCTAAAGTCTAGGAAATTATATTTAATTTGCCTCGGTACACAAGCCCACACAAATCTTAAATTCTAGGAAGCTTACGCGTGAAACTAGGACATGTCTTCGTAAACTGGGAAAATGACTTGCCTGGTCCAATGAAATGGGTCTGATTCTGCAACTCTTACATGGGGACAAGTGCTCACTTGGGCAGAAACACTCCCCATGTGTGTCTTCCAGGGCAATTAGGCCATGACATTCTCAACACCTAGTGGAGAACAGCGCTGCTCCCTGAGCTGGGGACACGGAGCAGCTCAGCAGGCGAGGTTATACAACTCTCTGTCCTTCAGCTTGGCTAAAAGAAGAACACACCAGGAGGAGCCCTAAATTGCACTCCTCCTGTTATGATTTGTTATTATTTCTCAGCTAAAAGTGTGAAAACGCTATAATCCAAAATAACCTGCTGCTTGAAAAGGCACGTTATGCTGTGCTTTGCTATTTGAGGATTGCCCAGGTGTCCAGGAGTAGAAATTCAGGAGACCAATAAATAAATATGATAAATCAAAATAAATCAATCACTCTTGCTGTTGCTAGCCAACTGAAGCCCAGAATCTGCCCTATGAGAGCTGAGCAGAAAGTCGGTTTCCCAAAAGGCATGAAATTGAAAAGTAACATTCACTGTTCCACAACATCCTTGAAAATGAACAGCGCTACGGCACCCACACAAGATACTTCTCTTCACAAGCACAGGACAAATATCTGCCACATCAGACGTGTATCGCCATCCTCCAAAACTGAGCAACAGAAATGTGAAAACAGAAATGAATCAAAAGGCTGTCTGTTTTGGCAAGTCCCCAGCCTACGTACACAGTGCAGGGGCAGCACAAGTTGCTCCCAGCAGTGCTGGAGAAAGGGAGGCAAGTGTTTTGTGAGAGCTGCGTATCTAGCCAGTCCTGCAGCATCTTTTGCTTTTGGTGGGCAGAAACTCTGAATGCTACAGGCATTTTCCCGTATTTTCTTGGTTGTTCCCATCATTCAAACAAAGCTCTGTGGTATTGACAAGCATTCATTTTTACCAAATTAAACTGACAAATGAGCTATTACAAGCAATGGTTCATGACAAGAAGGTAGCTAGCAATTTGGTTCTTTAATAGTGTCATTTTCAAACAATGCCAGACAGACCATGTTCTTTTGATCTCCTTCCTTTTACCTTTTCAACAAGACTCTAACACATTCAAAAAGCTGTAATTTATCAAGAAGGTGTTTAATCAAAAGAGACAAAAGGTACACAATGTTCAGTTTCTTCCTTTCTGCCTTTTACCGTAAGTTCTCCCAGAAAGCAGGCCTTACACCTCAAAATCTGCTGCTGAGCAAGCATCCAGAGCTTTATAGCCCTGAGCGTAAGGGATTTGCTCGCCTGCTATCATTAATGCCAAAGAAACAACATGTATCAGTATTAACAAATCCAATTGCCAGTGGTGAGTGGCACATTTCCTTCAAGTGCTGGAGAAAGAGAAGCGTGACACTTTGCTGGGGAAAACACAGAATGTAACACTACTTCCAAAAGTTAATTTAAATGATAAGAATTGTTGTTGTTACGCTGCATCCCAGCTATTTCATGTCAAACTCCCTTAAGAAGTTCTTTCTTGCTTCCAGACACGCTCAATTCTCCCACCCTGGCTTTCTGTGCTTATTTTTGGTACATCTCTTCATACACGAAGAAGTTCCTCTGGACAGTCCAGCTCCTGAATCGCACCTCCATAGATCTGCCATCTTTCGGTGACTCCGATGAAAGTTCCTACACAGGCCTGTAGGCAGCTCCCAGGGAGAAACTGAAAAGCAAACTGGAGAAGGCCTACTGCATCTCAATCTCTCAAAAGTATTGTCCATCTATTAAACACTGTTTTGCCTTGCTGAGGAGCATTTATCCCAACACGAATGCATTCCCAAAAGTCTGTAGAACTCTCCAGGTAAGACTGGTATCAAAATGAATTAATAATACATTGCCAATAAGGCTGGAAGCAAGTGGTGTAAAAACTCAAAAAATTGCTTGTTAGCGTATCTGGTTGCACCATTCACCTCTCAGGTAATCTTAGACATCTGTACTTCACTACACAGTCTAGAAAAACAGAAGCCAGCCCTGCATTTCTTTCAAAGTATGAGTTTTATTACAAAAAAAAAAAGACTCGTTATGCACCACAGGGAAAACTTTTAAATTATGCCTTGTCCACTGACTTATGGTCTTGATGCTGCATTTTTCTCCCTTATGCCTACACCTTCATTTTATTTCATACACCGTTCACAAGCATTTGCATATTACTTCCCTTCCAAGTTTGTCAGGATTGTTTGGAGAAGAGTTAAGATGATCAAAAGGTTTGTTGCCAAAAAATGAATGTATTTTTTGTGTTCAATACACCCAGAGCACTCCTGGACATTGAGTTGCGGACAACGGCTCAATGCCCAGGTGGAGATCAGTAACAAGTGGTGGTCCTCAGGGGTCAGTACTGAGATCGTTGCTGTTAAACATCTTTGTCAGTAGCATGGACAGTGGGATCGAGTGCACCCTCAGCAAGTTTGCTGACGACACCAAGGTGGGTGATGCAGTTGACACACTGGAGGGAAGGGATGCCATCCAGAGGGGCCTGGACAAGCTTGAGAGGCGGGCCTGTGTGAACCTCATGAGGTTCAACAAGGCCAAATGCAAGGTCCTGCATCTGGGCTGAGGCAATCCCAAGCACAGATACAGGCTGGGCAGAGAATAGATTGAGAGCAGTCCTGAGGAGAAGGACCTGGGGGTGTTGGTTGATGAGAAGCTTGATATCAGCTAGTAATGTGTGCTTGCAGCCCAGAAAGCCAACCATACCCTGGACCACATCAAAAGCAGCGTGGCCAGCAGGATGAGGGAGGTGATTCTCCTCCTCTGCTCTGCTCTCTTGAGACCCCACCTGGAGCACTGCGTGCAGCTCTGGGGGCCTGAAGGGAACCTACAGGAAAGCTGGGGAGGGGACTCTTTGTCAGGGAGTGCAGTGATAGGACAAGGAATAATGGTTTTAAACTAAAAAAGGGTATATTTACATTAGATATTCAGAAGAAATTCTTTACTCAGAGGGTGGTGAGGCCCTGGCACAGGCTGCCCAGAGAAGCTGTGGATGCCCCATCCCTGGAGGTGTTCAAGGCCAGGCTGGATGGGGCTTTGGGCAACCTGGTCTGGTGGGAGGTGTCCCTGCCCATGGCAGGGGGTTGGAACTGGGTGGGCTTTAAGGTCCCTTCCAACCTAAACCATTCTAACATTTCTATCATTCAGTATTCTCAAGTAACAGTTACAATCATCTTCCAACAGCTTGTTAGCCACTACTTCATCTCCCTTGCTGCATTTCTCAGAAATGATTATCCCCTGGTTCCATTACAGAAATTCCCATTTGTCTATCCCTAGAGGCCTAATTTGGCCATAATGGCCAACATAATTAAATGTTAATAACACAAGAGAGATCTGCAAGTATACTTAGATATTTAGGTACATAAAAGGTTAAGTTCACTCTAAAAGGTCCCTGCTTTTACATCTTTCAAACACTTTGTAAAATTTCTTCCACAGTTAAGTTTTTAACACAGCCCTGGTAGTTGCTGCACGGTAAGTATCCAAGGCACAGACACAAACCACATGATGGAATATTTTATAATCCTGAGTTGCGTAAATAGAAGACAGAAAGAAGTAGAATAACTCGACATCAAGGAATAGATGCCTTCTAAGATGCAAAAAGGGAAAGTCACTCTGGAAGTTAAAGCAGATTCAGTCACAAGAGCAGGGAACAGGAGCTGCTCCAGCGTAAATGGGAAACAGAAAACTTGGAGTATCTTATAACCTCAAGAAAAGATACCAATATCAATGTGACACAAAGTTGGCATCTACACACTAAACCTAAACACCGTTGCCCACAGCTATACAAAACCCTACTTCCCCAGCTTTTTCTCACTAATCCTCCATTATTCTGTTTCCCTGCATGACCAATAAAAAACAAAATCCCGGAGAGATGCGTTTTCATCTTTACAAGAATGAAATAAAAAAGCAACAAAATCAAGGACACTTGGATGTTTTCTGCCGACATCCTCTACATTTATAAGGGCAGAAAAATGATGGGAGTTGATACCGTGTAATTAATATACCAGTCATGCTGATCAAAATGCCAATACAATAAAACACTTTGCTACAACTTCTTCACCATAATTAATGGCAATCATTATTGAAGCATGAAAACATAAATGCACACAACTTTTCATAATATATTCCTGGCACTTCGTTACCTGCAAGATTTACAAATACTAAATAGTTCTCCACCAATATATTCCCTGCTCTGTATTCATTAATACTACTCAGTATACAGATAAAGACAAAAGGATGACATAGTCATCAGTTTATAACCTTATATTCTACCTGTGTACAGTGACAGGCTTGCGTAATCAGTCCACATGCCTCTTCCATCAGCTTGGAAGAACGTGTACAGAACTGCTTCTTGTTCCAACAGCTCATTTAAGTTCTATCCACACATGAGCTGCTGAAAATCTTGCTGCCATCTCAGCCCACTGATCATTAGTGACTTCACCTTTACTTTCATATGCATTACACAAAATGTGATAGTCAAACATTACAATTGCTGCATCTGTCACTGGAACCACTGCTATGTGTCAATATGGTATTTGTATTTGTTAGAGAGTCAGAAATACATACTACAAAGCCATCGCGCACCTCTTTAAATGCTGAAGCTATAATTTTGGTAATTGGTCTTACCCAAGAGGGCTTCTTTATATGGAGTAGAAAGGGTCACAGAAAAACACAGGGCCACAACAGCAATTAAAATAATGCATGCTCACAGGAAGAAAGCTGTTAACAACTCCCTCAGTACTCAAAGTACAACATTTTTGAACGCTCTTGTCTTATGTGCAGAACCTGACTACTTTACGTACAAACAACCACTAAAATCTCTCTTTAAAAAAAAATAAAAATCACCATTTTGGGTTACTCTTTGATGCTGCTGGAGATGAGGAACAGAAGGCACACACAGCTGCCACCAGCAGCCCGTGGAGGACTGAGGAATCACAACTTGCCTGCCCAGCAGGCTGCCCCTGAGCACAGCCCCTCCATCCTGCCTCGCACGGACACCTGTCCCCGCAGCACAGCTGCAGCTTCAGTGAACTTCCTCTTCCAGGCTAATGCCCGGATTTGTCCTCAGGGCTTAAATTATTTTGTATGTTATGAACAGCAGTAGCATGTTTGCTTACAGAGCTACAGCATATCCTGATACAGTTCTCTGCAAATATTAAATCACCTAGTAATAGCAGTCCAAATGCCTTCACAAAATGCAGCACCTGGGAACTAATAAGAGCCCTGTCTGTATTATAAAGCATGTGCTGCTTATGTTATTCAAAGCCAGACACTAAGAACATTCAGTAATACAGGAAGCTTTATTTAAGCATATAATATCAATATCTAAACTGAAAAAATAATTTTTAAAAAGGCAAATGTAGGACTCCATATCTCAGACTGAATTTTAAATCAAGCACCACACAATAGGTACTTCATATCTATCTGCCGCAAGGGAAGATTAATATAAATATATGTAAAGCTTTGCGTAATTATCTGTCTTTTGCCTTTGAAGGTAGCTGCTGAAGTATGCAGCTGATAAATTACTTCAGAGGCAAATAAGTTATGCTATTTATTTACAGAAGTACCCTTGTAAGTAACTTATGACTTAAATCAGTCTTTTTTTTATTAAATTCATTTCCTTCTCTGCTCTTAGATCATTTATTTTATGTTCCTATTTTGCACTATTCACAGGTGTTCAATACCTCAAAATCCGCTAAGAGAGCTGAACCCTGCACTCTGTTAAGATAAAGAATAAGAGAGTATTTATACACGGGAAGAGTGCAGTTAGGTGGGATGCTGAATTGGTAGCAAAAGGCAGAAGCAAACACAAGACACTTCGTCTCCTTTTCCAACAGATCAAGTTTAACCCAAAGCTGGGATGACGACAAATCTGATGATCATTTGGCCTTCATTATGGAACTAATGCATGGTCATGCAAAACAATTTGCAAGGGATACGTATGCATGTAAAAGACCCCTGCACTCCATATAGCTCAGTGAACAAAGTCAAATTTGTATGTGGAAATACAGGAAAACAGAACTAAAGAACCTCTCTAAAGGAAGACCACCTTTTGCAGTACAGACCACGTCACTCGGTGGCAATATGCTTGCGTCCAGACAAATCCAGAGGGACTTTGTAAATATGGTCCCTTCTTTTACAGTACAAAGTACTGGCAGCTGCTGCACAACTGTCAGTCCTTCATTTTTCACTTCAGTGCTTTCACTCAGCACAGAGATCCACATGAATGATAAAATATTCACCAAAGTATCTAGCCTTTTTCTTAAAGTGGGAGTTCAAAAATACTCCCTTTCTGAGTCAGAATAATTACTTCATATCTGATTTTGCTCCCAATATTTTAAATGCAGCATGTAGAAACCTAGAAAGAATATACTGCAGCGTTGGGATTGGGTTGCAAAGTTTTACTGTAACAAGTCTCAGATTCCGGGGTCCTTTGGCACCTTCAGTACAGACCTGGGTGGTTTGAACAAGAGATCCTTGAAGAGATGAGCATATTAGGGCAATATGCTCTCACCAAACTAAAGATACCAGCTGTTCTGAAATAACTTGGAATAAATTCATATAGTTAAGAAAGAAAAGTGGCCTTTGAATTTTTGTTCCCACCGATGATGAAAAAGATCTGAGAAAGCACTATACTGGATACATAGCACAACAGACAATGTCCTTGCATTTCCCCATGCCCAGCTGACCTGCCTGTAGCCAAAGGCCATTGAACAAGAGCAGATTACAATCCAAGTACAGAAGAACTGCTTCTCCTTATTAAAAGCAAGCAAAGTTTGCTTACAAAGTCATTCATTGACAGTAAGAGCTTTTCTAGATTTTGAGATCCAGCAACTGATAAAAAACGAAGAAATGAAACAAAATATTTAGAATATTGGAATATCACTTTGCCTATCCATTGTCCTGCTTTATTTTCTTGTGAATTCTTAATCTCCAAGACATCTGTTATCTCATGCTGGCAAAGAAAAGAATCTCAAGAAGAAAGCAAATGAATCATTTATCATCTGCCCTCTCTCCTCCTGACTGCTTCTCTGCTGATTTCAAAAGATACGGGAACAGTTTATTTATAAAAGGTACCATTAGTACCTTCTAATTTTGAATGTATTAACTGATTGTTTTCTTCTACTCATACCACATGCCCCAAATTCCAGGACTGTATTTATCTCTTCTTAGTTACTTTGTGCATATTCAGATTTCTCATTGGTTTAGGTTTGGTCTACATAAGTATATCCTTTGTTTTAAAAGAGTACTGTATGAGGAAAGTTAGAAGTAACACAGTGTGTGCAGACAGAGCTCACTGATGCCATGATCTTCTGAAGAAATTTGTCAAGACAGGCAATTGAAAATGAAATTGCTCCATTGCTGTCCAGTGTGGGAGCTTCTCTGTTTAAAGCTGACAGTTTACAATGCGATGCATTACTGGGCCCCGCTGACCACACAATGGTTACCTGAGCCATCTATGCTAGAGTTACTGTTCTAATAGGGGAGCACTAGCAGGAAAGACAGGCACACCTCAGCAAGTCTTTGCCCTGCATTATAACAACACCCCTGACCTTTCCAGTCTTTCAGCATCTGCTATAGCCAACACTTACTAATGTTTACTTTTTTTGCTGTGCTCTCACTCCATCCACAATGCATTCCCCTGGCCTTTCCTGATAGCTTTCCATCCTTCTCATATTTAGCTCTTCCTTCCATGTACAGTGACGCTTTCTAGAGTGCTCCACTCCAAAATGTCTTTGCAAATACAGAATAGTAAGTCTGCATTTTAAGAAACTAGCTTCGCTTCTGCAATAACTCAGAACTTGTGCCTTGAGCATTCAAAACTACAAGTTCCTGTCTGTGCAGCATGTTGTTATTTGTCCAGAGACTAGAAAAGTAGTAGCCCCCATCTCTGGGGCTGCCTTCCAACTCCAGCTATGCTATGACTATATTTTAAAGTCACTCTTTAATCCCTTCATCCCATATGATTCCATACTATTTCTCTGTTATTAATCTTCCTTGTCTACAGCTAGATTGCTAAAATCCAACCAAGCTGCTCTGAGGCACTCTCCGTCCTGTGAGTCAGCCTCTGACAGGAGATGCTGAGAGCAAAGTATATTATTGCAACTAGGTGGGAGCTGTCAGCAAACCCACAGAAACTGGATTTCATGTATTTGATGCCTTCCCTTGTTTACAAACCTCATGTTAGTATAACCCATCCTCCAGCTCACCAGGCTGAAATGAACTCCCTTAGGATCTTATTTGCGGTAAATGCCACTTGGGATCAGACAGCAAATATGAGAGCTGCCAACTATGAGGACTGGCATTTCCAGTCCTGGAGACAGC
Source organism: Cygnus olor (assembly GCF_009769625.2). NCBI lineage: Eukaryota > Metazoa > Chordata > Aves > Anseriformes > Anatidae > Cygnus > Cygnus olor. The sequence goes on along the minus strand of NC_049169.1, from coordinate 126,906,278 downwards.
CCCTCTTCAGCACTCTTCATCCCTATCTTGCTTGCTAGCTGGCAAGACTTCTTCTGTTTAGGTAATTGAAACACATGGGAAAATGGATTTGTCATTGTTATACCCAAATCCTCCAGAGCTGCTGTTTATTTACATTCTTAACCTCAAAGAGAAATCAAGAAGATAAACTTCAGCATTTTTGCTCCTCTTTGTATTTTGACAAAGTTGGCATAAGATGAGCCAAAGAGGAATAGCTTCATGTGCGTAGAAGTATGTGAAACGCTTATGTATATCTGCATGTTACTAAATCATTTAAGCTTAGTGTATGGAACAGGGCAGCCAGAAACCTTGAGAAGCTGTTTCATAAGCAGCAGAATTAACTAAGTTTAGAGACCCGTGGATTTGCACCTAGTGTCTTATAGTCCGCTCAGCCTCCAGCACCACCCTTGCCCCAGCTTCCACTCACATGCTATACCTGTGAGTATACACGCTGGGACTGCTGCAGAGCTACACAGCTACTGCCTGCCTGCCCGGCACACCCATGCCACTTGGCCACTGGCTGCTGCCTCTACATATGCAGGTTTTCACTCAGTTAAGATACTTAGATGTTATACTTCTCTATTCAGCTTTCACCTTAAAAGAACTATGGTGTTGCTAAAAATGCCCTTGAGACCTCTACTCTTCTGTCAAATCTAGCCAGTAAACTCCAGCAGGCTCCAAACAGCCAAGGGAAGGAGGGCAATGCTTTCAAACAACATTTGTTCCATTAGCAAATTGGACTAAAACTCATAGTAGCAAAGGCTTCTAGAAAAGTCCCAGCTTTATGGTAAGTTTCCTATAGGACCTGGAAAATTAAGTTTTCATGAAGATATATGGCATATATGAGGAATCTGTTTATGAGAAGTGTCTTTTTCTCTCCAAAGACACTGTTAAATTTTTGTTGCAAAACCAGTTCCAACTACCACACTACATTTTGTGCTGTAAGAACTCGGCAAGAAGAGAATTGAAGAAAACAAAATCCTCATAATATTCTGCACTGTGTGCGAATCAACTGCCTGTTTTCCTTGAATTTATTTAAAAAAAATCTTCAGAGCAGTAGTAGTTTCCCTAAATTGGGTCCAATATTTAAACTGAAAAGCTTAGGTGGAAATCTAATGTAATCTCTAATACCTTACATAATGAGACAGCTACTAATGAGCTGCCTCCTCTACAGGGGGGACTGCAAAGGACGCAAAAAGCATCCACTCCCACATTAAATATCCTTTGGTCCCAAAGATGCTGTAAATTTTCCAAACACACTTCAAATGACCACTTGAGCACAGTGCCACTCTTGCAAATCAAGCAATGAATTTTGCTACACAAATGGCAAGGCTCACCCAGAACAGAGCAAAGGCAGATACTTCAAACAAACTTAAGAGCTACTTTTTAATCACTTTGCCTCCTTCCAGACATGGTCAGTTCACACTTGTATCCCCTGTTCCATGGCACAGAACTTCCTAAAAGCTGATTGCAGAACCTGTGATTGCTGTATTTCGTGTCTTTATGTTAAAAGGCTGTCTGCCTTTTGATTTCCATAAAACTATTTCCTATGTGTGGCACAGTAACTTCCCATAAAAAAATCAGAATAGTAACTGATTAAGAAAATAAGCAGTCTGTCTCTTACTCAGGGGATCTACTGGCAACCGTATTTCTAATGATTTTAACTTACCCTGTATTTTCATTTTTTTTCAGTGGGTTTTTAATTATACACTGAAGCATTTTTATTCAGAAATAACACAGTCTTATTTCACCATACCAAATGCCAGCTTCTAAGCTGCACAGCCACCAGCTGCGGTGAGCTCTTTGCACACAACTCCCCATCAAAAGCCTGTCACCTTGCTTGTTGCAAGTCTCCCTCATTCAGTAGCTGACACAGATTTCCCTCCTCCATACATCCGGGCATGCCATGAAGAGTTGTGTGACTCTTCACCCTATCACCCTTCAGCTCTGCCTCTAGGGCCATGACCAGTTCTGCTCCTGACAATGTGCTGTGAGTGGCGACAACTTCGTGTCAGTTCTGATCTGTGTGAGGAGAAAACTCCTTGTCAATTTAACTAATTCCTGAAATCCAGTTGCACAGCTCTCCTAAATCCATCCAAGAATGCACCTGCATCCAAGACCTCCTATTCAACCTGCCATCAAACCCTTACCTTTTTTTTCCCCACTGCAGCATTCACACAAACTACTCCTATTCCAGCATCTCAGCACGGGGCTACCTCCACAAACTTTCACCTGGACACTGCCTAAGGCTCCTTACTGTCACGTCAATCAACATGCTGGAGCTGTCCGTGTGGAAACAAACAATTTCTTTTAGTTTACCGGCCTTCTCTTTGTTTGTATTCTGTTTTCCTTAAACTGCTTCTTCCTCTTGGCAATGTTATATATCAGCTCCTGAAACAAAGCTACCTGAATACACCAGGGAATTTCACCTGACTGGCACTCTTCCTTCACGGGTACAAAATATTTTCTGTTTCAGAAACAAATGTTTTCCAAGCTCTCTGCTTGACCAGACTTTTGATCCCAGACAAGGCAGACAGGTTGGTTTCATACCTTGCCTTCTTGGCAGCCCTTTTGATGGCATCTGTACACCTGGCACTACGTGGCTGCTCACCTTCTCCTTCTGAGTTGTACGCAGTCTTCCAAGACAACTCTTGTGTCAGCTGTTAGGATGATGCATTAACATGCACGTAAATATCTTCGAGATTTAACAGACCCAGTAGTTTGAGTTTCGTTATATAAATGGAAACAGAATTATTTAAATAATTAAAATTTTCAATGAGACTGTTTATCTACTTGTTGTAATTACTGTAAACTACAGAAATGAGGAAAAAATATCTGTTTTTTTCTGCTATTCAGTTTATGTTGTGCATTTGAAAGCACTCTATTAGCTTTCCTATTTCTCTGACACTACCAGTTTCTTTTTTTTTTAGTGGGATTTTCATAAAATGCCATAGGAGAATATCAATTTGAATAGAAACAAAAACGTAACTGGAGAACCAGTCAATGAGGAACACATGAATAGAAACTCCTTCACCTTAAAACCAAGAAAAAAAAGTCTGTCTAGGTTTAAAGTCTGCAATGTCTCTACATCTTTTCTAGTTTTGCTGGGATAAACACTATCTTTTCCTAAAAATAGCTGTCAAGTTCCTCTTGTCTTTTCCATTACACTCACTACACAAATTAGAAGTTACTTCCTCAAAGTTAAAGGTTGTGAATAAATAGGCCTCTGTCTCATGTCAGCTGCATCTGTAATGAAATCCATTTCCAAAAATGTTCTGCAGCCACGAGAAGCAACAGGGCAGGGGAGACGGGGTCTATACACAACTGTGATGCTGGGTTTTTGGGGCACTGACCAAGCCCTGTTCCTCCCCAGTGAAAGACAAAGGGGAAAGCAACAAACCATTCAAACGGAAAAGACGGCATCTGGTTTTCTTTAGGAGCTGATTTAACCAAGGACCATGAACCATGTCTGAGACAGTTTGACAGACCATCACCATCTCACAGCACTTTTAGAACAACTTCAGCTGCAAGCAAAGAAAAGGCAGCGCTGCTGCTCGCTGTGCTCCTTCCAGCTCCTGCAACGCTCCTCTCCCTCCTGAAGGATTTGGGCAGCAGTGTGGAGAGCTGGGCAGAGAACTGACCTCGCTATTAAAAACAACCTCTGCACTGTTCCTTCTAGTTTAACGTTAACACCGATCATTCTCCTAATCCAGCCCATCATGCAGCAGCCAAATGTCTGCACCAGAGCATGGAAAGAAGAAAAACAGAGGAAAGATGGCTTCTTTTTTCTTTTTTTTTTTCTTTACTTTTTTGGTGGCAGTGCTGGCTTAACATGGTTCTGAAAGCACAGCCTCGGGCTCACTTTTCAATGTTTAATACTTTTGTTTTCCCCTATAGCTGCCAGGCATGTGAGCAAAACTGGTTCTCCTTAGGTCACTGGAGCTTTTTCATTTAAATCATTTCCTGGACACTTCCTGACCTCTCCTGAATTCCCAGAAGTAACAATGACCCACGTAATTTAGGATAACACTATGCTGAGTCAGTAGTCTAGCAAAGTATTCCTAGGCCTGACAAAATATCAAGTAGTTGCACAAACGAAGTAATAATGGCTGGCGCTGCATTTTACAGCTCATCCAGAGCTAGATACCAGCCTACAGATCAGGGACATCTGAAATCTGTCACAAGTCTGCACAAGGTAGTGCTAAATGAAGCAGGGAAATAAAAAAAATACAGCATTTAAATTTATTTAAAACAAATGGTGCTAATGACTGAAGCTTCTCTGAGGGTATTTTTATTCGCTATTTTACCACTGAAAGATCCCCAGGGAGAGAAGATGACAGCCAACAGGAAAATGCATGACCCAGAGAAAAAAACAAAAAAAAACTACTTAAAAGTATATGATGGCTTAGATTCAAGCTGCTGGACAGCTGGGACCCTACCGCACCCTGACGGATCACCCAACGCAGCATTACCCTTGTCTTCTCTCATGGCACGCTGCTCAAGAAATCCAAGCAATGAATATGGTGCCAGGCTGAGTGCTGGAGCTGGGCAAAGCTGAGAAAATCTAGTCCCTAGAGAAAAGAGTGTCAGAAACAGATTCTGGAGCAGGCAAGGATTGCTGGGGAGAGCAGATTTATCCCAGGCTGCCATGGGCGGCCCAGGGCCTTGCGGTGCCCATACTCTCTGGAACGGCCTGTGGACCTCAGTGGCAAATGTATGAAGATGCGTCCCACAGCAGATGTTGCAGTAAACAGCGACAAGCATGAAGTGCTTCACTGGGCTACGCAGCCCACACAGAGGACCACAGTAATGGCACCACGCTGACGCTGACTTCAGTATTGTTCCAAGCTAATGCAGGTACTGCAGTGAGCTGCTTCTCGCCAGGAAGACCTCTGCCTAGCCTCTGTTTCAGTTTCTAAATAAAGTAGTTGCTGAAGTTAGGAAATAATGGCTCTTGCTGTGTGACAGCTAATAATAATCTCCCATATCGCAATCTTGTGCTTAGGGCCAAGAAGCAACAATCAGCCACTTGCCAACATTTCCATGTTTCACCCCTTTGTTGAGCACAGCCACCCTACGAAGGAGCTTAGAAAATAAGCATCGTCAGCAATACGCACGGAATTTTTAAAGAGGATGATACTGCAATTAACACCAAGCAAGAAACAGGCTCAAGCACATACTTACAATTGAAAAGGAAATGCAGAAAAACATAGAATAGGAACTACTGCAAATTACTGGTGCATCTTAACGGCGACATAGCATTAGAAAGCAGTGAGACAATTGTAAAAAAAAATATGGTACACAGTAGGATACATCACAATGCACCACAAACAGCAGCACAACTTCCCATGCTGTGAGCATCTTGATAATGCTGGAGTAGACTGTATGGGAAAAAATTCTGAAATAAGATGAAAGATTCATGAAATATTCAATGAATAAAATTTAGGAAGTATCATGCCAGTAGAAACAGGAAATATACCTCGGTATGCATAGTATCTTGTTACTCAAGTCACTGCACCTGCATTATATAGGAATCTGAAAACTGAAAGCCTACATAGCTAATAATGCCATCCTACTCAGAATAATCCAAGCCATGCATTATCAACACTGCCTGATACCCGTTTTTCATATCTAGTTATGGCAGAGCAAATTTCCCTAACTTCCGGGGCTTTTAAGCAGATGAATCAAAGTACTTTACACTGTGTATGAAAAATAATTAACATTAATGGAGTGAAAAGTTCATTCTAGGCACATCACTTTATCAGAAGGATGTTTTTAAAACCTGTATCAATTCCTGGAAATAAAATGTTTCACAGAACCTATGACAGATCATAAATCAGCACAAACAATGTGCCTTAAGGATCACCCAGGCCCCCTCCAGGCCCCTGCCAAAGGGCAGCAGGCTGCGGGTGGGCAAGAGGCGGGGAGGGGACATCGCCGGTACAGCTGGCCCCAGCTGACCACTGGGGTATCCCGCACGCTGTGGTGATCAGCAGTGAAAGCTGGGAAAGGGGAAGGAGAATGAGGCCTCTCTTTAGGGAAGCATTGGTCTTCCCAAGCAATCACTATGTGTATCAAGGCCCTGCTTCCCAAGACGTGGCTGAACATCGCTTGCTGTTGGGAAGTAAAGAATGTTTGTTTTCTCCTTTTGCTTCTGTATGGCCTTTGTTTTTGTTTTTTGTTTGTTTGTTTTCTTTTCCTTTAATTAAACTGCTCGCTATCTCTCGAGCCATGACCTTTTTTTTTTTTTTTCTGTATTTTCTCCACCTGTCCTTCTGAGAAGGGGGAGTGAGATAGCGGCATGGTAGAGCCGAGCTGCTCATGGGTTGTTAAATCACCAGACGCATTCAGAGTTAAATCCCTGCACAGGTACATACACACACTCCCAACCAAAACCCAGACCCGCAGTTGGTTCACAGAGGTCCCGCAGAGCGATTCTAAGCAGAACAGCGTTCAGCTCATTTAAAGCATCGAGACAGCGCCAACCCTTCCTAACAGCAGCTATGGGGCCTTTTTGCTGGGCACATTCTCATCATTGTCTTAAGAAGTTTATCTCTATTTGGGCTTATAAATGTCATTCCATCTGCAGGGGAAGCTCTTGAATCATGACTGTAGTTTTCTTCTGGTCTAAGTATGTAGAAGTCAAAAAGTTTCCTGCACCGAAGTGATGCAACAGCAGCAAAGCAAGTCACGCTATCCCAGTGCAGAGGGAGCAGGTATGGAGATATTTTTAAAATATACAGTTAGAGAAAGAAGTACAAAGAAATATATTTACATTAAGCTTTCACACACATCCACAAATCATCTGTACAGCGGGATGCTTCCTGGGTTAAGAACAAGGTCTCAGACCATTCATTTATACAAATTTTTTATGTCTTCGGTTTGTATCTACAAGTTACTTGGCAGTACAATTTGAAGGAGAGCCAAGGGAGCCATTGACAGGCGCTGCCATTCACCTAGAACCCCAGAAACCATTCAAAGGTTTAGCACCTGTGACAAACATGAAGAGACCTCCATTTCCTCATTAAGCTTGTTAGTGCTGCACCTTACCTTGACACGACTGGCTCTTACCACTACCTACAGGCAGCTACAGATGGGGGAAGGAAGATGCCACCAGCCACACATCCCTGGTTCCAGCACAGCATCCTCTGTCCCCATAAAAGCAACACAGCACCACCCCAGCTGTGATCCAAGCAGGCAAAGGTAAAACTGTACTGAGCTACAGACCTGCCTGTCAGCATGAGAGCAAACTTAGGTGGGCATATTTAACTCAGCAGTTACAAAGTCATCAAGACTAACGCCAGGAAAGACAAGCGTTCTTGACTCAGCTTAAAGCACCCAAGCAAAGTTCAAGGCTCATGGAAAAGTTATTAGCTTGTACAGTAAAAGTACACTCTCTTGACCCCACATTGTCATTCCAGATAGGGTTATGTTTTATATTCCTTGACAGCACCCCTACATTGCCCCTTTTTTTCACCTTCTCTAGCACAGAATAGGAAGTCTGACTCTCTTCTATCACAGCAGCCAGCCAGGAGGCACAGATACCCCTGGCTGGTCACTGGGGAACGTACAGTGACCCCCAGTGACTCACGCCAAGGCTCAGTTTCATGTGAGCCACCCTGCTTGTCTTCTGCCATTTCTCAATCACAGAAAGTCACGCAAGGAGATGGGGTTTCGAGAAAGTTCAGCCTGTACTTTTCCAAATCAAGTTAGCCGTGCTGTTCTTGCGAATCCCACCACACCTAGACGAAAGATTAAAGGAGATGGACACGGACTGCTGGAGTCCAGGGGCAGCAGGTCATGGACAGAGCTCAAAGGCAGCTGGGCCCTGCTAGGCTGAGGAACTTATCCCACAACAGTGATACGGAGGGAACTGCTGGCAGCAGGGAGACACTTCTCTCCAGAAACTTGTGAAAAAATAAACAGCTTCTTTTGTGATGGGAAAGCCTAGTTTTAAGAAAACAGGAAGCTTCAGACTTCTTGTTGCTTCTGGTGTTACTGTAACAAGAAAGGCTCTGGTATTTAGTACTATTTTATTGATTTTGGCTTGTGTTAAAGAAGATTTCGTGATAACTGCTAACAGCAAAACATTCTGCACCTGAATTTGATAACATTTGCTCTTGACTAGTACCTTTTGGACAACTATCACATTCTGTGATAAAAGTGAACTACCAAATTCTAGTACAACTGTTAGAAAATGTATGTGATTTCCATACTTCAGAGATGTAAAACATACTACAAAGCTTTTAGATAGGAAAAAAAAAATCTCTAATTGATTAAATAAAAATTTGTGTTTACTAAAGAGAAGATGAAACTAATAGCAAATGCATGGAATTGTTAAGTCTTCCTTCTAGTGCAGTACTTTTGAGATACTTGCATAAACTACTTGTAAAAAGAATATCAAAAAGGTTTTGAGATCCTCTGTTTTTCAGTCAGTGAATCAGAAGTTTATTCTTACCTTTTAGGACAAAGGTCCCACATAGTTTGCCTGGCCAAAAAGATATCTGCCATTCATATTTCCTAAAAACGTACAGTCACTGGACCTGTGATCTGACAGAAAGAGCCTGAGAGAAAGTCAGTATAGATAGAAACAACCTTGAAAGGAGGTTTAATTCTCTAGAAGTCATTTAGTTTCTCTGTCCCAGACTCATCTCATTAAATTTCAAGCATCTTAAATCAATGCTCAAGTCACTTCCTCTGCCATCAACCCAGAAAAACGAGTGTCTCCAGACTGGCCATTCAGATCCTCAGTTATATGTATTATGATAAATAACTAGAGAAACCTAGTAAGTCTGCGAGACAATGCAAGAGGAGACATTTTTTCCAGGACAGGTAATTCCCTGCTGATTGTTTAACATTTTGGTGAAGATTGTATCATACATCAAATATAACAGTGTGTATACTAAAACATATTTTACCCATACTCCAGAAATCGCTTTTCCAGCGATCTTCCACAGACACTGAAATGGAGTCTTCCTGACTATGCTCATGTACACAGAAAAGTCTGGTTTTTACTGTCCTAGGATCCACTCAGCCAACTCACTGTCTTCTCAGCTTCCACTCATGTATATTTTGAAGGACACCTCAGAAAAAATCCTGTTATTAGTCTGAACTCCTACGCTACAGATTTGATTATCCTCCTTCAGATCTACCACACTTTTAAATAAAGTTCTTCATCCCCAGCTACCTGAATCTCTCTCCTGCAGTCCCAGCTCATTCCCCAGAGTTCACTTTCCCTACTTTTCTCTCTCCATTCAACCCCTTTCAGAGGAAAGCTGCAGAACTACTCGAAGACTTCTCTCATGCTCGTAGTTCACAGTTCCTTCTCACAGCTCATGTCAATGGCACAAACTTAAGGGTGGGTTATGCAGCTTACGGCACTTCCATACAGGCAAGCTATACCATGTTCTCCTCATAGTCAAAGGACAATTACTTTCAGGATATGACTCCTTTGACTTAATTTTGGATGAGATCAGAGCCTATTTTTCTCTGTTGGCAATACATAGTGAGTCTAATGGGAGGAGCTCAGACAGACACCTACGTTGTTCCTGTATATACTTCCCAGAGGAATCCCTACCCATTAGTAGTTGCTTTCTTCTCCTTAATTCTTTCAGCTGTCCTTGTGGTGACTTCACCTGTTCCCTTTCAATGCCTTCCTCAAGAATTCACTTATCTCTGTTTTCCCACTGATACAAATATGCCTGAGATCTACCTTTAACAAAAATACAACAAACCTAACTCATGTCCTCATTTGTCTCCATAACCACCTCCCTGTTTCAGTAAGCTGTCATCCGTAAGCTGCTCAGAATGCAGATCCCCGGTTCCGTTCCTATGACTCCATCCCCCAAATCTCTTCAGACTCTCTATGAAAAGGTTTTCTTCTGCTTCTTCATTGTGCTCGATGTCAGCACCTATCAGTGCCTGTTGAATTTTAAAGTCAACATCATCATGGTTTTCTCCATACCACTCTCCTAATTGCCAAATACAGACCCACATTTAAATCTGTCATTAAAACAAGTGTACTCTAACTGAAAAAAAAACACAAAAAACTAAAATGTTAGACTGCCACCAATCACTCAATTAATGCATTTTCCCTTTTTTCTAGTCATGTGTTACCTTGTTTCATATATATATGTGTGTGTGTTTTATTGTTTTATATATATATATATAAAGCACATACACACACACATATATATATTGTAAACTCTTTGATACAGTGGCTGTATTTTAGTTTGGTGTTTTTACAGCATAGTCCATAAATGAGATTCCCAGAGCTAACCAGATGACGCACAAGAAGACTGCCATCTAGGCAAAGAAAAACCGCCCAGAGAAAAGTGTTATCTTGGAATTACAATTCAATCCAAGAGGGATTTCTACAACTGACTTTCACAGGCTACTCCTGCACAGAGTCTCATGATACTCAGTAAGGTCCCACGCCAGTGCTTGGATACAACTACGCAAAATTGCAGAGCCTACGTCAGGGTTCAGCATTTGTGCATTGTGCAGAATACCAGGAAGGAGCAATTGAAAAGAAAGAGTAAACACTTAGGAAAAAATAAGATGGGGGGCACTCCACATTAAATGACAAGAAAGGATATGATCTCACTGGAATAAGCGATTGAAATCTGTATAGATAGAGACTTTAAGTGAAACCAGGGTGGCAAATGACCATAACAAAGAAAAACAAAAGTTTACATTTTAAATATATTAAGTCAGTACTTAAATAGGAGTTGGAAACAAGATCTGCTTGAAAAGCACAAGCAAGCACCCGTTCCACTGTTGCCAAGAAGACAGCATTGAGATCTTTCTTCCAGACAAAACAAAACAAAACAAACAAAAAACCCATGTCAACGGTCAACAGACTAATCTCAAATTTATAACAGTGGTAACGCCTATTCCTGTATTGCAGAATAAGCTTATTTTAGGCAGATTTTCAGTATAGTTACAATTACAAAAGAAATCCCAAAAGAACTAAACTCGTTTTGCGGCTTAGGACAGACAATGCATTCATTTTAAATTGCACTGTTTTACAATTTCCCATGCTATATAAACATATTTATATAAAAGGATATTGAATCCAAAGGCATGGCCCCATAGTGCAAGGAACGATGCTCACACGTTAGACAACTACCCTCAACAGAATACATCTTATTCATCAGCTCCGAAATTAGCTATATTCCCCTCACCTTCATTATTGGGGATTATTTAGATTAGAAGAAAAGAATGATCAAACTAAAATGCTAGAGAGCTTCACCACTTTTCCATGCATCATCTATAGGTTGCTCTCCATTTTGGAGAGTTGATAGAGAACAAGTAAAGATCCTTCCTCCAGCACGGGATGGAGCTATTTTCACAGACCTCCACAACAAATGCATTAATCTGCTACAGATCATACACAAACCTCACCTCACATGTGAACAAAGTCTCTTTCTGGTCACCACCCACATCCCAACACAGACTCGTGTCTTTTCCTGCCTCTCTGAACTGAAAGCCTGGCCTTTCTATGAAGTGCTGCTTACCCAAGACTAAAGAACACCTAAGAATTTATTTTCAAGAAGCAGTACTTTTAAAGGTAACGTGTGTTATCTGGAAGACTACTTACAGATATATAGATATGGTATTTAAAAGCAAAGAATAAATATTTTGCTGAATTCGAGTTTCCTGTACGATTAATTTTTATGCCCCATTTTGGGTTTGCGTCATATGTTGTGTGCATGTTTTAACCTTAATAGGCTGAGAAGTATGTTCTTGTGCATAGTTGTGTAAACTGTATACTGATTATACACCAATTAGTTGATCTTAAAAACTAAAAGGATTTTTTTTTCATGCTTGTTATTTCTGTGAAGTTGGCAGTGTTTTCAAGGGAACACCAAAGCCTGTCTGTGAAGAAGGCCTACACATATAAACAGCAGAAAGATAATCCAACCAAAAGACAGATTAATGCCTTCTAGCTTCCTGTGTTTGAAAGGAAAACCAAAGCTGAGCATACTAAGGGTCAGACACTTCATCAAGCACATGACTGGCACATGAAAAAGGCAGTTGTTTGCACTAGGTTAAGTGATAAACGATTTTCTGAAAGAAATTTTGAGGTTTGCTTTTCTGTTGAAAAAGGTAACCAGATTCATAGCTTACATAGCATACATCACTTTAAAAACAGAAAACTCAAGAATCAACACACTGACGCTGGGTTTCTGTCAGCTTGTCTTTTTCATAAATGGAGTATCCCTTTGTATCCCTATTGAACCAAATGATGAAGCATTTTTCTTGCAAAATGCTTTTCCCATTTCTCAAATTTACAAAAACAGACTTAAATGCAGTTTTGCATACAACAGGCAGTTATTTATTCGTAACATAAACCTACTATACTGACAATGATACTTTCACCAAATTCCCCCTTTAAGGATAGGATGGAAGTTCTCTTTATTATTTAAATGTAGGGTGGAAGGTAAAATAAATAATTCTCAAGAGAACTAGAAAAAACATTTCCTTGCTTTCAGTGCTTGGCTCCGATTAAGAATATGTAACACATGATGAGCTGTTCCAGATTTTCTGGCTTGAATAACCTCAGTGCTGACTGCATTTACAGTTTATATAAAACAAATACATCTGGCAAGGCAAAGTATCTTTTCCTTAAATATTTTTACTTGTATAACAATTGTTGTTAGTTTACTTGCAAAATACAGCCTATCAACTCCAGTACTGCAATTTGAACTATGTATAGGGCAAATAAATTATACCCAGATACAGAAAATAATTCAGTGAATGAATAAGGAATACCCCAAAATCAGAACAAAACTCCCACAAAGTAAGCCATAGCCGTTGAACTCTTAAGCTCATTACATGCAAGTTTCATTGATGTACCTTTATAGCTGATTGAAGATCGTACTGAATTTATACAGATCTGAAATAGTTACACAGCTTTGGATCTGTTTTTAGATTTTGAAAGTTGGAAAAGATGGAATTCCACCATGTTGGAAAAAGCATTAAAAAAAAAAAAGAAGAGATGTCTTCCAGTGTTTTTCTGTTCCAAGACCTGACTAATTTTCTTATGATATTTAGTAACAGTAACAATAGCAATAATTTTGCTTCTTTTTTATTTTAAACCAATCTGAAAATGCTCTAAGGAAAATAAAAGGCCTTCCTAACCTGTTATTAACAGGGTACAATAATGCCAATTCTAACTAAAGCCAAGGAGATATATATATATATTAAATTCAGTTTTACAGAAGATTAAGAACAACAGTTCTATATGCCAAGCAAAAATTCTGGGGTTGTGAAAAGATACACGAAAAGACCCACACCTAGCCAGGAAAGGATTTTCTTGGCATATGAACTGTAGGAAGAAGCATAAGAATGGTCTCTCCCAGGTTCTGGCATAGCATAAGCAAGACAACCACAGCTCACATTCATGAAATTTCAGACAAGTCATTCAGTGCCTCGGCCTTTTTCCTTAGACAGGGATTGATGGAGCAGCACCTGAAGCACCCATCAAAACTGCCTAGAGCTGGTGCAGCCCTGGGAATTGTCAGGGAATGCACAAGGATGACTTAATGTTTCCCTAACCCCATCTCTACACTTGAGCAAATAGTTCTTTTCTGAGCCTTTCAGCAGTAGAGCATGAAAACACTGGAACACTATATTAAAATGCTCTGTTTTCCAGATTTTAATTATCATCACCCCCATGCATGATCACAACAGATCTCAGCATAACCCAGGCAGGTATAACCCAGGTTTTGTCAATAGGTAGCTTGAGAAAGAGATAGCTGAAATACCTGGAAGTTTTGAGTAATTTTTGATATGCCACTGCAATTAATCAGAAAAACTCTGCGTATCTGAAAAAAAAAATCAATACACATTAATAACTGAAAAATTCACGTGTGGCAATTTGGCCAACAGAACAATTTAATGGAAGTTACAGAGGAACTCTGTAGCAGATCATAGAATCATAGAATATCCCGAGTTGGAAGGGACCCATAAGGATCATCAAGTCCAACTCCTGGCACCGCACAGGTCTGCCCAAAAGTTTAGACCATGTGACTAAGTGCACAGTCCAATCGCTTCTTAAATTCAGACAGGCTTGGTGCAGCGACTACTTCACTGGGGAGCCTGTTCCAGTGTGCAACCATCCTCTCGGTGAAGAACCTCTTCCTGATGTCCAGCCTAAGATCTAAGATCTTTTCTAAGATCTAAGATCTTTTCTAAGAAAATAAAACCAGTATTTCTTAGGTGTAGCCCTAACTTCTAGATCATACTTACAAACCTGTAAAGAGATGAAATCCCTAAAAAATATTAACTCTCACAGATATATCAAGGCCAAGCATAGCACCATTTCCTAAATTATGTTCACCACAGCAGTCATTTTTACTGTACATTTCTGTTAGGTCACTAGTACATGCGGTCAGCAAGACACATTAAAGGATTAGAAATGTTCTGTTTTTACTTTTCTCAGTGAAAAGCAGGAAAGCAGGCAAAATCAAATCCTGGTCAACCTTCTCCTGGTCTTTATAACAAAAACCTGGGAAACTGATGGACAGTAATCTACAACTAAAAATACCACAACCGATCGATGCCCTCAGCATGTAGTGGAAGTACTAACATGGGTAGGCTACTACTGGTGGCATTAAGCCAACTTTAAATTATTCCTAGATTACATCTGTGACCCACAAAAGCAATCGCCATTACTTGTTTGATGACACAAGCCTTTACAAGAAGCATTTCGATTTTTCACTGAATTTATTATAGGAAGCCCTAATTGCAACACAGTGCTTAGAAATAATTAACTTGAAGAAACAAGATACAAAGTTGGATTCATAACAACTTTTTTATTCAGAAATTCATTCTCTTCTTCTTTCCTACTTAGATGTTTCTTACAAATAATTAATCTATTTTCCTTGAATACCACTGCTGGACACTTGTCAATATTCCTCAAGGAAAAACTCTCTACAAGCCAACAGCCCAAGAGGCCAAGATTCTTCTGCTCAAAATGTCACTGCCTGCTAAAGTGCTGCCACTTATTTGAGGCCAACCAAGTTAAGTAGCAAAACTACGCAATGTAACACCACAGCCATAGAAAAGCACTTACCATCATCTTGGTAGTAGAAACATCAAAACTTCACACCTACATCACTGGATCTGCCCTAAGGTTCCAAGCAGCAAAATTACATTGCCCAAGCAAATAAATCAGATTGACTATTTTCACTGCCGAACAGTGGCTACAGATCTTTAGATACATCCCTCTCCTCTTCCCTTCCTAACAAGAAGAAGGAAAAAAGTACTCTCTTTCAGGTCAGATCACACTCTATGATCAATAAACAGACTGAGATAGGGTTGTTTAAAAATCACAGCACAAGGACACTTGAAGAAAAGAATCCCCGTGGCATTTAAGATTCCCTCTTCAGCTAAATATTACAACTCCTTCTACATGGAGGGAGTTATTTGCCACACAGCTCTTAGAAGACTCTTTATTATTGAATGCAACAGTAGCTACTTGCTTAGCTGTCCTCACTTGAGCAAGGAGACTTTGGCACCATGCTCAAACTGACCACAGAAAACTGAGAGAAACCTCTTGGCCTCGTTATTCTCTGTGCATCCTTAGCTCTGTACATCCATAGCTGTGCTGCTAGAGGAGAGTACAGCACACTGCAACTGCTTGCTCTGCAGCAATGGAAATAGCCATGGAGAAGCAGACAAGATAAATTTACCAACCCTGACACTATGTAGAGGTAGCCATGAAAAGCGCAATCCCCATTAATGAAATTCAAAACAGTAACATCCTAATATGAGATCTCCTGATTTCCACACCTAACTCCTTCCTCAAGGTACAGATCTTGATACCAGTCTTTGCTGATTCTCCTTTCAATAAATATGAAGTTTGTCTTCTCCAGCTACAAGGACTAAAAGAGAACTTTCTTTATCTTCTGAATCTTTCACAGCTTCTGAGTTAAAGGGAAGAAAGAGGAGGAGAAAGCCTCAGCTCTTCGTATTGTATTTGGAGTGTTATCCCCTTGTGACTGAACCGAATCTCTGCATCTGCCACAGCTATTAGCCTTCTCCAAATAGCAGCTGAAGCAATATGGAACAGACTTAGTCCCCAGATAATTTCACAACTACTCATATGGTTCTGTATAGCAGCCATGAAAAAAAAAATTAATTCTTGGTAATTTAATTCTGCTGTTGCTTAAAAAACCTATGACCCAAAGCAGAAATGTTGGACGTGTCTCCAGATTCAAGGATGACACTACAAACACAAAAGACAAGGCTTTCTGAGATTTATTTCCAATTTTTTAACAATTTTATTTTTTAAGAGGACATTACTCTTAGCAAAAGAGGTGGAGTTTACTCCCCCTTGCATTTTAAAGGAAGTCATACATTTTACAGAAATTATTAAATCTTCCTCAATTGCAGTTGCAAACCATAGGTCTAAGACCTCAAGCCAAACTGCCATCCCAAATACAATACTCAATCATAATACGTAAGGAAAAATTTCCATATGCATAGTCCTAACAGTCCAGAAGACACGCTGAAATGGAAATTACATTACAGCAATGATTAATGACAGCAGATTATTCTGTATAAGACAGCAAGTAAGAAACTGTCTGGTGCGTTCTCTGGGAAAAATAAAGGCCATCTATTGCACACAGACAGTCCTTCTCCCACAAACAAACTGGAGCATAAACATAACCTAAAGAAAAATCCGGCTATTGCCAACCTTTTGTTTTGTTCAGACATTCCTGAGAGTCGGATTGGAAGCTAGGGAAAGAGACAGAAGATCTGGAGCCTTTCCTTTAAGCAACTCAAAACCTTACATAGGCATATGCTAAGAGAGATTCCTTACATAGGGATCACCTTGGGAGTCAAGCCAGACAGAGAGAGCACACACTGCAATCTGAAACAGAAGACAGTGATAGACACTTCCCAGGAAAATAATGCATTAAGCTTTACATTTTCCACCTTTTTTTTTTTTTAATTTTTCTCTGTCAGTAATCAGTCTCTATCCCAGATACAACGTGAATA
The DNA here is from genome assembly GCF_009769625.2 of Cygnus olor. Lineage (NCBI taxonomy): Eukaryota > Metazoa > Chordata > Aves > Anseriformes > Anatidae > Cygnus > Cygnus olor. Next base: position 126,889,247 of record NC_049169.1, on the reverse strand, counting down.
CATGAATGTGGACTGACATCACCGTGCAAAAAGCTCCACATACGCAAGCTGTCAGTTCATTACTTTTAGTAATCTGTTCATACAGCTTTCCTTAATTAAACATATCTAGGAAGGATTTCTGTAAGAAGAAAAGGATGTCTGTGCAAATTAATGTGGAAATACCAGACATGATATATGCATCTGTATGCCAGTCTAAGAGGAGAATGAGAAATTTTTAATATTCTTGCCGTGCCTTTAGAGTTAAATAAACTATAGCTTTAGTTCTAGAAACAAGGACGGGTTACATTTCGTTCCTTTAAAGGTCTGAATGTAATCTGCATTTAAGCTTCCATATACTTTACCTTTTTTGTTGGTTCTAATAATTGTCTCAGACAACAGTAAAGGGCTTCCATTGGAAACTTCATTTATAGGCTTCTCTGGTGGTTTGTTGGCAATATTTTCCTTCTTCATATCCTTCTTTATTTCCTGCATAAGAAAAGGCAAGTGGAGAGGGAGAAGAAAAAGAAGAAACAGTAAAAAAAAAAAAAAAAAAAGTGTTACAGAATATTCTAAATCTCAAGCCCCCATGATTTCTTAAAACTTCTATATATAAACCCCTGATTATTCTAATGCTACCCCAAACTTGTATACAAGGTGAAATGCCACAAAATGAAAGCCATTTTCAGTGACTCTTCCAACCAATACTATTTTTTTTTCTTTTTAAAAGGGGTTAATCTCTTATTTCTGCATGAAAATTGTAGGGCAGCTTTGCAAACCTCTTTGGTAAAGATTACCAAAGCTAACTAGTGAAAAAAAAAAATCAGGTTATCCATCCATTAGCTGTACATTTGACACACAGGGCAGCACCTGGTTCAGTCTTCCTGCTATTAAGTCTGCCTCCCCTCTGTCAAGAAGCTCACAGAAACAACAACCATAGCAGGAAGAAAAATATTAAGTAGGAAAACATGACAAATGTTACCATAATTGGCAGAAACATATAGAGCTGCTGTCAGAGCCGTTGCTAACACTAACACATTTTGCAACTGAATACCTTTTAAGGTGATCGCCTCCTTTGGCAGCAGACAGAGAAAATACATGGTGGAGTGAAGTTTCATGAAAGTAAACCAACAGGCAGGGAACTGACGCACTAAAGAGGCAAAGCCGTTTGCCTATAACCATCTACCAAGAATTACGGGGAAAAAAAGGTAAGATTTGGCTCCAAGCTTTGCCCTAGGTCTGAACCACCTGGGCAGGGAGGGACCTCTGGAGGCCCATGCTCCAAGCAGGGAAGGCCTCCTCTGGGGTCTTTTTTTGTGAAAAAAAAATGGTCCTTATACCCAGCCTGAACCTTTCTTTCCAGCTCCTGTCTGCTCTCTCCTGCCTTCCCCCACACGCCTGGCTCTGCCTCCTGGATAACCTGCAGTATGTAGTAGAAGGTCCCCCCAAGGCCATTTCTTCTCCAGGCTGAACAAGCCCATCTCCCTCACCATCAGGCCTCAACAGGCCATGCGCTCCAGCTCCCACAGCTGAAGATCTTGCTCCAGTTTGTCAATACCTTTCTGGTACTGACAGACTCAAAAGTGTCTGCTGTACTCTGGATGTAGACTAACAAGTGCCAAGTAAAGGGGGATTATCACTTCCCTCAAACTGCAGACTGTATGCCTGTTACACAGCCCAGAACACTGTTTTTAATGTGTTTGATGCCAGGGCACATGACTGGCTCGTGTCCACTTGCTGCCCGCCACCCACAGACCCTTTTCAGCAGAGCTGCTCCCAAACCCATCAGGCCCCAGCCTGTATCTCGGTCAGAGATTTCTCTTTTCCCAGGGGCAGGAACTGGCATTTGTCCTTGCTGGGTTTCGTAAAGTTCCTGTCTGGGTCCCTCTAAACAGCAGCCCTGCCTCTGAGCCTGTCAGCTGGGCCCTCCCCGGTTGGTGTCACCTGCGATTCTGACGAGATCCTCTACACTGAGTGGGCACTGGGGACAGGTGATGGCTTTGGAAGACTCTTCCCCTAGTAAAAAAGAAAGCTTCTACCTCGAGAGCTCTCTCAACTCTCACGCATTTGCTGCCCTTTTCTACATCACAGTGCAGTAGCAATAGCAACCTCTCCCATCCCACCAGCACATGGCACTGGAGCATACACAGGAAACACTGTAGATCTCATTTAGGTTTCCAGCATATCAGCCACGAGCACTGTAAACCATATCAAGCAAATTTCTACTTGAAGTTATTTGAGAACAGCATCAAGCAAAACAAGAATTTCCAAGTCACTACCTATAGGGTTCCTTCTAAACCCTAATTTCATAACTTTTTTTAGCCTTTCAAATCAACAGTACAATTGGTAATTCAAAGTTGAACTACTATTTACACAACATTAACACATTCTTCTGTATCTGCACAAAGCATTTGCTATGTATCACTATTCCATTAGCAGAGACAAGAATTTTATAAACTGCTGCCCACCCAACTAACAATGAATATTTCACCTAGTGCCATCACACAGGTAGAATAGCATCTAAAACCCAACTCATCACAACTATCATAACTGAAATACAAACGTGAATGTGTGTGCGTGACAGTGAATGCACCTCTGTGATAGATACCGCTGTTGTTAGACAAAATATTGCACACAGTTCTTGTTTAAAAGTGAGCCACACAATAACTTAAGAACTCTACATACATTTAGTAGAAAACTAAATCACTTTCTGAAAAGTGGTCTAGACTAACACATACATTATTCCAATAGTTTTTTTCCACAACCTTAAAAATTAAAATATACAATAAGTAAGCCCACCCCAATCTTGTCATATTGAAGCTTTAAATCTATTCTGCAGCTAGGTGACAAAGTCACAGTGTATTAAAACATAATCTACAGTTTAAATAGAATTTGAGAGTCAAAAAGCACTCTTTCTTGTGAACAGGACCACAAGTACATTTCCTATAGAAGACCCCATGTTGCCAGAATTTGTTTCCTGTGTGTCATTAGTGTGATATTTTCCATTCTCTGTCCGCATGATGTTAAAACCTCAACTCACAAATTTTGAAACAACAGTATGATCTTTTTTATTTTGGAAATCCTATTTGCCACTTCAAAAGTGACTGAGAAAAGTGTCTGCTGTAAGCGAAAGCAATGCTGCATGCTGAAATCTGCGGATGAATGACCCCGGTGCCTTCGCTGCTGCTGACAGATTTTGAGGAAGCAATATTTTGCTCCTGAAAAAAAACAATAAACAGGAATACAACAAGACAACTCCCAAACACTGGTATTTGGCTGAAGGGTGCGAAGGCCTATACTTCCTTTCTCATCTGGTATTCATGGAAAAAATATAGATGTAGATGCAGAGTGTACACGTCAAAACTCATACCGAAGATACAGCAACCTTGCAGCCACCCAAATCCTCTAAGGATCACATTTTTTTCTACCTTTCTGGTACTAGTTTAGGCTAGTTTTCATCAGTGTTTCCTTTGGTGCTCATGAGAAGGGTTTTTATTTTTCATAGCTAGTGCCCACAATAACGTGACACATGATCAACCCCAGCAGCATGAAATTACAGATCCAGGAGGGAATTTAAAGGACAAGTGGAAAATTCTCTAAATAATGAAACAGAAATCAAGCAAATAACAAGGAAGCTTTACTAAGCTAAAACCTTACCAGAAACATACTCATATTTAGAAATACGGGAAGCCTTTATCTAAGAAGCCCTTATCTAAACCCTTATCAAAGAAGCTCAGCCCACATGCTACAACAGAAAATTCATGCCAGCTTTAAGCCACTTGTCCACTTTTTTAGTTCCTGGCTTTAGTCTATGGCACAAGACCTAAAAACACTCAAACAAAACCAAATAAAGCCCACACACCTTAAGCAGCCTTGTTGCTGTAACCCACAGCAAACATTACTGCCAGTATTACATCCTCTTCTTAACCCTATCTCTGGTATGTTCTTTCTGCCTCAGTGCTGTCTTCTCATCTACACTGCTCATCCTTGAAGAACTTAGGATTTTGGGACTTTTTTTTCAGCTATGGCCCGAACAGAGCCAGGACACTGGCCCTGCCCATGACAATCCATGCCATTTCTTTGTTAGTGTGCCTCCTTGTCCACATCGCTCGGCCCTCTCGCATGCAGTGCCTGGGCATGGCTCAGCAAATAAGACAGCAAATAAGCTGCAAATAAGCAAATAAGGCAGCCCCATGCATGAGGCGAGACTGCAGGGAAGCGCAGGACAGAGGATTTTGCCATACAAGTTGAGCTATGCCTCAGGACAAAGAAAAAGGCCCTAGTGCTGTTACATTCAGAAGAGTTATCATAGCCATTGATACCTATCCCCACTCTTACTTGCTGTAAAAAAGCTGTAAAAATGAGATTATTACTCTAAAATGTTATAAAGTGTTACCAAAACCTGTATTTCTGCTTGACAAATGGAGCAAAAAGAAACATGATTACTTTGCATATTTGGTAAATGATGCGAGTATAGAAGCCCTAAAAGTTTGATGTTCCATCAGTAATAATTATTGAGATCTCTTTACATTAGCCACTCATTCTAGATTAAAACGCATGGAAAAGAAGCCTACCATGGAGGAAAGCATGGACAAATGAGCTTCCAAAAACATACGTATCAAAGGTGGCTTATAGGATCTTTCCCCAATATATGACATTTCTGATTCTGGTTTCACGTTAGAGTTTGCACATATTATTTATTTTAAAGAAGAAATCCCATGTGCAAGAAGAAGTAGAAACCAATCTTCCACCTAGGACAGGTGGGAGTTAGGAACCTCCCTGTCTGCCACGGGTGGTTCAAGAACAGCCAAATTTACAATGCTAACACAAGATGCACACAAACTGACAACCCAGCTGTGAGTTCAGGGATTGCTGTTTCTTGAAGGAGCTTGTGTATGCAAAGAGAGAAGCAGGATAGGAAAGAAACTTTACTATGTTATATATTGCTCTAACATATTGGAAAAAATCAACCTAGAATTAGCTGTCTGCCCAACAAGGACTTCAGTGTACCTCAAAGGACTTCACTGTACGTCAGTACCTCACAGGTACAGACTGGGACCTGAGCGGCTGGGAAACAGCTTCTCTTCCTCTTCTCTTCCTCTCCTCTTCTCAGCTCTAGTCCTAGCTCTGTTCTATTCTGTTCTGACTGGGATTCTTGCGCTGGTTTCTGGTGGTGTTTTGACTACAGCAAATACAGTCACACCCTGATTAGCTACAACCATCACTCGCTATGGACCAATCTGTTCTTGAGGAGGGCAAGGGAGACTGGACAGATCTTGCAAGACATCCACTGCATCTCCTCCAAGCCACAGAGCATGAGCACCCTCGCTAGGAATCCCTGTGGTGACACCAGTCGGACCAGACTCGGAGACCTAGACAGCCCTCTCCAGAACTAAGTTCACAAGGCAAATGTCCACGGAGAGCCCCACACAGAGGACAGAGCCTCAGAAGGAGGGGACTCAGAGGGATCCTGAGTGCTCTTCACCCCACCGCAAACATCTCACCCACTTCTCAGCTACTGAGATGTTTCTGCAAGGTGAGCAGCTGTCTCACACAGCCTGCCTGTGAACAGGTATGCTCTCACAGGGCTAACAGCTTCAGAAGTATCTCTAAACCTCATCTTTGGTACCTTTTTATGCTTGATTTTGGGGCAGTGCCTGGTATAACCTTCATAGGACAAAATGCTACGTTTTTTCCTAGCCCATGCAAAGATAATTGTAGGTTATTAGCAGATCATTTTCAAGGGACTATGCCTTGGGAACCCCTGAAGTAAGTGACCTCACATTTCAACCACTAAATCTAAACCAGATCCTCCGATGCCACAAACTTAAACTCAGTCTCCTCCTCCTGTGTATGCGGGTTTCAAAATGATTCCAATATGATAAGCAGTTCTTTCGGGGAAGAGGGCATCCTTGACCTGAGAAGTTCTGAAAAGAAAGCCACCGTGTACTTTAAAAATAAACGTTAAACCTGACTTGATGAACTTTCAAAGTTCATTGATGAAATTTCAAAGATATTCTGAGAAAATAAACATATTCTAGAGCACCCTGAAGGTCCTCACACTTTGTACATTATTATTTTAACCAGGCTTCAACCATACTGCATAGATGCCAATGGCCAAAAAGCGAAAAGATGCAAACTTTTTTTTTTTTTTAAGCAAACTGGTGTTGGATCTTCCCTAGTCCTATCCCACATCATTGTAAGGAATGGAAATTCTTTAAGATTTTTTTTTCTCAGTAAGCTTGTGAGCTACATAAGATTAACTATTAAACAACAAATTATATAGTATGATAAAACTCCACCATATAGCAAATTACAACATATTGAAATGTAGCTGTATTCTGTTTAATGGCTATTTCAACCTAGAAAAGCTAGTCATTAAGAACTTTCATCTTTTTCTAAGTCTTTTCAAAAACCGTTATTCACTGACATTATAGTCTTCATGCCTCGTCAAGCTGGGGAGAGAAAAAAAAAGAGGGCCTAAGGGTTTACAAAGAGAAAAGTCCTTGACCCATCTGCCGTTTTTAGACTTGTTTGTAAGATTTAGCTTTGGCTTCAGAATTTCATCATTCGTTACCTCTCAAGGAAAAAGTCTAATTTATTGGTGAGCCTGCACGTTGAAGTTCCTGCTCATCTATCAAGAAGTTTTCTCTAATTTATAGAAAATGCTTGAATTGGGTCAGCTACAAAAGTTACAGTTAATATTTGTTACCAAGTACTTCTGCCATTTTCACTACATGAAAGTTTCAAGTTTTTTCACTCTAACACTTTTGACCTTTACAGGAAACTCAACTGAAAACATTTGAGGAAATTACTGCAGCCCTTTCCATGACTACAAGTGCAAAAAAATGCTGTTCTGTGCTGAAGCAGATATGAAATGTTTCATCCAACCATTCATTCCTCATAGCTTTTGGGAGCCATGAAAAATTATGAGAAAATCACCACCAGAATACGAGGTGATTTACCTATGGCTTCCATGTGCAAAGGAGAAGAAAAAAAGTTTTTGCATCCTGGAAGTGAGAGGTTTAATCAAAATCACTCAAGATTTGTTGAAAACAAAACACACACTGAAAGAGTTAAAAGCTGAGAAATAATGAGGCTTTCACAATTCAAAAATTTACAGCCTGCACATTGCTTGAAGCCAAATATGGGAGCAGGATTAAGAACCCAGAATCATCTGCAGCCCAGGGGAAAACCACGCAACACATTCAAATTATCAAAAGATGACAATGGAAATGTCAGGAGCGCTTTGACCCCTCTGAGATACAGTGTGCAGTGCCACACTTTTAGAATGCTTTTCCTTTAATCTCTTCTCTCAGAAACCATACTTTACACTTCAAGAGACAACTGCCACCGTGATTTCCTGCAAACAATGTCTGCAGCTTCAAACAGTATACGAATTCAATTACCCATTTATACTGAAACCTCAGAACATAATTCTGTTGCAATGTTCAGTCCTCCTGAGTCATTTCCTTTGATATTTTCACTAAAACTAGTTAAGAGGTATTGAATAATTATAAATGTGCCTAGATATAAATGCAACTCAGTCATTGTACAAGACTCCAGTAGTTCTACAACGAAATAAACAGTGTAGCTGGTACAAACCTTCTCAGCAACTGAACTAACATCAGTGTAAAAATTATTTTCAATCAGAAACATGGTGGCAGCACTAAAATTCAGTATGTCTTTATAGCACTAGCCTTAAACTTTGTACATCGCAAAATGACAAGGTCAGTTTCTTTATTGTCACAGACAATACAGCTTTAATCTTCCTGGCTTCTGTATCACTTGAGATTCACATGTCCTTCCTTCTCCTTTCTAGGGCAATTACCAACTCCAAGACATCCAGACAGAGCGTGGGACCGTGAAACACCCAGATCCAGCCCAGGATACCTCCATCAGCTGGTCATGATAGGAGACGGTAATCACCAGCTATGTCAGCAAGCAGAGAGGGAAGGACAGCCTGGAGAGCACGCTCCCTCAGCAGTGGCCCCGAGCTTCTAATAGCTGCACAGATGTGGTGTTGCTATTGCCCACATCATCTGAGCTCATGACCAAAGCAATGCTCTTGTATAATAAACAACTTTTCACTACAGTAGGATTCCACATCCTCTCTCCTCTTTCGCTGTCAGCTTTTCCCGAGTTTATAGGAAACACTTTCCCAGCTGCCTGTGAGGCATGTGACAATCTTTGAAAAAAACAGGGTTACAGTTCTTGAGCCTCCCGGTTTGCGCTAGTACCGCCTAGTTCTGGGGTTATTTCTAAACCACAGCCTCCTAAGCCTCTCTCAATGAGTTCTTTGGTTTCTGTATCTAGCCTTCAAAATCAAGTCTATTTCTGAGACTCATATGACTCCTATCTGATTTAAGGCTTGACAGAGAAAAGTGCTATTTGTTCGCTGAGTTTTACACGCCAAGCAGCCTCTCTGCTCCAGCAGCAGCGGTACGTAGAATGAAGCACGTGAAGGATGAAGGCCCTGATGTGCCTTACCCTCCTTTTTATCCCATTGTGTGACAGGAAAAATATGCAGTCTTTTAGTTTGCTCTGTCCTGGTGCAAACTTCTGAAGACAATCCACCTAGCTGCTTGTGTGGCTGCTCAGGGGCTGCTCAGCCCGTGGTGCCGGGTGGGTTTCTCAGCTGGAAGGATGGTCCTGTTGGCACTGCAAAGCTTCCCATTGCTACGCTGCTCAATTATTTATCGTACACATCTCAAACCTAGTCTGCGTAATCATAAATTCATTGTGATTCATTACAGAGCCATAAGCAAAGGCTTCAACAGTCCATCTGTCACGTGCATTGTTTTTGCAGCATTATTACTTTTAATACTAACTTTATTTATAAACTTAATATAGAGGCAGTACCTCAAACATTTGAGACAATATTTTGGGTTACACAAAGACATCCGCATAAAAAATTAGTCATTTGGAGTTAGTGCAAACAAATGCCAGCAAACAAATCAACTATGGAACATCAACACAACAGCTGCTATGAAAGAAAAGATTTAACTCTTACACCCAGCGCACCCTGCACTAACTGCAAGCCTACTGCACCACAGTAGGCACAGTACAACCAGCTTCAACTGCTGGGGACCCCTCTGTGACCGACACCCGCACACAACGTCCCTGTTTAATCCCCAGCTCGAGATGCCGTCTGTGCCTCAGGGCTCAGAAGGCCACGCTCTGCCACACTCGAACTCCTCTGTTCCTCCCCTACACACAAGCATGCAGCACAATCAGCACACTGCAGCACACTGAAGGCCCTCTCTTAAAGAATCCCCATATTCCTCCTTTTCTGAAACAGCTTTCTTACATCTTCTGTATATCCTTCTGATAACAAAAGGTCTTCTGCATAGGATATGCTCTCTTACATATGCAGGAAGCCTTCTGCTTTTAGAAAGCTGAGTTTTATTATTTTATAATAAAATAAACAAAACTCTCAGACTTGTTAAGCCTTATGCAATCCTTCGGCTCTGTTTTTATATGAACACAAGGTCTTTTCCTGTGTTCACTCATGTCAAGAAAATCTCCTTGTTCCTTGCTATTAGCCTCAGTCTTCACTCTTCATTTCAAAAGGAGACAGCTCATATGCTCATATACCACTTTTTTTTTTCCCAGGAGTTACCAAAATAAATAAATAAATAAATAAAAAGGAAAAAAAAAAGATGATGAAAAACAGCAAGGAATAAAGTGGAAATGCACGTTTAAAAAAAAAAAGTGTAGCAATAAACAAGACCAATTGTCTCACAGAAAGTCAGGAGTGAAAAAGAACAGACTGCTCACTGCTGTTCGCATTGTGTAGAAGCACCTGGCTACAGCAGTAATTAGCTGCACTACCACCAGGACAAGCAATTCATTACATCTTAATGCACTTAACAGACCAAGGCTGAAAATGATAATTAGAACAATAAAAAACGGTAAATAGTAAAAGAATGCTACGCTGGGTGTTGGATGCCACCCCAAACCACTCTCTCTATCACATGCTCTAATGGTACCTATGGATCCCACACCATGGTGGCAGAAAAAAAACACAGCGCCCATCATTGAGATGCTACAATCCAGGTGAAAGAAAAGGTACAGCTGGTTAACAGAATCAGCAGATGGCAGGAAGCGTAGAGAAGCAGAACTGATCTGCACTGGCCAGGTGCATAAACACTTAGCAGCATTTTGTAAGCACTGTGAAAAGATACCCTTAATGAAGACTTTGAAAGAGAGCAAGTAAGTTTGTGGTTCTTTATGTGCAGGTTCCCCAGGCAGGTGGGAAGTACAAAAGCAGAAGGTTGTTGTAAACTTATTAATGAGGTGAGGAAAACAGAAACTGCCACCACACAAGGGGCACCGAATCCAGCCACGCGTGTGTGAGGCACTGGGGAGATGGTGACCAAAAGGCTCTAAAAATTAAAGTAGACAAGTTGCAGAGCTTATATGGGTTTTGCATTTCTGAAACCTTGCAGAGAATCACTAGACACAGAAGAAATTGTATGGCTGCAGCAGGCTTTGTAACCTGCAGGTGAACTGGAAGTGTCCTCCTTGTTTTGCACAGCCATTCAGCTGTCTGCTAGCACCTACCAGTGAACTCTGCAGCACATGCTCCTCCCCAGCTTTTAATCCAGAGCAGAAAATTTGTTCTGCTTTACATATTTAGCAATCAATGACAGCAGTGGGGTTCGGAGCGCAAAGCGCTGCTGCAGCAATAACTGCCACGGGGAAGATGCTTGGCAACCAGCCTCTCCAACTGGCAGCCTCCTCTTCCTCTCTCGCTTCCATACCCTTCACGGCAGTGGAAGGCCTGCCAGGCCTTCATCGGCTTGGATCTTCCGCCTTTCAGCCGTGTTTGGCAACAACACAGCCCATTCTGCGTGTGTTTCAGCTGCCCAGTGGCCTCAACACAAACACATCCATACACATGCTTAGAAACACACGCATGCTCGCTGTATGCGTGAGCGCTCCGCGGAGGCACAGGAGGTGCTTCCCTGCCAGTTTCCCCTCAGTCCGTCTCCAGCAGACAGAAATTATTCAAGTAATTTCACTTCCTAATAGCATTAGATTTCTTCTCTCAAGGACTCCACTTTCATCCAAATATTAGAAGTATTATTACTTCGTTAGAAACAGCAACATCGTTCCTCATTTCTTCAAGCAAAGTGTGGGACAGGCCAGAAATCAGCTCATTAATAGTTTCCCCCATGGACACCTGGTCATATCCTAAAGGTTTGTTGTAAGAGACTACAGTGTAGAGGGCAATAAATGGATATTTCTTGTAATATAAATATTTCTGCTGCTAGCATATAAAAAGCCCTGTGCGTACTACCTTGTAAAGCAAAGCTGATAAAGATATACAAGAAACTACTCAAATCCATGAATTTCCAGGGTTGTATCTCTGTTCCTTCTCCCCCTTCTCACAACCATACAATCTGAGGTAGATAAACCAATACTGAAAAAGAGACAACATGCATGCTTAGAAACACACAATATCAGACATTATCACCAATTGTAATGTGTAATGTGATAACCAGATAAACTATCTCTGTGACACAGACAGATTCAGAGGGAGAGACAAAGTAGCACAAATCCTCTATGCAGAACCTTATCACACACCAGATGATCCTTAACAGCAGGATTTTCTAATGAGAACATGAACTGACTCATTCAGTGCCTTGCATTCTCTGTTTAAAACCATGTGGAAGATTATTATTTTTTTTAATATAAAAAGATCTTCTCTAAATGATACGTTTGAGAGGAAAAAAAGTGAACAAGAATCATTGTGCTACACAAAACCAGAATACAGCTGCACAAAATTTCAAATTTTTCATTTATACCCAAAAAAAAAAAAAAAAAAAGAAAGAAAAAGCAGCCTGGTGATGGTCCAAATAGCCATTATTCTCTCCAACTAACAAGCCAGGAAAAATCACACAAATTTCTACAGCAGTCTCTAATCACACAACTCTATGCTACAGAATAAAGAACTGTGCCATAAAACAGAGTTTGGGCAAATCACACTGATTGCTATTGTTCTTTGATTTGTCTTCAAATACAGTCTATTCTATTTGGTCAACACGATTCCTCAGCCCTCTACAGCACAGTTATAAAATCTCTGCAGAGAAGTCCACTCAGCCCACACAGCCAGGGCAAGTACTGTATAATTCCACTACATAAAAAATTAAAATTTAGATTCCTGAAGATGTGTCAGTATTTTAAAAGAGTCTCCTCAGACAAGCTAAAACTTTTTTCAAGGGAAAAACAAGGGGCTCACAGTAATAGTTAGCTGAAAAGATAGTTACAGTGCTACAGGATTTTTAGGGTTTTGTTTGTTTGCGTAACCAGTTGTATGAAAGCTAGCAAGCACTAATGAAATAAGATCCTGGATTAAATCAGGGTTAATGAGATCAGGAGTAGACACATCATTATTCAAATCACATACCACGTGAGTAGTAGGCGCTGCCAGACTTGTAAATCAGAGATTAGAATTTAACACTCTTCTTTCTGCAGTCTGACAGCTTAGGGCTAGAGGTCTCTTCATAAATATTGCTGGCATACACCTGCCAGAGCTTCACAAGAAAATGTATTATGGTTCCAGTTTTTCCAAGTGCTAAGCACCAACAATTTCAAGAGGGAATTGAAGGCAGAGGCAGTTCCTCAGCACTTCTGACAGCCACGCTCCTCAAATCTTACCACCCTTGTAGCTGTCATGCCAAAGTTGTTATTTAATTATTTTCCTTTTTAATCTGGCCTTGCTTCCTGCAAACATTACAGCAGGTACAGGTTAATTCATGCGGGTTTGGAATGGGGCCATACATCTTGTGAATTCCTTTTTGTCTAGTACAGCCTCCTGAGTTCCAGCATGCTGCAGACCTCCGGTGGCTCTTCTCTTTCCAGTATGTCTGGTATGCAAGAATTTACTGCAAAGACTGAAGAGGTCTGTTCTTTTAAAAAATAATAATAATAAACTGAGAAGAGTAAAATTTTTAATTATCCCCATTAAAAGATATCCCAGAACCAAAGAAATCCTTCTACAAGAAGTAGGTCACGTGCTTCTCTTTAGAGGTAGTAAACTTAACCCTGAAGACTCAATATCTAGTAAACGATCCTATTCATAGAGCCCTAAGAGCTGAGAAAACTGACCCAAATCTTAAACATTAGGTCTCAAAAGTTTCCTGTCTGTTGTGGAAAAATACAGTGGCTGTCAAGTCCTCTATACTTGAGACCGCTATCTCTTCACAGATTTGAGGTCTCCAGACGAAGCTATTCATGGTAGACCCTCTAGGGCCTCTGCACGTTCTGTGGTCTTTTGCAGCTGTGAAAAAGGAAGAAGCAGGCAAAAGGACACAGATGGGTCAATCCATTCAAGCAGAACAACCTTCTACATTTTGGACTTATGCAAGAGAAAAGACGTATAAAAGAATGCAAGCAGTGGAAATAACCATGCTCAACACTGATCCAGAACAGCAAAGAGTATTGCTCAAGACTAGGAAAGGTGTGATCAGTGCTAGAACTGCCTGGAAAAAAAGTTTGATATGCCATTTGATATACAAATACTTGCAGGAGAAGTGCAGCCTAGAATCTCAGATGGGAGGAGAAGAGCTGGTGATCATGATCCTCACTTCAAATTACACAATCCCTTAATTACTCAATGTTTGCAAACGAGATTGGAATGTTACCTTTGAAGTAAGGCACCATACTGAAACTTACCTTTGCAGATTCTCAACCTATGTTTACTCAGCCAGCAGGAAACTTTAACAAATTGTCATGGGTACCAGAGCCACACAAACTCAGTGGCTTGTAATTAAAAAAAAGAAAGAAAAGTAGAGGACATATTATGGTCAAGTCCACGTGAGAAAAACTGATGTGTATCTGCCTAGCACACTCAGCAGGATTCCTGTTTACAGACAAGAAGCACGAGAAAGTATGATCTTTGTTCAGATAAGTCTCCTTCCAAGCAGTAACAGCCATTTTATGGTGCTTTGCAATGTGACATGTGATGCCAGCATGAGGCTCACTGCTCTTAAAACTCTAGCTCTACAAATAAGACAGGTGAAAGAAAAGCACTAACTATGTAGTTCTGCTGAAAGGAAAGCTTGAAGATGGGAGTTAAAGACAGCAAGCAGACTGCAGCTGCATGGAAGTCCTCTAGGATGAAGAAATGGTGCAGCCTGGCCAAACGTAATAGCAATCCTTCAATAAGGATTGCCTAGGAATGACACTTCTCAATCTGCTCACCTAGCTGAGCACAGCCGAACAAGGCACAGACCAAGTCAGCAAGCAGAAACGTGAAGATTTCAGCAACCACCATCTGATACGGACATTGGCTTTAAGTACTTTTTCGTATGTGAACTTCACACACAAATTTTCTTTTTTACTGTTAAACAAAGAATCAGGAGAGAAAGTTGGAGATACTAATATATGGAAGGAATACCTTATCTGTTCATCTAAGCATTAGCAATTATTTTTAAATGTGCTTTCTGCTGACCAACTTATCAAGAAAAAAAAGTGTACAACAGACACTCCTCGTCTGTGAGTGCTGTAAGGCTGAGGGAAGACACTGAGCACTGAAGAGGGTTCACTTACATTTCAACTAAAGACTTTAGGGTAACCTGAACCACAAAACTGCTATGTACTCAATTACATATATGCAGAATTGAAATTCTGCTAAATATCAACTTGTAAGATTCTCAAGACAGGAAAAATGATGAGACATGACTTAGCTTTTGTTCCCCTACAGCAACCTATGTTGAAAGTAGTTCCCTGCTGTAAAAGACAAATGTTTGTGTATGGAAAGCACAAACCAGAGAAAATTAAGCCTTCAGAAAAAATACTGAATAATAAATACAAAACCAAACATCTCTTGAAAAAATAGGAAGGAATCTCATTTAGCAGAAGAGAGTATCCTTCCATTTGTGACAAAGAATTTTCAGGCAAAGCTGAGCAGTTTTCTTCCAGGCAATCCACAAGAGGATTCTCTAGCAATCCTATCCCCAAACTGTATCTCTTATTGAAAGGCAAAACACATGGGACTCCATCTCCCAGCTACTTTGACAGCCTCTAGAAAATAAAGGATGTCCCATATGTACTTGGATTTAAACTCCTTCATTACAAACAGCTTCAAGTTCAGGTGTCTGTTTTTTGTCTGTTTGTTTTGTTTCTTTACAATATTAACTTCATGTTTCAGAGCAGAAATTTCCTTTTTTTTTTCCTTTGGTTTCATCGGGTGCCCATCTTCAAATGTTTACTCCAGTTCAGAAGTATACATTGAGCCTAGGTAGTCCTACTGATTTCAGCAGGCTCTGTAATGCAGTACATTTTTTAAGCATTTTAAGTGAGGAAACAACCTAGGAAAGAACCTAGTCACGTTGAGTAATAATTTATGAGGAAGAAGTGGCTGGCTATTGAGAAGAAATAGCAAAAAATCACCCAACTGCACGCAGTAGACTAATGAAAATACAGAATCCCTGGCACTTAATGATGTAGCTATTACATCACATGAAACTAACTCCCTCACTTTCCCCCTCTGCCAGCAGTATCTGCAGATAACTGGCACATATTACATATTTTTATATAAATACCCTCCATAAGCTGTATTAAAATTTAATGACCATCCAAGCATTTGAGACATACATACACACTCAACTTAATTTTGATGGTCTATTAAAAACTTGTCTAATTAGAAAAAAAAATAAGCAAGCTGACCAGAACTAAAATTCAAAATGGATATCAAAGGTGATAAAGTTAAGGCAGGAAGGAGAAATACTTATGATACACATGCTTTAATAGCCACTTCAAATTACAATTCATATGAAGTATATCCCTCATAACTTTGAGTTGTATGATTGCAATTGCTTTTATATGGGAAACTAAAGAGAAAAGTATCTCATCAGTTGAAGAGGGCCCTGAAAAACATCAGCGGGATAAAGGTAAAGAAAGAAAAAAAAGATAAAAGAAAGAAGGAAAAAAAAAAAAGCATGTGTGCTCTGTTTTATTAGCAGTATGCTTTTAATCTCAAACCAACTAACACAGACTACTTCAGAAAGGCCATTAACCACTCCGGACAAGTCCTGTGATGGACCCTTCCAGAACTGATGGGAGTTGTGGTACAGAGAGATAGAGATCAGAAAATGAAACGTGCATGAATACGTCACACAATACTGAAAAGCATGAAAGCAGAAGTGATCCCTTTTAATCCCAACATAAGACTGTGAAGAAACCCAGAACATCCCTGTTGAGGACATTCTACCAGAGAGCATGAATTCAGAGTAGACAAGCAGTGACCAACCAACACATATGAGGGTCTGCGGCTGAGAGGAAGCCCCACACAGAGCTGGGGACACGGACAGGCTCATCATAAGCCGGTGCTACACAGAAGACTTCGGACGTGTCTGCACTGTACGTACAACATCCAAGTGCTTGGATGCAAAGGTGACATTCACTAAACTATAAGTGGTGGTAAACACACAGAAGTGAAAGGCAGGCAGTATTCAGTAGATCCTTAGGGACAGTAGCTTGTGTACACCTGCTATCCATGAAAACTAGGCTACTGTAGCCAGTACCCATTAAACCGTTGTAGCCAGTAGCCATTAACAAGATGAAGTTCATACACAGCTATGGCAGTACTTCAGCCTTCAACCCTTTAAAGAGAGTTGGCTGATCCTACGTTTTGCTGCTGGTCACTTTTCATGTCTTCTGTACCCCTGCCATACAAGTTCTGCACAGCCAGTGATCACCTCATTTTGTTGGTAAACGCTTACAGTATTTTCAGACCCAGGCAGTTTCAACACAGATTTTAGTATCTACCACCTACGTTATCACAAAATTGATTTTGGCACAGATTACAAAATATGAAGAAAGAGTTTGTGCGCTCTGCAATTCTTTTTTTTCCCCAGAGTATTGCACAGGGCGTGAGCAGTGACAAGAGTCCCTGCACATGAGCTCTGTGAAGAGCTGAAGTGCGGGAAGGGGCCTCCACCCATAGAGGGGAAAGGGAAGTAACGGGTAGGATCAAACATGTCTGGTGAGTACCAGCCGGCCTTCTAAGGCCTGCAATCCTGCCAGCTACAGCGTGCTTCTAAAGTTATAATTTTAGAGCATAGTAAATCCTTAAAAATCATGTTTATCATTATATTTATATATATATACACATATATATGAAGTACTCACTTCCCCAGCTAGATAAGCTTTCTCTTGCATTCACTGTGGCCAGGCCCATTCAAGTACATGTGTAGTAACTGGAAAAAGCCATAAAAAGGCGAAGAAGAAGCTTGAGTATAATAAGGGCTGTAATGACCAAGTACTGGTAAATTCCACATTTCCTGAATTTTTAAATATTTATTAAATACACATACCTATGGAAAGGAATTGATTCCTCTCCATTTACTTATATGGTTACACAAATCCCTAAACAGAACCTAGCACACCCTAACATGAGCACCATTGACGATTTAATTGGAACTCTCAATAATTTGCTGTTTGGATAACGAAGGGTGAAGACACAGGCAAGCAAAAACGGTATTTCAGCTTTTCTATTTTCTCTATCATATGGTGTGGTATTTTGTTCTCCTAGGACCTCGTGTACATCATAACACTGTCTTCAGTACAATCAGTGATGAAAAATAAAGCAGTTCAGTTTTCAATAATGTGAATATCCCTCTCACACTTCCACTTTTTATTTAAATCAATTTACAATATAGACACATGCAGCTCTCAGGAAACTCTTATGTATCTACTTAATTGTCTTAGTTTATCCCTGAAGTTCTTCCTATTCAGAATTTAAAAGTCATTTTGTATACAAAGATGTCCCTAAGGCCAGAAAATATGACTGTCTTCATATAGGTACTCAGGTTTCCTGGTAGATCAGTGGTACCTCAAAATATTTACCCAGGCTTTTGAAGCATACAAGAAAAAGCAGAAAAGCATACTACACCTTTTTCACAAAATCCTAGGTCTATCCTTGTCTTTGGACATTTATTTTCATTCACTGAAAATTTGTGGCAGTTCGCCACAAATTACAGTTTTTAGGATACTTATTTGAGAAGATTGCTAAACCTGGTTTCAGTAAGAATCTTTGGTCAAATACTTTCACTGGCTCTTCAAAATATCTAACTCTTAAAATAAGAGAGGAAATAACGTTAAATCACAAGAATGATCATAACTATATTTGCCTTACCTTCTTAATTGACACACATTTTTAAATATATATATATGTGTGTGTGTATATGTATTTTTATATATACACATCTCATAAGCATTAATGTTAAGCGAATTAACTGAGAACAGAGTTTCTTTGTTACCTAGTTAACTGGTTAGAATCAATCTTCACAGCATATTTCTAAACATCAGCAATTTTTAAAGTAACCTCTGGAGAGTACAGCTAAATTCTACATCCAATCTTTCCTACCATCTTTTATCCCTCATTCAACTTCTAAATAGTTTCTTTAACTATTCAACTTTTAAAATAAAAAAATAAGGCTTTTAAATGTTTCAATTTTAAAATAAAAACTTCTTTCCCTGTTTCAACAACATGAGATAATCTCCAACAGGAAAGATGCCCAGGAGACTGTTTTGATCCAAAATATTTTCCAGACTCAACAGTTCTACAGTGAACAGTCTCTTAGAGAATGATTTTGCATAAGTGAATAACAAAACTGTTGTAAAATATAACCATTATTAATAGCAAAAATATATAAATTGCCATACGATATCCAAATCTTTTTGAGAATGTAAGACAGTAGTCAATTAACACTAATTTACACTCCATTTCATTTTGGAAGCCTTATTTCATAAACCTAATGTTTCCCATTTAAGTAAATGCTTTAATTGAATTTTTCAAACAAAGAACCATCTGATTCTTTCAATCCTATTCATCATTCGCTGCCTGAATGGGTGTCTGCTGGATACATTGAAAATGATCATAATCTAAAAGTGACCTGTAGAAATTCTCTCCAAATGGATTTTAAGACAAAGCTGAGACATGTAGCCGAGTCATGAAACTTTGGAAACTCATGGAAGTTGCCCAGATTTTCTTCTTCAAACAGCTATCCTGTTTCAGTGCTATGAAATATGGAAGTGGTTATTTAAGTTTTAACACATTGAACTCAACTTCACGGTTGTGTGATGCAGCCAGAAGAAGTAGCAACACTGACATCAGGAGCATCACCTGAACTCCAGCCAGGACACAGCCTGGACAGCTGGCCCAGGCTGGCCAAAGGGATATCCCATAACACACGGCACCATGCTCAGCAATAAAACTGGGAGGAAAGGAGAGGAAATGGAGCGAGGGGGGTTTTCAGAGTGAAGGCATTTGTCTTCCCAAGAAACCATTACACTTGATGAGCCCTGCTCTCCTGGAAGTGGCCTGCTGATGGGGAGCAGTGAATGAATGAATGGTATGCATTGCTTTGCTTGCACATGCAGCTTTTTCTTCACCTAGTAAACCATCTTTACCTCAACCCATGAGATAAGTTCTCGCACTTTTACCTTTCCGATTCTCTCCCCCGTCCCTCTGAAGGGGGTGAGCTGTGTGGGGCTGAGCTGCCGACCAGGGTTAAACCACAACAAGAAGCCTTTTATGCACTGGGCAGGCCACAATGGTACAGCAGGGTTTAACAGTAGTGAGAAAAACTACCCAGTTATTCTCATTCTGTAATTTTAAATATGAAAAAATAACATGTATTTGTAAGGACTTTCAGCAGAAGAGTACATTAGACCTGTGTTGTTGTTGTTTTTTTAAATTATTATTATTATTTGAAGGAAGTAAACCCAGACTTGCACTATGTCAGAGAAACGTTAGAGAAAACTACAAAACAAAAAACAAGAGCACATCTGTCTGGCCACAGCCAGATGTTAATTTTGCCTGTTGCAGTGGTGTCACCTTTATCTGCATAAGGCCATCAAGTCTTTATCTCCATAACATTTTATGCTGGATGTATACCCTGTTGAGATGTTGAATCTCAGGAAGACAAGCACTAAAACTTATTTATTTATAGTATTTTGTACAGGCTGTCAACAAAAAGCCTCAAACATTGAGATGCAGTTTTGAAGATACAGATTTTATTCACAATATATCCACATCAAGCTGATGATCACTTCTAAAGAGAATTTTTGTTATGAACAGCTTGAAATTAAGAGGTCAGATAAATTCAATCCAGCTCCAAAGCCTGTAAGTAATCAAACTTCATTTTTTATCCATCCCATGTTTGTTGGTTTTTGTGTTCGTTTTTTTTTTTTGTGGCACAAGAAAGGCTCGCTGTGCTCTTCAATAGCAACTCTTCTTTTAGTGCTAAAAGAGTCGGATCAGCTCTCCTAGGCTAAATGGACAGCCACCAAAGTTTGCAAGGTTTTGGTTAAGACACAAAAAAGTAGAGGAATCTTCAAAACGGGGGTGGGACAGAGGGTAGGAATGGAAATACATAAGCAGAAAAAGAAAAAAAAATTAGCAATGTACAGTGCAGGTGAAGAACCCTTAGATATAAATGTATTATGTCATCAATAATAGCCCTCTGCCTTCCACCATTTGAAACTATACAGCCTACCTGGTAGAAAAATCAGCAACAATCCTGTTTGTTTATAAAAGGAAATAAATGCATATACTGAGTTAGATCCAACACGTAATGAAAATGTCCGAGAGTCAAGCCTAGCAGACTGGGAAAAAGCCCCCCAGCAGTGTAAGAATTGAACAAGGTAGTATCCACCTTGTACCCAATGCGTCCTGATCACTTTTTTCCCTAGTGAGTTGAGGAACAATCTTGTAAAGTTACAGCTGGAGTAGCTACGGAGGAAAGCTTCCAGAAAGGCTGCTGACTGGGACGGGCTGCAAAGCAGCCTTGTGGAATTTCCTTAGATTGCTGGAGAGTCCTATAAACACCCTTAAAACAGCCCCTTTCCAGCCACTAAGCAAGCATTTTAAGAATAAGAGGCTGTGCTGATGAAAGGGAAAGAAAAACAAGTCTCACAATAATAGCCATGTTGAAAATGGTCCTGCTAACGTGTTTCACTTAATTATACGTGCTACTTCAGAAGAAAAAGCAGAAGAGTTTGTCACTGAAACTTACTATTTCTGTAATAGCCAACACCTCAGAGGAGGGAAAGCGGGGAAAAGAAATAATGAAAAGCGAACTGGACACTTTGAGCAGAGGATTACTAATCCAGCAAACTGAGCATCAGTTCCAGTCAAAGACCTGTCTGAGGAAAGGGAGGCTCCTTCCTTCTCTTCCTTGAAAATCGAGTCAGTCCACAGACCATGCCGCTGAACACAAAACATGTTCTAACATTGCCAGAAGTCAGACAATCCAAGTGCTGGGTCTACAACAGCAGGAGCACAAAAGTCAGCAGGCAGAGGCAGACTAATCGTATCACCTACAATAGTCTGACAAACTTATGAGCTTGGGCAGAGATGGGAGTGAATTTGCAGATTTTTATAAAATAAATAAAAGATAAAAGTCTTACTAGGGGCAAAATCTTGAAGTGCTCCATCTCTACCTCTGGTCAGTCGCTTTGCTGAGACACCGAGTCCCTACTCACTAAGGACAGCAGCAAATCAAACTTAGCACCATTTTATTGTGAGAAGTAATTAGCCTCTGTAACTTTCTACATGAGGAGTCTGAGTTGTAAACACAGGAAAACTCAACTTCCTTACAGCACAGTATTTTAATCTGCAGGAGAGGCATATTCACAGCATTTCTTTCCTAGGATAACATAAAGATTGTCCCCAATCTGATGTATAGGTAATTTCTGTAAGTGATTACCTGTGAAAACAAAGGTACAGGGAGTTAAGCAGTATAGCAAGCATAATTTACTTTTAAGGTGGCCAAGTAGTATCAAAGATCTCCTCAGTATTACCAACTCTGTAAATTCACTCTTCGAAAACTGTTTTCAACAGGCAATCTTTTTTTCCTTTTATCTGTACTTTTCTTTAATGGCATATAATTCCTTGCACACTTAGTCTATTTGTGACTAAGTGAGTGACTTTAACTATTTATGAACAGTTAAATTGCCTTAGGAAAACTAATGGTAACATATTTTCACCCTTCAAAACAGTATCACTAATGTAATTTGTTTCTTTTTATAGCACTTTTCTCCTTCAATAACAGAAATGTAGCTCTCCTCCACCGACTTGTAAAATAGTACTTGTAAGCTGTAATATCTCTTTTTCCTTGCAGCTCAGGAAAGTAAATCATTATCCAAATGGAGGCATTTTACACACATTGCTAACGTAACATTGTTGTGGACAACATCAACTCAGTGATTCCCCCGACGTAATCAAAAAGTAGATGTGATGCTATGCTGTCCTTCTACACCATGTGGATTGTATCAACAATATAGGAATGGTTGCTGCTCTGTCCTATATTCCCTCAGGATAATACAAAAGATGCAACCCAGTGGTCAACACATCCTCCTCCTCTCAGTCAATTTAAATTTCAAGTGATATTCAATTTATTTTAATTAATTAAATTTTAATAATTACATTCAACAAAGAAAATGGGTAATCTGAATAAGAAAAGGAACTGGGAGTTAATTTCCTTAAAAATTCAGAGATTTTTCTTGACTGCAAGAGATCAAGCAAGGAGTCATTGAGACTAGATCACAACACAATTTTCACACACAAAAGAATAGAAGAGACAACATGTATCTACTCATCCAACACAATTATAACTTCTAACAAACAGCAAGATAGGCACCGAGAGTAGATATTCAAAATATTTCTTCAGTATTCAAAGCATCAAGCCCAGAAGGAGCAGGTTACACAGTGTCATATATAAAACAACAAGAACAAACATTTAAAGGGAATTTTACACAATTTGATAGTCTCACAAAATCATTAGGGTTGGACCTTCAAGATCATCTGGTCCAACCATCACCCTACTACCAGTGTCACCCACTAAACCATGTCCCTAAGTGCGAGGTCCAAGACAACCCAGTGGCAAGTTAATCCAGAAAAGTCTACTGCCCTTTCTTCTCAACTATCCTTTAAAGTTGAGCACTAGAAATGGGATACTGGAAATGGAAAATCAGAATCATAGAATGGCTCGGGTTGGAACTAAGATCTCTGTGCTACATGGAAAGGATATGATTTTTTCTATTAAATGTAGAAGCTATTTAGAAAGAATTTTTGATTGGCATGAGAAAGAAAAAAAATACATATTTTTAACCACAGGTTCCACAGTTAGCTTTAATAGCTGTTGCTTTCTCCAGCTGCTTAAGAAACGCAACAGATTAAATGTAAGCCATTAACCAGCACATACATTTTTAAACTTCTTTTCAAAAACTGCAGAGTAATTTCTAAGTCCATCATGGAAAAGCACTTCAAATGCACACGTAGCAGTCAAAAGCAAAGCCCTGCCCTTCTCTCTTCCATGAGGTGTTAAGTGTGTCCCAGTAGGCTCAAACTTAAACATGTCTGTGGAATAGGATACTCCATAACGCACCAGTAATATGGAGGAAGCAATGTACCCAAATGCTCTTCTGCTGGTCTTCAAGGTATCCATAACCACAAGTCACGCAACAAGTTTTGGCCTAGGCCTTGTCCACTCAGCAGTTCTGAGGTGGTGGTTTTTTTTGTTGTTGTTGCTTCGTTTTGTTTTAATCTTTCATTACTAGGGATGAATGTTCAGACTCCCCACAGAAAGAAATTTCCACAATCCTCTAGGAAATGCGCTCTAAGCTGTCCTACTGCACCAGGAACGGAGCTGCGAGGACAATCAAACTGGTAACACAGACCCAGGAACCCAATCCCACAGCTTAAAAAATGTGCTGAATTCAAGAAAGGCTGCCAGACACCAGGGATCATTATTAGCTGCCATGGTTACTAACGGAGTTTTAGCTCTGCAGACTGCGAACACCATGGTGTATAGAACCAGCCATACAGCTCATTATTTACAGAGAGAGGAAGAAGTTGTAGCATAGGCAGAAGAGGAACCTCATGTGCACAATCACCTGCAACTCAGCTGTATGGACTTCCCAGAACCCTTCTGATATAAGCACGGAAGACTAAGGTTATCCTATCCCAAGGTATCCTTTTAAGGCTGATCTTAAGATGTATTTCAGGATGTTATATCCAGTTTGTTCCCCCTCTCTATCGCTGTACTTGGAATAATCTCTGAGGCATGACAGGAGACATTTCACTACTTCTGGTTCACCATCCTGATAGCATTTAGCCAGCTGAAGGGGAAAAAAAAAAAAGAAGAAAAAAAAAGGAAAAAAATAAAGGCAGGGGAAGCTAAAACTAAGTCCGGGTGAAGGTGGAATGAGACAGAGTGAAGTAAGATACCAGCACCATATTTTCAAGGAAGGCTCATTTAAAAATAACAGCCAAAGAAATATCAACTAATTTAAAAGGTCAACCAAAAGAAAATGTGCTTTAGTACTGATGTTCTTCACTATTAACTCATCACAGCTTTGACACATCTACTCAGCTACAGCACTTCTGAGACCTTTGCAGCTAACGGTAGGCTTGTTCAGGTAGGCCTCCTCCTCCTTTTAAATTATTTTCAGAAATGCCAGCGGTATGCCTAGTAGGTGAATCATGGATTCTTTCTATATCATCTCAAAGACAGGCAAATTAGTTTTCTTCATAGCAATGAATCTTAGTTAAGTAAACAGTCCACATGTTTAGAAAGATAAAGTGTTTGAAAAAATTGTGGAAATAGTTTTCTTAAGACTGGGTAAGATATCCATATGAATATTTGATTACTATAACATTTTCTTTATTCGAGAATAGAGTTATATTTTCTTCAAATTTCAAACAAACTACCTTTTCAATAATAAAAAAAAATGTGGTATGAATGTAGCATATCTGGTGCTAGTCTACAAAAATTTAGGGAACAATGCGGCTTAAACAGCACCTCTCCTTTTCATCCTCGGCTCCATATCCTGCCGTGTCAGAGCTCCCACAGCACCCCGGCCACAAACAGAACCTTTGCTCAGAGGTTAGCAGAACAAAAACCACATGCTAGTGTGCCCAAGCCACCTTGGCGTAGCTAGCACATAAGCCTAGATGAGTGGCAGTGCAGTTTTGGCATGCACCCTCAGCCCATGTACACAGCCGGGTCTCTGGCAAAGCCTCTCCTGCAGTTGGAGCCCCGCCGTCGATAGCTGGGTGAGCCGTGGCAGCAAGAACAGGAATGCGAGTGTGAGGCAGAAATCATTTTGTGTAACACCGACTCCACGCGGACACTGGCCTTCTGGTGATCCTGCTAGCCCGCTGGTTTCCGGCCGAACTACTTCTGCCTTTTATACGCCAACCCCTTCCCAAATTACAGCAAGAGGGGAAAGGAAACTCAAAGGCAAGTGACTAATGTGTGAGTAGCTAAAATATTAGTCACTTCTTTCTTCATATTAGACTTTGGCACATGCATCTAAAAATATTTGGAAAAGAACAGCCTTATCTGTCCTTCCAGAGCCATTAGAGAGTGCATAGAAACAACTGTGCCTTTTGGGCACACATTACACAGTAATTCTTTTGGTTACGTGTATGGAACATAACAGTTTATATTAGTATTTTGCAACTTAAACAGGTTATAGGTGGCTTTATTTTTAAATACACTGTACACGTCCCTGTAACTAGTAGCATGTAACAGAATTAACCTCCTAGGTGGTAACAACAGCCTATACTACTTTAGCAATGACAACAAAACAGGATGACACAGCTATCTTGGTTTTCTTGCTAATTAAACTGGTAAGTTAAGATTCCGTATGGATTCAAAGTACTTCTGATTTCAGTTTCCCTCATTACAAAGGCATTTCATTAGATAACCTCTCAGCTCTGCAGCCAGGCTACTCTGAGAACTCCTCTCTCCTCCAGACCCAGAGTCTCCATAACAAATCTTGAGCACCCTGTGAAGGATTTTGTGTCATGTATTAAATGGCAAATAAGTTGACAGAGGCCACTTCAGACGGCCTGAAGAAATGTAATCTGCTTTAGCTCTTCTTACATTTTCACGGTATTTTAAAAGCTTCAGAAGAAAAGAAGATGGGAAGAAAACAGTACAGGAGATGACAAATGCAGTCCCAGACTCCTGAGAAACTGTAAGCACATGGAAACAACAATAATGTCTATTTTCATATGCAGTGAGAGAGCAACCACAGATTGTGAAACAACCCTGGAGCACTTTATTATGGTGATTCAAACCCATTCACCATCTCAAGGGATAAACAAGCCTCCTATTATCACCACCAAAAAGCCAGTACATCTCTTCCCCATCCCTCCCCCAGGATTTTGCACCATTTTGCTCTAATAAATTTGTACAGGCTCCCATTGGGAGCTAGCTCTCAGTCCAATGAAGGATCCAGCAGTAACAACACAGGTTGAGTGAAGACACTGTTCAGCACATCAGCTGGAATGGGAAAGAAAATCAGAAATGAAAATGTCTTCATTTTCCCAAGGGGAAGGCACTTCATAAAGAATCGAGTGATCCCTAAGTCCCCTTTCCATAGCTCCATCACTCCTTCTGATGCCCAAATCACAAGTGGGTGAATCCCTATGCTCATGAGACACAAGAAAGTTTTCACAATACTTCCACAAGTGAAAAGAATAATTCAGTCTTTAGTATGTTTACTCTTTTTTCCCCGCTTACCTTTAACTCTAACACATTTACTTATATGAAATTAAAAAGGTCTGGCTTCATAATGCAAGAGAATTTCCGAAGCACATAAACAATCCTAGTTTTACCTTTCACCACTTCTGCTGTTTGTAATATCTTTAAACTGCTTGCGCTGAGGGGTACATTGAAGCAGGAGCTTTGTAACGCAATTGCTACCGTCATAATAGCTGTGTGCTTCTAAATCTACTTAGTGGGCTCTGGAACACAGTACAAATTTTGTAGGGGTGGCTCAGCATTGTGTGCGCCTTGCAGTGAGGAGATATTAGCTATTTCAGTCAGTACTATAGCTAACTGTATCCCTGTCTGCATCACCATTACCTCTTAACTGCTGCAATGTTATTTCTTACCTTGAGATTTTTTTTTTGGCATATAAGGAAATACATTTTGCAGTTTCATGATCCTTTTTCCTTCCAGAAAAAAAAAATGTAATCCAGTACTAAAATCATCTGCATTTCAAGGTGGATCGCTAGTATTCAAGACCTACCAGTTTACCACACATATGATGCTGTAAAAACTGGGGAAAAACACACCCAGAACAGGGACAAGTAGTATAATATTTTTCAGCAATAAAATTTTACTTAATTCACAGCAGCCAACAGCATGTATTTCATTCTATGCATCATGAATTAAAACAAAGCTAAGTAATTTGGCTGATGTAGCCGTGAACGTTTCATGTTTTTCTAAAGCTTGCCAGAATTAAGAAGAGGAAAACATCTATTTTGTACAAGTACTTATTTTCTTTGGTTCTTATTTATCTAAAGCTTTGTTTTTAAGCAAAAGACAACAACAAAACTGAAACGCTTTTGCTCCTTTGAAAATGTAACTTATTCTTGTACAAACTGCACAGGGTCTGAGCAGTACTCTCCAATACTGCAAATTATTTCCTATTATAAATTCCTTATTGATCTAGTTATTAACTTGAAAAAGTTATAGAAAACTCTACATAACAAAATGTCTGAGATTTAAAAAGAGAAAAATCTTGCATTATTTTTTCTTATTTCTAATAAGAATCTATTTCTAGAAAACATGCTTAAGACAAAGTAGTTTTAACTACCTTAAAATCCTGAACCTTTGAAAAGGTTCACACACTTAAAGGCGTGTTTTAATATGACAAGCCTTTAACTATTACCATAGGTAATACTTACACAAGGAACATGCCTTTTGGTATTGAGCTAAAAATCTGACCAATATAGTTCAAAAAAATAATCACTTGAAAAGAAAAATACTCACAACTGGCAGATTTAAGAATAACTGCTAAAATCTCTACAGGTTTCGGGTTTTCTAAAATCTTCTACAGGTTGAGCAAGTTGGAGCCTCCAACCAATCCTAAAGCAAACCATGTTGCACACACTGGGATATTCAAGTGCACTTACAGCAAGGCTGTAAGAATGAGGGCAGAGTTTCCCTTTCACAACAGCTCTCTGTTATACCATGTGAGGTTGAAGCCCAGCACAGAAACTTGCACCAAGACCAAGCCTCATCCTTGCAGTGCCAGCATTGCAGCAGGAGAAAAACATTACAGATAAATACGGAGAAACAAAAATACTGAGGGAGGAAAAGCAAATGTACTGAAATAAGGATTTGTTTGACAAACTTGTTGAGGAAGGAAACTAGGGGCAGAGCAGAGAGTGAAGAGCAGTGAATTCAGGATGATGACTGGGATGCAAGAAGGGGAAGAGCGGGAGGAAACAGAGCCTGGGGGAAAGAGGAGGAGGCTGAAAAAGACAAAGAGCTTAAGAAGCCCTCAAAATGGGAGTGGGGAATGGGGAACGGGCAGTCATACCTGGCAAGGAAGAGAACATCAGAAATGTGCTGAAGCTTACTTGGAGAAAGAGCTAGTAGGAAGGGATGGAAAGCAACTGAGACAAGATAAGGAGTCTGAAGTAGAAAGGGGGAAAAAAAAAAAGGAAGAAAAAAAAAGCCTGGAGTAAAGCAGGAACCTTGTGGAAATAGCTGCTGTTACCATGTAATTAAAGACTAAAGAAATACAGGTCCTGGGTAAGCTGACTTTTCCTGTAGTACTGCATACAGTTCTGCTGTAAAGAAAGGACTGATCACACTATTGGAGGTAAAACAAAAGACTAGGAGGAGGATCAGTCGAAAGGAGAGGACATTTGAAAGAGGAAATCAAAAGAGCTTGGCCTGTTTGCTAGGTTGAAAATATATATGATTGCTCTCTATAAATACACCGGGGGGAAGGAATGGTAAAATAACAGGAAAGGAAGGGGCTATTTAATCAGAAATATAAATAATGAGACAAAACAAGCCAAGATTTGCCAGGAGTAATTTGAGGCTAAACAGGACTGCAAGATGTTTATTTATTTATTTATTAATCAAGAGAGGAGTATCTTAAATAATATCTAAAGAGAAGCAATGAGAACTTTTTTCTGAATGCACAAAAATATCCAAAGGCCTACCAAGCCAACAAGCCAATGCCCCTTAAAAACAAAAACAAAACAAAAAACCACAAAGACCACATCCAGATCTTCTAAAGGACTTGCTGAGCTGATGAGACGAGCTCTCAGGTGTGTGTAGAATAGCCACAGGCCCCTAACCTGGGGGCCCTCTGCCATCGTTTCTCCCTCCGGATGATAGGGAGCCAGGAACATGATCCAGACAAAAGCCACACATGGTTCTTCTCTCTGCCAGCTTTGCTTTTGGCCTCTTCATATCCAATGGCTACAACCAAAGGTAGGGAACCAACAAACTACAGTATACTAACAGACATGCACACAAAGATAGTGTTTTGGTGATCTTTGTCTTTTTCTTAAGCTCTGTGCTCTGACTTGGAAACATTTATACTGCTCTTCTGACAGCTCTGTGTACAACAGCTCCGCAATCTAAGGAAAGCTGCATTAACTGAATGATTCTTGTAATACAAAAATACACTTTACTGGAAGACCTATAAACTGAAATAACAAGAGTTCTGGATTTATTCTGGGATCTAATGTAAGTCAAAAATAACACACATGTACATTATCTACTCTGTAAAGAAGCTCTGTTCTGTTTTTAACTGCTGCTCAATCATCATCCTACTCACATTTAGAGATCTATTCATATTCAAGAGTGAAGTCTTATTTCCACCGAAGTCAGTAAGAACTACTGTGATCTTTTGAGTGGAGACGAAATTTTACTCTAGACAAAAGCCCTACCTTAAACCTACAGAATGCAGTACTTACAATTGGTTAATTTTTCTATTCAAGAGAAAAGCTGGTATAATATACCACAACTGAAAACATTTCATTTTTATTTCACCCGCGTGGTTCCAAAACAAACAGACTTCTCTCTTATGCAAAATAATTTAGAAATTAACCACAAGTAACTCAGCATTTGTTTGCTAAGAGGAAAAGGCACACAGGTCTCCACAACAGAAAACGTACCCAAAACAATTGGTTGATTGCACGTTTCATTCAGTAGTTACTGGGCTCATTTCTGGTGAAAAAAGGCATGAAGCCACCCCACTGTTAAGTACATACGTCATTTTGTGCGTAGTATCACAATGAATACTTTTAGTTTGCATAATTCTTTTCAAAAGCTTCTTTATAAGACTTCTAATAAACATTTAAACAGGAGTGAAAACTCCAGCTAATCCATCTTCCAACCTAAGCAGACTCCAGCATGCCCACATACCTATCATCCTTTTGCCCTGACTTTTGACTCCCTAGCATCCAGAATATTTTATTACTATTTATGTGTTAAAGAAAAAATATTTGAAGTTAAAGCCAGGTTGTTTACAGGTGCCCTACAGCCCTGAAACAAAGGATTTCAGCTCTGCTCACACCCATATCTCTTTTTGTTTATACCTGGTAATTTCCTTCTTTCTCCTGCAAAGAGAATTTTGAAAACACATCATCCTAACCAGTTCTTTTGTCTGTAAAGAACTTCTTGCTGTTCTTTTGTCTCTACAGACATGCTGACAAAGCCTACTCTGAACCTAAGCATCTTAGTCATAGGTTAATATTAAAATTCACTGATATAGAAGCCTTTCCAATATATTACTTCCACGAAGGCTGAGGGTAGAAGAATACACAAGGTGAAGTGCACCCAGAAGACATCCTCCGTGACCGTGATGCTTCCACCTATTTCATGAGCACGCTAAAGCCAGTGAGCTCTGTAACAACAGTGTATGTGAATGTATAAGAATAGCGAACAGATTATGTAAATTGAGCCCTCCATGCATTCCAAATGAGATAAAACCCTTTAAAATGCAGCACATGATCCTATAACCCAACAGGAGTGCTTTGGCATCTACTGTCTGCCTCTCCTTCCCTACTTGCTGTAAAACATTCCTACACTAAAGTAATTGGCTGACTAAAACCATCCTCAGCAGCTGGGTTGATGGCTTTTTTCCCCAACTTTTTTTTGTTTGTTTGTTTCTCCAGACAAATAAGCACTTCTCAGCTGCATCTTTGTATCCTTGACTAGGTTTTAATACAGCTTCTTCTATTCCAAAAGGCCCCTTCCCTGGTAAATGACAGGAAATGTCTGTACTCAACCTTACTAGCAAGACATACCTCTCAACATCAATGAAATGAACAATGTGACAAAAATAAAATTAAAATATGAAATAACAAGCATTCACACTTTTCTAAAAGCATGGTTCAGTTTAAAAGACAACCTGCTGAATGCTCCAAATCTGATTGTAGATTTATACCTCTGTCTGCATCACCATGCCCCCTTAACTGCTGCAATGCTTTTTAAGAAAAAAGTGAACGCGTATCAAGTGGGTAAATTACTTGTTAAAATATATATATATATGTAGCATTCCTATGGGAAATAAGGTGTTGTGTCTGCCTGGATACTCGATACAAGACGAAGTAGCGTTCAAAGGTTCCATTTCTTCTGTGCTAAATACAGGGCCATGCTCTCGTGTTGTCGCAATGGGTTTGTTTCCAGCTGCTCTGCGTTTACCTCTGGTAGGCAGCCCGCACCGAGCACAAGCTCACCACAGGTAACCACTCCGAGTGGGTTGCACACAGTTGCCCAACGGAGCGGTTTCTCTAAAGCAGAAAGGGAGGAGGAGGAAGTGAGAAGAGGAAGAAGCAAAGACAAGCAACTCTCACGGGTTGCGAGTGCAGTGATAATGCTGTTAGGGAGTTTCTACAAACTTTTGGAGGAAGCTTTAGAAACTGACATATCCAAAAGTAGCACGCTGAAAGGTCAAGTAAACGCAGCCGTCACTGCTCACCACCGCCCCACGATGGCCACCCTGAAATAGGCCCCAGAAGCCCCCAGGCCTGTGTTACAGCTCCAAGTGATGCCACAGGGGATGAGAGATTCGGGCACCCCTCCTGTCTGTCCAGGGCACCCATTCCTGTCTGTCCACCACCACAATGGCAGCATGGCTACTGCTGCCAGGCTGACAGGGTCAAGGCATGCAGGGCCCATCTAAATACTAGTGTTGGATTTCTTGTGACAATACCCAGACATGCTGTCAGAGCTTCCTGGAAGGTTTCCCTTCCAGGAGGGAGGGAATTAAAACCTCAAAAGTTCATTAGGAAGAAAAGAAAGCAAAAAGCCTTTTTTTTTTTTTGTACAGGCTCCCAGTCTTGGAGACAGAACATGAGGCTTGACAGAGTATGGCTGCTTTCACTGTGTCTACATCACAGGTCACCCAACACAATTTTAGATTTACTAAGGCCTACCATTACAGAAGATGCACAAAACATGCTAAACCACTTTAGGCATAGCTTAATGGAAAGCAGGCTTGCATAAACAAAGACATTCACTAGCCTTCACTTCCAGTTCTTTATTAAGTCAGCCAAAAATCTTACGCAGGTAAAAGAAAGCAGCGGACATTTCAATCAATAAAGAAGTACCCTGAGGAAGCAAATTTATCACATTAAAAATTTAATTCATGAAATAAAAATATTTTAAACATTTTATTACTAAGCTTGCTATGAAAATGTAAGCTTCTATACTACAGTAAAAACACAAAAATGAGGAATAAGGGCTGTTCACTTAAGGCAACCCTTCACTTGTAGCTGGAGGTTCACCTACGAATCCAGGTTTATGCTCTCCTTCCTATCCCACTGAACACAGCACCAATTTTATTCAAGTCTGATCACAAGCCTACCTTGGACTGTATGCTGAACACTTCAGACTCAGACCCTCCAATCAGCCCGTAACGTACATCCCTATCCTACAAATCTAAAATGCGTATTATTTCCCTACATCCAAGGGAGAATATGCCTTCCTCTTGCAGGAACTGCATTCATTAGCTGTAAATTACAGGGGTTATAAGAGGCTAGCCAAGCAGAGTCATTCATACCAATCATAGATAGCCCATGTGACCATTTTACAAAGATGCTTATACAGCTTAAATCGTTATGCTTACTCTTAGTATGTGAAGTAATAAAACCACGCAAAGGCATTTCTGACAGTAAATTGTAACCAAAGACCAGCTGTCACAAATATGGCTAAATAATAGTTATAGGTGTCAAATTCTTTGAGGATTTCTTGAGACTTCTGCAGATTACCTTTCTCCTTCCTCTTCTCCCTTGCATCCATCACAGCAGCCATTAGACAGAATTGGCATTCAAAGCCACCCAACAGGCCAGGCCAAGTTTATTTCTACTTTTATCTTCCATGTGTTCTTCATTTGCCTGAATCTTTAGCACCTCTTTATTCACCTCTAAATTGAAATGTTTTTGATGTTTGATCTTCATTTGGAGAAAAACGCTGAATAATAAAAAAAAAATCTGTTTGCTTCTTTCACACCGAAGGATGAGGTCACAAGGCTGTTGACAATTATTTTTAAAACAATCAGCCATTCATACAGTGATGTAATCGTGTACATTTGCAAAGCTTGATGAAATACAGGCTTGCTCCTATCCAAAGCATCAGGATTGCAGCCATCCTATCAAATAGTTTCCCAGGGTCGAATATGCTTTTCTAACGATTTCACAGGCCAAAGAGATCCTATCTTCCTCAAGTCCTAGACTCCAACAGCTATTTCCTAGCCCCTCGGCATACTAAAAATGTGGTATTAACACCAAATGTATTAAAAATACAATTTTTCCTAAATCATGTTTATTGACGATAAACACAAGTACTCCAATCAGTTCTGAAATACAGCCTCTCCAGCTGCCTCCCATTGCTCCCTGTTAGTCTCAGGAGCTCAGCTATCAGCCCCAAGTAACTTTATGCAGCACTGCAGAGAGAGGGAGAAGAATGACTCATCTGTGCCTCTTCCCAGATCTCTGAAGATCAGCTTCAGCTTGAACATGAGCAAGAGAAGAGTCATTTTAAAAACACGAAACAGACAACTTTTCAGCTGCTACTCAGGAGTCCAAAAAAGAGTGGCAGAGAAACAAACAACTGTTTGAGCTCCTTGATCACAGATTAAAGCAGCCAGACTGGGGGAAAAGATTGTGACAAAATTGTTTGAGGTGTTCAAGATCCTGAAATGGTTATATCTATGTAAATGTAGTTAATAACATACCTTATGCTTAGATTTTGTCATATTCTCTGGCACATTCTTTTAAATGTAGATTTAAGAGTAGCAGAGGACATGCAGACATTTGCCACTTCTTTTGGACAACCCTCCGTCAAAAAAAGAAAGAGGCAACAGGTGGCTTCCAGGGTTCAAGCCATTTCTTAAACTATTCGTCAAGGGCAAATATGCAAACCACTCAAGTAGCATAAGGCTTCCAGAACTATGTATTTCAAGATCTTTTCTTCACAGCTGGTTTTCAAGAGTTTAAAAACAAGGAAAAAATAGTATCCACAATACTGTATACTAACTATTTGCCTTTTTTTTCCCCTCATTCTACCAAATCAAAAGAGAGAGAATACTCTACTCGGTTGACGTCTTCTAACTAGTGTAATGAGACCCACAGGCTTCTCTGAGCTTCTCTGCTTCCTAGTCCTCATTACGAAGTATCCTTTACACCAACCCAACTTGTAGTTATTTTCCTTAGGATGCAGGTGTGACCTGCAACTCTGTGCAAGAAGGAGCCCTGTGAAGGTCTCAGACAAGTTCCCAGACAGCTGGACAGACTCACTACAGCCTGCACCTACCAGGTGCTCAGGACTCTACCGTGGTTGAGGTCACTACACCTTCTTTTGGAGCAAATTCCCAGTCATCCTCAGAAGACTGAAAGACATTCAGACTCAGCAAGTGCAAGTTAATGACAGGGTAACTGCCGCCATTCTGCAATGGAGACAAATTTCATAAAAGCTAACATTTTTCAGAAATGAAAAACTCAGGTTCATTGTTAAAAGTAACAAACAAACAGATTTAAGCTCTGTACCCATGCTATGTACCTGCTAATATGTACACAGATCTTTTCTATGAAGACCAACAACTGCTCTGGTATCTGAAAACAATTTTAACAAATGTAATGAATCCCTAATGTCTCTGCAAAGATTCAGAAGCCCTTTCCAAAAAGTGCAGAAAGAAAAGAGTGCAGAGATGATGAGCCACAATTACAAGTTTAAAAATTTTATCATCATTTTAGGAATTAATGAAAAAAGTTCCCCTAACACTTCTTCTCGTTTCTTTAACATTGGTAAGATAAATTCATGATGCATAAAACATTATAAATCCACTGAGACAAATATTCCCTGAGGTAGGTACTGCATAATACTACCAAGGCTTTCACTACAGCTAACTAATTTAATTTGTGCCTTAGGCTTTGGTGATGTCAATTCATCTATTCCACTCTTATTCTGTTTTAAAAAAGCAAGCAGATCATTTTCTTTATGAACTCTTTCCTATTAAAAATGAAATAAAATAAAATTGATTACTTAACTAAAGATCTTTTAAAGTAGAAACACACTGTGGAGCAAATGTATTTGAGATGACAGGCTATCATATTTGAATAAACATATTAAAATTACACACCTTTGTGACTCTGCTGGTCATCCCATCTGAGTAGGCTGAAGCTCATTTTTTCCTTATGAGAAATGAAGGAGTACCAAAAAAAACCTTTGCTTTTGACAGAAGATATTTTCTAAGCTTTCCTACAGAAAATGAGACACTCATCCGAGATGATCATCATCACCCATGTGATGAATCTTTATCACCTCAAGATTTACCAGCTTTTATTGCACTGTGTTGCATTCTTTGAGCTGTAGAAATCTTCTGGGTTAGGTCATTTGTGACAGTAAACTATGGTGACAGTAAGCTCTTCCATTCAGCAGAATACCTATAAAACTCATGTACAAACAGCTTCTGCAATAAAATGCTGCAGCCTTTACCTTACCCTTGTTGCTTTTGTCAGCATCTTCCAAAAAAAACAGAGCAGCCAGATTTCCTTCAATTCTTCTTGTTACAAGGTTATGACGAAAATAGTAGAATGATGACAATACTTTTTTTTTTTTTTTTTTTCCAATTTCAGCAGAATTTGGTAGAACAGTCTCTTCCTAGCTGCTGACCATCTTAATTGTTGCAACTCCACGTTAAAGGATAAATTAATTTCTACAATAAGTAGCAAATTATCGTTTACCAAAAGAGCTCTAGCTCACCCACAAACTTCATAAAGCTAATAGAGTAGGTCCTCTGATCCCACTACTTATGCGCTCATTTTAGGGACATAATATTCACATGAACAAGTTATTTGAATCTTTCAAGTTTAAAACAGAACAAAACAAAAAAAAAAAAACCTGAAACTCCAATCAGAAACATACTGTCTTTAACTGACTTTGCTTTTGGCATGCTATTCTCAAAAAAAAAAAGACAAAAAAAAAGACAAAAAAAAAGATGGTTTTTCTCCTTGCTTTAGATCATGCTTGAATTTTTGCAAACGCTGTTCATACAGAATGAAGCTGCTGTTTGCCGTCTGCACTGGTAGTGTTGCACTGCAGAACGTTAAGCTTTTTTAGCATGTTTTACACTGAGTGTAACCAAACAGTATGCCAGACTGGTTAAATGCTGAAGCTACTACAGTAGGCATTAAGCAGTTAGCAAAAACTCTGAGTGATTGTCCTTCTTGAATGTTTAGACTTATTTCACTGCAAGCAAGGATTAGATGTATCAGTAAACTTTTTAGAGGCAAAGTTACATAAATGCACGAACAATTTCAAATACTGCAGTCATTAATTAGTTATTAAGTAGGTATTTGGGAGAAAGAAAAAGTTACTTTAACAGAGGTGTTCAGTCCTTAGCACGCAGAGCTTGGAGCCCTAAGGCCCAAAGTACGTATTAATTACCTGTGGAACAAAGGCATGCTGTGTTGCTCCAATACAGGGATTCATCAGCTTGAACAAGAACTGTGTCTAACAGGTTCCGAGGGAACCATTTGTAGAGACACCTGTCCAAAACTGTAGCCATAAGGACCCCTCTGATCCTTACAGGGAGCTGACATAACTAACACTGTTGCCACAGAGAGGAAAAGAGAATTTGGAGGATGACCTCTTTTCGCACCTTAACACAACAAAACATATTTTACTGATCCAACCTTAAAATTTTTGTCCTTGGGCAACAAGGATTCATTGTGATTAATATAATTACAAAGAGTGAGATTTCAATAAAGAAAATGAAAATGAACGGGCCTGATAGATACGCCATTTTAAGTCACGTCAGTCCATGCAGTTTGCAGCATGCAAACTCTGCTGCTGCTCAGAGATTTCAAGAAAATTTAGAGTATGGCCTGGAGATGGATAAAAGGCACACATGTACAGACCTATACAGCAAAATTTCAAAAACAGAAGCATAACTTGAAGAAAATACATCTTATAAATGGCAATACACAGTGCAACCCAAAGGGAGCCATTCAATCGACATCATGAGCTTTGGATCAAGTCCATGAAGCTAATACTACAAAACACTAATAATAAAAGATTCCATAAAACACCGCTATACAAATTAACCGCTGTGAGAAGTTGGGAGTATTTGCCAAGTGAAACCCTGAAAGCCAATCTGAGAAACAAAGTCAGACAAACCGATTTTGATTAGGCCGCTGACTTCAGCTTTAGAGGAGGCTAACTAGGGGAAATCAATATCAAGCCACCGTGGCACATTTAA
Source organism: Cygnus olor (assembly GCF_009769625.2). Taxonomy (NCBI): domain Eukaryota; kingdom Metazoa; phylum Chordata; class Aves; order Anseriformes; family Anatidae; genus Cygnus; species Cygnus olor. The sequence continues at coordinate 126,851,723 of NC_049169.1, read as the reverse complement.
AAAGGCTACAGGACAAAACCTTACAAACACATCTGTCTTTCTTTGCCAGTAGACGCTGGCAGAGAATACAATTTTTTTAATTCAAGATCTCTCCACTGCTTGTGTCAAACGTTGCTATTCTCTGTACAAACAGACACAGGATCCTCTCAGAGCCATTCTGCTTAACCTCAGTGCTCCGGTTCTTAACTTCCTTCCTTCTTCACCCCCGAACTCCAACTCACCTTGCCACTCTGCCTTCCTACTAACCCTTGGTAAAATAGCTGGAGTAGAGATAGATGGCTTACAGGCAATGTTTATGATCTGCTGAGAAAGCCATGAGGACATGCTTATTAAAAAGGGGTCACAATTTGAGGAAGAAGATGCAAGAAAAAACACACAACAGAAAAGAAAGAAAATAAAGAAGAGCACAGCAGGTTTGAACATTACACTTCCTCCACACTTCTTTTATTTTGTTGTTTGTCTTTTGTTTGTTTGTTCATTTGTTTGGTCTGGTGCTGTTGGTTTTTTGTTTGTTTTTAACATCACTGACATTTTTCATCATATTATCCTGGGCTGCGATGCCCTATCCCAATCTTTTAACCCTAATCCATGTCTTCGCTCCCCAGTCTCTTCCAATCACCCTTCTCAAATTCAGCCTTCGTTAGTAATTCAACAGAAACCTTAATACCGTATGCTGTTTTTTTCTCTCCCTTTTCTTTTTTTTTTTCTTTCTTTCTATTTTGACAGTGATCATCAGTTTTGACTCTTCAGAACAGCAAGCATGTTGTAGTCATCACAGTATTTTTTCTGGACAGCACTGCCATTATTTCACTATTCCTCTATCCTGACTTAAGTCTAACAACAGTCTAATACCAGTTTCTTGCAAGTTTGTCCTAGGTTTGCAAATTGGAGAGGCAAATATTCCATTTCCAAGTGTGATCTAGATCAGAGTCAGTCTTGGCCATGCCTCTGCCAGGAATCCTCAGGGACAAAAATCTACTGCAAGATTTTTTGTTTTCTATGCTTCCCTCACACTGGTAAAACATATTCAGAATATGGTTGCTGAAAATAAACATTACTTCAAGACAGAACAGGCTGCTCAAATGTTCCAATCTGAAAAGATCTTCTTCATACAGAGGTTTTTATCTTAGCAAAGCTCTCCATGAATGACAAAAAGAGGAGTGTGATTCATTTGGCAGCCAAATTATTCTAATCACGCCACAAAAGCACATAAAGCCCCACAGACATTGCAATTTTCGTCTTCCACAATCATTCTTCTTTCCCCTTTAACTCAATCATTTTCCTCTAAATTATTAAATCCTTCTTTCCTCTTGTTACATTTGGGGAATTCTCTGACTGCAGAAATGAAGGGTCTCATAAGAAAAGGTTATAATTAGCAGAAAAAGAAAGAGGTTTGTACAGAAAAGATGGCTCTACAGGAACCATGAAATGGAGGCTCTTTCAGGTGACTGAAACACCTAGTGCTCACTTCCATGTATGATTCCTTCACCAAAACTCATTCCAGACTGCATCCTGCTTACCATACAGCATGCAGATGGTCCACTGGCTAACAGATCCAGTCCACAAACAAGCGCACAGTGCCAGTGAAAAGCAACGTTGGAGAGAAGACCAAAATATACATATAGTAGCTAATGAGACAAGAGCAATCTTGATGATATGGACAAATCCAAATAATCATGAATGTAGAGCTTCAAAAATTAATCTTATAATGGGACAAGTTTCAGAGAACATTATATCAGTTAACAATAGTTAGGATAAAAAGCTATTAAAAATTACTGTCTGTGTTTCAAAACAACTTGCAGATTTTGCTTCTCATATAATTTTGAGTCCATTTGATAAGTCCATTTGATAAGTACAGGACCACAAACTGAATTACGGGTTGCAGAAAATAAGGGGAAATGGTTAGATGGATAGCAGATGAGTCAAAGTCAACATGCAATACAAGAGCGAGGCTTAATCTGGAATACTGTATATCATTCTTTACCATGCCACGTCTGCCCAGCACATGAACATGTGTTGTGAAGAAAATGCAGAGAAGTGCTGCCAGTATTCTCAACAGAATGAGCGCCTACCTTACATCAGTATCTCAAGCAAAGAGAGTATCTTAAATGGCTGTTTAAGAACAAACAGGGCTGATGAAACACCAATGGGAAAGAAAGAAAAGACATCCTAACTCCAAGGAGAGCACTTGCACAGAGCAAGAGATAATAAGCGGTCACTAATAAATTTAGGCTAAAGTGTAAAGGAATATTTCTAACCAACAGATTAAAGAAATTCTCAAGCAGCATTTGCTGGGCACAGCAACAGCAAAATGACTATTTTAAAGATGAAGCTTGATAAGTTTATGATATGGTGTCTGCAAGATTAAAAGGAATGGAACTGTGACCAAAGAGATGTTTTCCAAACTCATGAATGAGAAAGCAAGAAAGTAAGATAAGGAATTCAATACATACACATACATACAAACACAGAAACATGTTTAGCAGACCATTTTTTTCTTGTAATTTGAAGCTACTTAGAATAGCACTTCTCTCATAGTTGATTAATGTTCTGATACATATACGTTCTTGTATACAAGCTTTTCCAGCAGGTCCTTCCAAGCACTCTCCTCTGTTGATTCTTTTACATCAGACCAGGCTTCGTATTCAAGAACTCATCTTGCTGTCTTTCATACAATGCAGATAACTCCTCCCTGTGTAGCTGCCTGCTTTCACAATGGGTTACTTTTGACTTGCAATAAGTTAACATGCCACCTTTTCACAGTAAAAGGTCACTTCAAAGGTTGTTGCATATGGGAAGAAAGAAGGACAGAGAGCAAGGGATATGCACAAAAGCATAGTCCCCAGAAAGCTAGGAAGAAAAAGTCATAATAATAAAAGAAAAGCAACCACAGGCATTGGAGTCCATTCAGCCTATTCATATGCTTCTAGAATCACAATTTCATAATGTTGCTAAACCTTCCTTCTTTATTCTTGGCATAAGTGCATGTGTGTATAAGCAGTGGGAAAGGCATCATATTTTTAATTGGAGTGTGAAAAATGTTGCTCATTGAAAGAAAAAAAATATGTAGTTATAATTAGAAGTGGAAACTAAAACCAGCACTTCACTTGATTATACAGAAAAGGCATCCCTTGTTCACAAGATCCAGACTCCAGGTGGGCCCAGTCTTATCCTCCACACTTCAGCTAGCACTCTGTCTACTAGTCCACACTTAAGTTATCTCTACAGAGCCAAACTACTGCGATAGAACTGTTTTTGCAGATTCACAGAATGGCTGAGGCAGGAGGGAACCTCTGGAGACGATCTAGTCCAACCTTCTGGATTCGGAGCTTGGTCAATTACAGCAGAATGCTCAAGGCTCTGCCCAGTTGGGTTTTAATCATCTCCAAGAAAGGAGGCTCCTGTATGTCTCCCAGCCACCTGCTACAGTGTTTGATCAGCTTCACGTGAAAGCATTTTTTTTTTTTTTTTTTTTTACATTTAAATGGATGCTGTTGAATTTCATTTTATGCCCATTACCTCTCGTCTTTTCACTATGTACCACCAAGAGGAGTTGGGCTCCTCTTCTTTACTCCACCACGCCAGGTATTCACACACATTCAGAAGATGTCCCTCAGCCTTCTCCTCTCCAGGCTAAACAGTCCCATCTCCCTCAGACTCTCCTATGCCAGACGCTCCAGTCCCCCACTCAACTTCATAGCCCTCTGCTCCAGGATGTCCACGTCTCTCTTGTATGAGAGAACCCAGAACCAGACACAACATGCTGGGTTTTCTCATCAGAAAGAAGTCCCGGAGAAGGGTCACCTCCCTCATCCTGCTGGCAACGCTCTGCCTGGTGCAGCTCAGGAAGCTCTCAGCCTTCTTTGCCACAAGGACACGTTGCTGATTTGGACTCTCCTTGGTGCCCACCAGGTCCTACTCACCAAGGCTGCTTTCTGGCTAGACAGCCCCAGCCCGTACTGGTCCATGGGGACATTTCTCTCAGGCGTGGGACTTCACATTGCTCTTTGTTCAGGAGGATCCTCAGACCTTCTGTCCAGCCTACTGAGGTCTCTCTGAAAGGCAGCACAGCCAGCTGTCTGTCAAACACTCCTCCCAGGCCTCTATCCCCTGCAGACTTGCTGAGAGCACTCTGTCCTATCACCCAGGTCATTAGTGAGATGGTGATCAGTACTGGCACCAGTAACCACCACTGCCAGGGACCAGCCTTCAGCAGGACCTCGTGCTGCTGACCACAACCCTTTGAACGCCTGGGTTGAGTCAGGTTTTAATCCACCTCACTGACCATTTACCTAGTCTGCATTTCATCACTTTGACAATGAACGCAATACAAGACAGTCAAACGCCTTGCTAAAGCCGACACAGATAATGCCCACTTCTATCCCCTCCCCCACCAAGTCAGTGACCCTAGCGTAGAAAGCATCCAGGTTATCAGACATGATTTCCACTTCATAACTACAAGATGACAATTGCCTTCATCTTCTTTGTATGTTTGGAAATGGCTTCCAGGAGGTCGCTCTTGAGGCTGGCGTTCCCCAGATTCTCCAAGGATTCGATCACGATTTGGAGAAGACTCCAATATAATCCACCATTTATTCAGCAAATATTGGACCACTGTTTTTTTCCCATTGTTGGCAGAGATACCTGAATATACATGGTCTGTTCTGTGCCCAATTTGTACCACGTCTTTTCCTATTTACTCTGTTACTTTCGTGATATAATCTGTGCTACCTTAACTTTGCTTAGTCACACCTTCATCCTTCCCATCTCGCATGAGATCAACCTAACGCAATACAAGCTGCACAGCTTTTGTCTCTGCACATCAATACACACAGCAGAGCGGAGCTGCAAAGCAACACACCACTGAACACAATTTCAGTTTTGTGCTAGCATAGCTACAGTTCTGCAGTGCACGGAAATGCTTCATTAACATTTTAAGCAATGTCGTTGGGTGCCCCAGCTACATTTCCTGTAATGGTCTGTACTGTGGAGCTAGCTTACCACGGGTTAATTTTAAAGAAGCTTTTCCAGATACACAGTAGGTATTCGTTTCACTTAAAAACCCTAAAAAAACATTCAATCACTGCTTTCCAGGTGTCTCATCTGTGAACAGTTGAACACAAAAGGAAAGTTTATGCTAGTGCTTTATAACAAAGCAACAGTTAACTGGATGTTAAATAGATGCTAAAAGATATTGTCCTAGCACCTTACATACCTACCATTGTGATAGTACTTCTAGTCTTTTCACCTGAAAATAAAATCTGGATGCAAACTATTCTGTTTTCTCCCCATTCACAAAATTCAAACCTTAAGCTTCTCTGCCGTCTTCCAAGAGACCAGAAAATCTATCAGGTAAGGAGACGGGTGGCTAATGCCTACATCTCCAAGCCCACCTACAGCTAGCTAAGAGCTACGGCTGTAAATCCCTTGGAGAGGAGGAAAAGAAGACTCAAGAGGAGAAAGGAAGAAAAGATGACACTGTATTGCAAAAACATGCCGTATACGTTAGAAACAAACAACAACGGGGGATTTCCTAAAACTGTACCCACTTTCAGACTTCCGCCAGCATAGCTGGCTCTGGGAGACTGGCACACACGGTTTGTAACTGAAGCTGCAGAAGCCCCTACTGCTGACATAATTAAACTAGCTGAACTGGTTTAACTGATTGAGCTTTTACTGGTATAGCCTGTTTGCTTGCTGTACGTGGCTTTACTAAATGACAGTGAGGCAAAGCTGCTTCAGAGCAACAGCACCCTGGCAATACATTTTACTAAGACTCTTATTACCATGAGAAAACAACAGTATAGACAGAGCAAGTGAGACACAAGAACCTATTGCAAATGCATCTCCTCATCCATAACATTCACAAAGAATGCTTTTGTGTTTTCTTCTGCCATGTATTTTTGCAGCAGATGATGTTTACGCCACTCATGTTCTCATGAAAGGCGCACAAAGGCAGCACAGAAGAAGAAATGTTGTAAGCGGCCACTGATAACATCACGAAAATCAAGTCTGTTTGCCTGTCTTTACTGGACAATTACTATTATGCTGGTGTATTTCTGTACTCCTAGAAAAGCACTTGTCATGAATCACTCTTCATTTTCACAAAATCATCGTTTGTGACGCCTTTTACAAGACGTATTTATAAGCATTTCCCTGAGAGAGTATCAGGGATGCAAAAGCTTACCACTTTGAAGTGAAGTTCAGTAACACGATGCTATCAGTCTAATGGCAGCACAGTGGTGATAATGCTGTTTCAGGTTCAGATCTCCTCCTGCTAATATGTACCATGCTCCGATGATGTGAACTTCCCTCTTCTCTCAAGCAGTCTAACCAGCTAATATTAATTAGCCTTAACTAAAAATAATTGCTTGTAAGAGCATTTATTTTTAATTTTGCTGCTTTGCCAGATCTGATGAGGGGATACAGAGCCTGAGAACCTCGTCAATTCTGCCAACAACACAATCTAGTAGGAGATAGTAATTTAGCCTCTCCCTGAAAATCTTGTTTTCACTTTATGAATGTCGGAAAACATCACTAGGAAACAAATACATTTGTTAGTATTCATTAGTAAAAGCTGAAGGTGATAGCTGTTAAAACTCAAATCCCATCTCCCCATCTGTGCTTCCACACACATTTTTCAGTGGTAGCTGAGCAGCTCATTTTAGTAAAGACAAGCTCAAAGGCATGACCGAGAAATCCTTCACTGAGATAACCAGTCTTTAAATAAATAATAAAAAAACACCTCTCTCTAATGAAGCTATAAGAAAAATTTTCTCTAATTCTTTACTGTGCTCAGCATCATGGAGCTGCAATATGACAGCAGTAGTACAGAAACTGAAGAAACAGGTTACCAACATATTACAAGCAACTCCAGGCACGAGTAAGGAAGCTCTGAAAGAGTTCTTCAACCCTATAACTTGGATGCTCAGTTTCATGAGCAAATAAAACCTACACAGAAGCTGCTGTGTGGGGGAGTGGGAAGAGAAGGGTAGCATCTAATGGAAACATGCAAACTGTTAGAAACTAAACAGGAGGAGAGTACACTCAGTTTAAAGAGACCAAACAAAAATTATGCTTTTATAAACACCTGAATGCTCACTAACGAAACAATGAAAATATAAAAATCCCAGCAGAAAGAAATGGGGATCAATATTATAGGGTGTCACTGCAACTGTCCCCAAGGTTCAGGTGGGCCACCAACATACAATCTACTTCCCTGTAAAAGCTTTGTTTCTGATATAAAAAATCAACATTATTCAATTGCTCAGTGGAAGAAAAAAAAGGTTGAATTAATGAATGAGATCAGAGAATATATTTCCTTTCTTTATTTCTGGTTTGTAAAACAAAACCCCGTTTAAAAATCATTTCAGTACCTTCACTTGCATGTTTTAGTTTTAGATCAGGTGTCTATTTCTGCATACCACAAGCATACATACACTGTGTATGTCTACTATAGGCACACGCATGTATTGCTGAAAACATTTTGAGAAGGGTTATGTTCAATGGTTTAATGAGACATTCCCCTCCCTTACTCAAGATTCTCCTCTGACATTGGTTGGGCAGTACATCTAGACTCTCTAAAAATTTTCACACTGTTTGAAAGGCTGTGGAAGTTCAAGTGACCCACTAAAAACCTATGGGCTGACGGTACAGAAACTGGGAGGTTTTCTACACACAACAGCAGAGCGATTAAGGACTATGAAATGCAATGTTCAGTCCCTCAAGAACTGGTGCATGTAAGCAGTTGTATCCTCTTAGTCATTCCATTAACTTCAGCAAACAACTAGTATGGGGAAGTTGTTTCTGTACGATAGTTTTTAAAGGATCTGTCCTGAGTCATTCAGTTCAGGAGGTCTCAAAGCACAGTCTTTCTTCGGGGAAAAATTCAGGTGATGCCTCAGCAGGCTAACGTAAATCTTCACTCCTGCTAGGACTTCAGTTTAATCATTTTATACATTTGGAAAATGTCAGCAGCAAACCAGTTTTTGTTTTTGACTTATCATCATTATTTGTGACAATCTGTTCGTGAGAACTGATCAACACGACCATAGGCTTTCAGTCACTTTCAATTTGAAAGTGCAGGTTCCACAGAATCAAAGAAAGGCAAATATATAAAAGTGCACCACAGAGCAACAAGAATCAACCGAAGGTCGCAACATGAAGTGGTGTGGGAATAGAGGAGAACAACAAAGCATATGCCCTTCTGTATGCGTGCAACAGTACATTTCAGGTGGTTACACTTGTCAGTACTTTTTTCCATGAAACTAACTGTACAGAAAGTTTTCAGCTAAAGAAGTAAACCTCTCTAAAACCAAAGTAAAGCGCTAAAAAATTGTTGAAAGCTTCATTGAGATGTATATATAGTTTTTTGATGGGTTTTTGGATTTATTTATTTTTAATTCAAGATAGTTAACATGGTAGTTCTGTGTGATAATGATTTTTCACCTATATTTCCTTAATGCAACCCGGGAAAGCAAATAACTCAGCTCTTTTTAGAAGGACTTTTAGATAAGGAATAGGTTAAATTTTGTCTTCGTGCTTAATAGTAACATAAAATTGAGACACAGGACATTAAAGAGGAATAAAGAAGAGACTAAGAGTTGCATACTATCTTTTTCTAACTCACCATAGATATTAGGCACTCAAGTGGGACAGTGATGTGGCAACAAGTGGTGGCACTGTAAGGGCCATGTCTCTGAAGTGTCATGGCCATCTAAACGCAGACCATGTAAGAAACATGCGGGAAGATGGCAGCCTGCTCGCATGCTGGCAGGGTCCTGGAGCCAGCATGCCAGCATGGTAAAGAAGCTCAGGGCGAGCATCCAAAACAACAACAAACTTCTATCAGCCAAAAAGCTGATGAACATGGGTCCCAAAAGGACCGGCCAAAATAATGGCAATAACCTGTAACTATAACGAATCGTGACGATTATCAAAGACGTCTCTGTTCTGGAGAAGTTTTCTGCTGGCAGGGTGTTTTTAATCAGGGTTTTTGATAATAATTGCCGATAGCCTCTGGACAGGAAAATGCAAGCTGTCTTGAAGGACTGGAGTACTGAGTTAATCTTTCAAAGGGTGCAGTGGGTCCCGGTGCAGAAAGCAACAGAGAAATCAAAGTTCTTCTAAGCAGCGCATGCATACACTTGATACTTGCACAGTCTTGAATGACTTGTGGTGCATTTATGTCTCTGAATATTCTCGGGCAAAACAAACAAGCAAATACCACCAACACAACAAACACCACTGCCACCACCACCAAAAAACAACAAAGGCATACATCATTACCATCTTCTGTAAAAATGGCAGCCTCGCCTTCCTCCTTCTCCCTGGGTGCAAGGTATGCATGTTTAAAAATGTATGCTCTACTTGGTTCTTCCCTTCCTTCCCTCGCCACCTTTCTGACATTAAGTATCCATCACTGAACAGGCAGTCTGAAGCCAAGGAAAACAACTCATCATGTTACATGATGGTAGTTTACTTGCACCTTTGTCTTTTCCAAGGGTAACTGAATGACTACACTGTCTATATATAAAACAATAATACATTTCATACAGCTGTAACAGAGCCAAAAAAAATGAAGATAAAGATACTCACATATACTCACCCTTTCCAGCTCTGAAGAGAACAGCATTTGGTGACCATAAACCTGAACAGCTCTAATATACTCTCTCGCATAATAATTTCAGCACTAGTACCAGTGAAATTTTAGTAAAGATTAAATAATTGGGTGATCGCAGGAGATGGGGGACCCTTTAAGGACCTGGTCTCCAGCATCAGCTTCCCAGGTGCCTTCCAAAAGACGCTAGGAAGGTTCAGCACTTCTGTACATATAACTAAAATAATTTAAAAAACAGCACCACTAACACCACTAGACAACCCTCCCTCCAATCACACACACTTACTGTTCAGAAATTACAGTTCTTGATCAGAAGAGGCACATTCAGAAGCAAACAGTATCACCAAACCTTTACAAATGCAGTTAGTTTTACAATCCTAGATAACTTTCTTTTTCCTACATGTCCCTCTTGCTCTCATCTTCATTCTTACGTGTTGTGAATATTACTTAATGTTTAAGTAATACAAAATGAAAGACAATTGGTAGATGCAGTCAGGAGGCAGGCTGGCATGGTTCTGATGGTGTAAACGGAACATTTGTCAGAGTGAGCTTCAATGCATGCACAACTCCTCCTAATTAAGATTACAAAATGCTGTAGTCACACCACAGGCATCCAGAATATTGTTTCTCTTATGCAAACAAACATTAAAAACGTCAAAATCAGATAATGTTTCCTAAAGTTGAGTCAATCCATCTCAGGGCTATGTATTTAAATTGCAAGAAAATGTGGAAGCATCAGCAAGTATTCTCATGCTAGCTTCAAACAGCAGTGGGACTGAACTTCAATTCAGTTTCTAGGAGCTTGTGTTTTCTGTTACTCTGAGAACTCTAACAGAGTTCTTTGGTCCTGTTGGGAAAAATCAGAGAGACAGATGTACTCTCTGTAAGTCCAAAACTGTGGAAGGATGTCTAATGACACGTGTATGCAAATGCTGCTAGGCATCTCCACTGGTTTTACCTACAAAGAGTTTCTTTTAACAGCCTGTTCTATCAGCAAAAACAATTGCCAAAACAAATGTAAAAATGAATCAGCCCAAAATATATAGATTACTAACATATCCACCCACACATAAACATGCTACAGAGAAAATAAAAACACCTGGAGCTTGGGAAGTTGCCAGAAAAACAACACTGGCTTGAAGAGAAAGCGGAAGGTCAGGACACCTTGTCTTTGCCTCCCAACCTTTAAGGACTACGTTGGAGAAATGCCATCAACACTATAATCCTGCCAATTCTGTAAGTCTTTATGAAAAAGCAGGTTTTTGTCCTTGTTTCAAGCTCTGATTTAGGTTCTCCTCCTGCTCATGGCTTGAAGCATCAGAAAGGGTAGCAAGGGGAAAAAAAGAAGTGTTTGGTTTCGTTTTTAGTATGAAATTATGATTTTTAATTTACAATTTAAGCAATAGCATATTTTAAACAGAAATACTCTACTGAGGTTTTCTTAAGGATACAAAACACAAACCTGAGCAAAACCAGGGAATAACTGAGTTTCCTTAATATATCAATTTATACTACCTACACTGAATTATCCTACCATTGAATCAGTATGACGTGTATTTAAATAAGGATATTTCTTTTTATATTTTTTTAAACATCAGCAATTACAACACAGACTAAAGAAATGCTGCTGAGAAGAATGAAAAGCAATACATTTTGTTTTCAAATTCTTCATTTTTCACCAGTCCTATCAATATTCAATAAAATTAGCCACGGCCTTTTCAGAAGGTCAATTTTCTGCTAATAATTAATGCAAAATAACGCACTGGTCACTAAAAGTTAGTAAAAGCATTAACACTGAAATTTCATGTTACCATGTGTCCACTGCATGACTGCTGCACACATTTAACGTGCTCTTTCTTTTGCATAGTTCATAAAATCTTCAAGCTGCTTCCCACAAAGCCTGCAACTGCTGACAGCCTCAAACAGTGACCCTTCCTTCCTCTCCGTTCCCCCTCCTATTTCTCCCCGCCTCAAAGCCTGGCATCAAAGCACATCCAACCAACTGATCACCGTGGGACAGCCAACACCACACCTGCCCCCACGAGAAACATACGGGATCCATTCTGCTGCTGACTGTGAAAAAAAAGCTCTGTGATTAGCACGGCTGCCTTCCCACCCAGCTGGGAGTAGCACCAGTTCCCTGTGACGGGGAATGGGAAGGAGCCTCTGTGGCTACCAGGGAGCCTCACATCACGTCCAGACCAAGCACCTAGGGCAGCTGCCTCACTGGGAGCATCCCCACCTCCTCTGAAGCCAGACGAACAGGTTGAGGTGTGGCGTTATTTGTATCATGCCCTCAGCACCCAGCATGGCCCAGAGGCATTTTCGCTGCTGTTGAATTCCCTTTGAAGAACTGAGCCCTGCCAAGTCAGTCCTCAACTGTTTCACCTTGGAACAAGACCACCTTGGTGGATCTGTGTCTTTCGAGGGGTGGGGGTAGGGGGGAGGCTAGAAGAGGGAGAAAGATTTCGTTTTACTAGTTTTGCTTTCACCACTGCAAAATTAGTAACAGCAGCAATAATAAATTACGCATCTGTGATGCTATGCTTCTCTCCACAACGTCTTCATTGCTGTTGACAGAAACAAAGGCTCAAAGGTACAACGTTTTCACACAATGGAGCCTACCGGAAAGTTTCTTTCACCAGTTCTATTCTCCTGTATTTCACCATGAGGATAACAATGGTCTCAGTGGCTTAATGGTCATAACCAGAATTTGGAATAAGAAACTACGACTCCTGGCTCTCACTTGCAAGAGAGCAGAACTGCTGGGACAACACAATCTAAAACGTTTCCTAATGACAAAGACAGTATTCTAGTAAGATTTAAAAAAAAAAAAAAAAAACCACACCCCAGCGACTGAATTGCCAATTCCTGCCAAGTATATAAACAAAAACAGAAAAAAAAAAAAGAAAAAACCACCTGTAGAAATTCACTGGTCCATAAGGCAAGTATCTTTTCAGGTACAGACAGAAATAACACTGTCTGCCGTGGTCTGCATATAATCTCAATGCTTCAGCAGCTGCCACAACTTTCAGAAGTGGCTACTTGGGCAAAGCTGAGCAAGATGTTACTTAATTGATAGCATTCAGAGTACTCAGGAGGGCAGTGAAGATGGTAAGAACATACAAGCCCCGGAGGAAAGGCATGGACAGTGGTACCAGAGAGTGCAGTGGCCAAGCAGGAGGGAATGAATGAGAATAGGATGGTTCTCTGACCTGATGGGCACCAAGCAACAGCCAGAGAGACAAACTACAGACATAAAGGGCTCCTGCATGCACACGGGACAAGTCTTAAGGAAGCTCTTAGAAAGGTTTTAGGAAAGCGCTAACAGGGATTGGCAGTACCTTCTCCACAAATGGGATGCATGGAGGCAGAGGAGGTAAAATAAAAGGGAGGTATCTGCAAGGAATCCCCCTGTGCTTCACTCATGATCCCCTGGAACTTCTGGCTGGTTGTAAAGTTTAAAAAGAAAAAACAAAAGATGAAGAGAAGAAAATTAAATGACTAGCAAGCAACAGACAAGGATCTCCACTGTGTATCTGTGATTCAGCACGAACGACATCCGTGACATTCTACAGCTGATTTGCACTAATGATATTGTGCTTGTATAACCAACAAAGCCAGGTTGCCGTTCTGACCTGGAGCAGCCGCGGAGTTGCACAAAGCCCCTGCACAAACAGTACAGCACATCGATGCTAAAACACTGACTAGGCACTGCAATTTCAAAAACAGTACACTTCTTGCTAATTCGAAAATGGATTGCACCACCGCCCCAATTGTGCCAGCAATATTTGCAGGTCCCCCGGAGTTCGGGCAAGATTGAAGGTCGTCGTATGCAGCTGTTCAGTTTACCATTGTAACACTATCTAATCCGACACAATTGACTTTGTAAATTAAAACAGGCAAGGATGGCTCTGCACCACAGCTTCCTGCTTTCTACATCTTCATCTGCTATCAGCCAAATCTGTCTCAGCTGCTGTTGTACTTACGGTTTTACACTGCAGTGCAAGCTTACACACGGAATTTGTTAAAACAAGACCAGGAAAAACAACGATGACAACAACAACAGCCCCCCATCTGTCTCCTAATGTCATTTCTTAAAGAAATACAAGAAAAAAAAGATCTAATAAACATCATTAATATTTACTTAATTTTCTGGTTATAGAAGTATAGATTTTGGGTTTCATGTTGAAGTTTTCAAGCTAGAAAGATACAGAAAGCTAACTTTACACCATATAAATAAAACACTGCAATCACACCTGCTTCCTCCTCCTCTTTTTCAACTGTGTAATTAAAAAGTAAAGCAGCAACAGTACAGAACTCTTCACTCATTCATACCTATATTTCTCTACTCAAAAATGGAAAGAAAACAGAAAAAGATGATGACCAGATACACATTTCGTACACTTCTTATGATAAATTCAGCATCAGTATCTCTAACACAGGCAACTACAAAGGCTGACAGTGGGAAATTCAATCTTAAAGACAAAGACATCTTAAAGACAAAGGATTTTCTCATATTTATACAAACTTCTCCCACAAAATCTTCCAGCTGACTATAGCTGCAGACTAATCGGCAGAGGAAACTGAAAGAGAAAAGGAATCCCAAATACCTTTTCCGTTACACCTTGCATATTGAATTGCACAGCATAAGAAGAGTATAAATCTGTAGATGTGTGAGTGTGTGTGTGTCTATAAAAATATTTAAAATTCAGAGCAGTTGTTTTGCAGATTCAAGAACAGGAAGCACCTCTGACAGAACTTCACAGCAAAAGTCCCCTGAGAAAAATTACTGCATATGTACTGCATACACATCATTGCTACCTCCCCTTTTCCTCTTTCTCACATCTGTCTTTAGACATCTCCTCTTCCATGGTCTCCTAATTCGCATTTTTTCCTGTGGAATTTAAAACCATTTTTGCTCCAGGCAGCTCCAAAAGCCTTTTCCATCTTGTTGTGTAGCACTTGAAAAATAGTTTTTTATTTTCTCAAATAACAGTTAATGTTAATTTATTTTAACGTTATTTCTGATTTGTACATCTTTTCTTCCAAACTGCACTTCTTGAATCAATGAACACATGCTAACCAGGACCACTCAGGCCTCTTGACTATCTTACTCAGTGGTTTCAATCCAGCCCAAACATTCAATTTTTGAAAACTCAATAGCTTCTGTGGAATGTCACAATGAATTTATTCTAAAAGAAAAATCAAATCACAGGAAGGAAAAGCTGTATTACATAAGAAATTACTCCCTCCACTTGAAAGAAGAATGCAAAGTACCTCAAGAATTTCCGTAGTGATATTTACCTCTAAATAACTTTCTCAAGTAACTACTCTTGCAACCAATTCTGATAAGTAACGGGAATTTGGAGTTGCATTCAACTCCACCACTCATCTGTAGTGTCCCTTTTTGTCCGCCTCTCTGTACCCTCCTGACCCAACAGAACAGCTGGGTTCCCTGCAGTGGGGCATGAACTGACTGCCGGGGAGCCCAACTCTGCAGGCACATGTTAAGAAATGTTCATAACCAAAAGAGAAAGTTTGCAATTACTCACAATCTTTACGAAAGGGATGATTACACTCAACAAACTTTCTAATGGGAGCGCTGTTACGGTTAAATATAGTTCCCCACATAATAAGGATATTTCCACACGAAAAACTGAAGAACAATTAAGTTTTTCACTCAAGATAGTCACAAACTAACTACACTTTTAGGAAGTCTGTATCTTCTACTGCATGTTCCCTAATTTAGAGAGGGAATTATCAACTATAAAAAATATATTTAACTTTGCGTTCAAGCAAGATCTCAGAATGAGGAAGAATTTAATGTGGTTTTTAGTTCCTTAGAAAAGAGACGTAGATGCTAATTTAAGAAAAAAACAACTTTGGGAAAACAAATAGTGATATTGTATGTGAACACAGAATGCAAGACATTTACTGTTGCTTTAGAATTTCCTACTGAGAAAAATCAATTTATTTTTTAATAATTTGACTGGACACCACAGCTTGAAGTAATTTTGGAAAGAACTGGCCTTAAAAAGTAGGTATTAAGGCAGAGAACTTGCAAACCGTCATACACAGAGTATGATATTTTCATAACAGAAATTCTTAGGCCACATTTACTTAGGACACTAAATCCAATACCTCCTAAAATCAGCAGCAAATTTCAAATATCAGCCAGGAGAAAACTTGGTTTTATCCCAGAGAACTTCGCAGTCTACCAAAGTTCAAGCAGAGAAATATTATCAATATACAGTGAGTCCCAAAGCGTGAATTTTCAGAGATTAGCAAGAACTGGAGTATCTATTTTGCCCTTCCACTCCCTTTCATCTCCGTGAGCCTCTGACTTCCTCATTTTCATTGTCGGCTGACAGACAAAGAGCCATTCCTTATTCTTGGCAGGACAAGAACAGGGGTTAGGATGAGAGTATGTTTGTCCCTACTGCAACCCCTGAGGCTCTTGTGCCTCCCTGCTACAAGGTCTACAAGTTTGCCAACAAACCACCTCCACAAAGTACCTTGATGTAGGGAATGTTACTGAAGAAAAATGAAATAACTTCATTACATGTACGTGTATAAACACACAATAGGCTCACACAGAAGAAGAAAAATGATATTTATACCCTTGGAAAGGGGAAAGGCCCAAAGATCCTCCGAAACTACATTAACAGATTAACATAAAACCCATTTATGTAGTTCACTGTAGTTCTTCCTCTGGGCTCCATACCTGGAGAGCTAAGTTTATAGAGGTTTGCAGAAACTAACGGCCTAGGTCTGCAATGACAGATCAAGGAGGCCCAGAGGTACTAACAGCTAGTCTCCTATGTGCTAATAGGTAGTCTCACATGTGCAGACATACACAAACACACAGAGATGCCCAGTAAAATATTTTTTTCTAAAACTTTGAATGGCTTTTCTAACATCAGTATTATTGCAAGTTATTTGGCACATTACATGAAATACAAAGTAATGATATATTTTTTAGGTTTTTTAGACAATCATTTAGAAAAAAATCCACTTTAATTATTCCCAACTAGTTTAGCCATGAATAAGTATTCACATAAAGCTTCTATAAAACCTAAGAAAGCACTCTAGAGAAGAAGCAGCAACAGCTACAAAGAGAAAATATTGTAAATGCCATGGAAGAGACTGTAGACTAACTGTTCTATTCCTTTTGACATGTGGGTTGTTCTAGAACAATCACTTTGCTCCCAGACAACACAGGCAAACATAACCACTGAACAGTGCAGACATGCAGGGGTAGCTACTTTTATTTTCAGGATATCGATACTATGCTGTCTTTACAAGAAATCAATCTTTTCTTTCTAACACAGCCTCAATGATACATTGTATTGCAATACAATATGGTTTTGGATTTAAGAAATGTTATGATATAAAGTCCAATAGTTAGTCTGAACAGCATAGTACACAAAACGTATACACACAACACGAGAACAGTTCCACTTTGTACTCACTCTTACAAAGTTGTCAGGGAACAAACCTCTTCTGCCTTTGAGCTGTCCTTCCCACCAGCCTCCATCATCCTTCTTGATATTGGTGATTATGTCACCTACAGTGATCGTCAGCTCATCATCATGTTGAGCTTTGTAGTCGAATTCCACGATCGCCTCCACTAAAAGAGAAACACGCATATTGCATAATTATTGACTGTGTATTTAAGTTTCCAAGCCTTTGAAAGGAATAAGAAAACAAATCCAAGTACAGATTCTCAGTGTAAGTAACACATCCACTTTAAGCAAGAGAACACGTTAAATAGGCAACACCTAACACTAACATTTTTGTGGATAACTGCTACGTGGGGAGGCCAAAAAAAAGAAAGCATAGGAATGCCCATCACAGCAAAGGACACGAATGGCACACATTTTTTTCTTTACTGTTTAAAAGAAATCAATTTGTGCAGCTTCAGCAGTATCTGCTCTAGCAGCATTATCAAGTTTATTTTTATTTCTTGGAAAACGTTTTAGCTTTTGATCGTGGGACTTCTAAAATGTTATCTTACTGAATAGATTCCACAAGCATTCCAAGCCACTGCACCTACTTTGCTAGATACATCACTATTAACCTAAAGAGCATTTATCAAGATTTTTTTTTCCTGAGTTTTACTGTTATTTATACAGAAATGCAAAGCTGTGCTGCATGAACATGCTCTCACAGGGTTTCACCAATAGGATAAAAATTTAGTTTCACTTGTGATTATGCACCAGAGGATGTGAAGATGAAGTACTCCCCCTGCTCTGAGTGACTGCTAACAAACAGAGGTGCATTACAAGCTTGCTACCATTACACGGTGTGTCCTTGTCTCTTCCTGGAAGGAGACTTGAAACCATACACACAACACGTTATATACCAAAGAGTCACTGTAGAAAATTAGGGAAGCCATAAAGACATAAAAAAATCCTTTGAAGAATCAAAAATAACAATCTAGGAGTATTGAAATATGGTAGCAATGGTTATATTTAGTGGTTCATTAAATATCTAGTAGGAAGAGCCTGATTGGCGAGGTCAAGGATAGCCGTATTTGTAATGCCTTCCTCCTGTTTCCTTCAGTGGAAAACCATGTGCCAGGATGTTCCACCAAATGTTTCACACTCCAACCATTGAAACAGAAAAATGAGACCAATGTGCATCTGCTTTCTACATGAATGACTGTGCTGTGCAAACCCGGCAAGACCTGGCCATCAAAGAGGCAATGCAGCTCACAAAGCAAAGCTAACTATTACACCACAGACAGTAAAAAGGTTCTGCCTAAATAACAGAAGCCCCAAGGACTACATTGAATTAAGCTGACAAGAAAGCAGAGTTATTCCTTTCCACCCCCAAAATGTCACACAGACAATGCTGAACATCTTCCTTCCTCCCCCAGAGCCTGCAAGTCATAGCTAAAAGAGTGTTCTGACTTGCAGCTACACCCCAGACACAAGGCTACAGCTGATGATATGTACCTATTGCTTCTTCTATGAAGCCCAGAAACATACTAAAACCACAGACAAACATCTTGTGATGTTCATAAAAGGTCTGCTAACTACACAATGAAAAGTAAGAGAGCAAGAGTGGCACAATACAAGATGACATGCAAACAGAACTTGAAAAATTTACCACTGAAACTTAAGATACTCAGGCTGAGAGGTGCTTCTGAGGGTCTCTAGTTCAACTTCTTGTTCAACCTGACTGACCAGGAATTTGTCCACGTGGATCCTGAAAATCTCCAAAGACACAAGCCCACCCACCATGCACGGCTGTGAAGGTCCTGGCTCCATCTCCTTAATAACCTCCCTGTAGGCATTGAAAGGTTGTTATTAGGACCTCCTAACTCTTCTTCAGGCTATACAGCTGGAGTTTCTTAAGCCTCGGATTCCTCCACTATTTTGTGCACCAACTGTTGGACCAACCTGGTATCACCTGCAGTCTTGTGGAGAGTGCACTGTACTGCCTTCTCTGGTCACTGATAAAGGTATTAAACACAGCAGGTCCCAGCACAGCTCCTGGTGCTACTCCATTTATTACCAGAACACAGGTAGAGTACAACACATTTACACTCAGATTCAGGTTGGAAGACACCTCTGTAGATCATCTAGCTCACATCTCCTTACCCAAAGCAGAGACAACTAGAGCGCAGATTGCTCAAGGCCTTGCGCAGTCAGGTTCTTAGTAATTCCAAGGATGGAAATTGAAGTATTCAGTCACCTTTAAAGTTAAAAAATATTTTTGTATGGTTAACTGGACGTTGCTGTATTTCAGTTTATGCCTGTTGTCTCTCGTCCTTTCGCTGTGTACCACTAAGAGGAGTTGGGCTCCTCTTCTTCACTCTACCACACCAGATATTCAGACACATTCAGAAGATCTCCCCCAGCCTTCTCCTCTCCAGGCTAAACAGTCCCACCTCCCTCAGACTCTACTATGCCAGACACTCCAGTCCCCCACTCATCCTCACGGCCCTCTGCTGGACTCACTTCAGGATATCCATGTCTCTATCGTATGGGAGAACCCAGAACCAGACATAGCACACCAGGTTTTCTCACCAGAAAGAAGTACTAGAGCTGGGTCACCTACTGGCAACGCTCCGCCTGGTGCAGCTCAGGAAGCTCTCAGCTTTCTTTGCCACAAGGACACGTTGCTGACGTGTTCTCCTTGGTGCCCACCAGGTCCTACTCGCCAAGGCTTCCTTCTGGCCAGGCAGCCCCAGCCCATACTGGTGCATGGAGATATTTCTCTCAGGTGTGGGACTCAGCGTTGTCCTTTGCTCAGGAGGATCCTCTGAGACCTTCTGTCCAGTCTGCTGAGGTCTCTCTGAAAGGCAGCACAGCCAGCTGTCCATCAAATGCTCCTCCCAGGCCTCTATCCCCTGCAGACTTGCTGAGAGCACTCTGTCCTATCACCCAGGTCATTAGTGAGATGGTGATCAGTACTGGCACCAATAACCACCACTGCCAGGGACCAGCCTTCAGCTGGACCTTGTGCTGCTAATCACGACCCAATTCTCCACCCACCACTGAGAACTGGACTTTCCCACTGGTTTCAGGAGCCTGGAATTGCTGAAGGCCAGTATTACTATTACAGATGGAAGAGAATAAGGCACTAAGTAACTCTGTGACAAAACCGTAAGTCTGTGACAAGACCCTCACTCCCATTCAGCAGCAGGCCCACACTTTTCTTAGGCTTTTTCATGTTGCTTATGTACCTGTAGAAGCCTTTCTTGTCCTTCACATCCCACACCAGATTTAACCTCATGTGAGCTTTGTCTTTACTAACCCCATCCCTGCACACTTAGCATCTCTAACTTTCTCCCAGGTCAATTCACCTTACTTCCATCTCTTGGAAATTTCCTGTGTCTGCTTCGTTTTTGACAAGAGCAACTTGTTCATGCACTATGGCATCCTGACACCTTTGCTTGTTTTCCTGCTCATGAGGATGGACCACTACCAAGCTTAAGGTAGGTGACCTATGAAAATCACCCAGCTCTCCTGGATCCCTCTTCTCTCCACAACTGTCTCCAATAGGGTTCTTCCAAGCAGATCCCCAACCAGGCCAAAGTCCAGGTCAGCTCCTTGATCACTTCTGTCCAGAAGATGTCATCAACACACTCCAGAAACTTGCACTGCCCATGCCCAGGGTATAAGCAAACTACCCTGTCCCTCCAATAGATACCAGCATGGTTGAAATCCCCCATGAGGGCCAGGGCCTGCTAACATGAGGCTTCTTTCAGCTGCCTGAAGGTCTCACCCACTACTCCTTTGTGGTCAGGTGGTCTGTAGAGACACCCACCACAACATCACTCACGTTGGTCTGCCCTCTACCCCTAACCAACAAGCTCTCAG
Source organism: Cygnus olor (assembly GCF_009769625.2). Lineage (NCBI taxonomy): Eukaryota > Metazoa > Chordata > Aves > Anseriformes > Anatidae > Cygnus > Cygnus olor. Next base: position 126,830,768 of record NC_049169.1, on the reverse strand, counting down.
TCCATCACCTGTCCCACAGCAGAGCTCCATGCATTTCAGCTGCTCTGTTCCACAAAGGGCAACACTCCTTCCCCACCTCCCAAGCCTGCCCTTCCCAAAGGACCTCTATCCATACATTGCAGCACTCCGGTTGTGAGGTATCCCACCATATCTCCATGACCTCAATGAAATCAGAACTTTGCAACTTCGCATAAACATGCAATTCCTCTTACTTGTGCCCCATGCTAGATGCATTAGTGCATCTAGACAGACATTTCAGAGAGGCACCCAGCCATGCTGACTTCCCAGACAGAATACGAGACCTTTCCCTGTAGTTCTGATAGGCACTTCTTTGTGCTTGGGGTGGGCCCCCTTCACTCCTGTTTTGTGGGTTACAAGGTCCCTACTGTTTGCATCACTCCACACATTTGTTTGCCAACCCAGCCCTTCACTTCCTCACAAGATTGTTGGTCATCATGTCCCTTCCGCACCACTATTATTTTAAAGCTGGTTCATCTGGTTGGCCAGCCTGTTAGCAAAGATGGTTTTGACCTACTTAGGGGGATCCCATCTATTTCAAGCTACCCTCAATCGTCAAAGAAGGTCCCATGGTCATAAAACCAAAACTGTTGCTGACACCAACTACACAACCAATTGTTACCTGCAGGATCCACCCACGCCTCCTCACAGCCTTCCCCCTCACCAACAGGATCAAGGACAAAACCACCCAGGCACCCATGCTCTTCACCATCAGCCAGAGCAACGTAGACACAACTGACACTCCAGATCATGACTGGCAGTATCATTGGAGTTTATGTGGAAGAGCAGCAGAGCATAGTAGCTTGAGGGCCAGACAAGCCTTGGCAGTCTTTCCACAACATTCTGGACCCAAGCTGCTGGCAAGCAGCAAACCTCCATGGATGACAGGTCAGGTCAGCAGATGGGAGCCTCCACTCCCCACAGCAGGGAATTTCCCTACTGTTATCACTTGCAGCTTTCTCCCTGTGGCTCAGGCCTAGCCAGGTTAGGTGCTTCACTGGACTGAGCACCCGGTCCCTCATCTGCTGAAAGGGCACTGAACCTGTTCTGTAATTGCAAACCTTGAGGTAGAGCAGTAGCCCTCCTCCTGGCATAAGAAGTTACAACCTTCCAGCTTCCAGACTTGCTTCTTGGGAGTCTCTGCTCCCCACCCCAACAGGCAGAGAATCTGTTGAACTTGAACCAACCATTGCAGTTAGAGAAAACATGAAAAACCAAGGGGACATACTGTGAAAAAAACTCTAAAAATAGCATCTATGTTATCCACAAATGCATAAGTTACCCCAGAGAGCTCAGTAAAGTTGGCTCAGTTGGCTGTTGGCCCACACAACAGCCCTTCACAAACTACTAGGTTCAGGCAGCAGCACCAAGGTACACACGATACTTTAAGTCTCCCATCAGTGAAAATGTGTATCTCCACAGAACATGACAGAATCAAAAAGCTCAAAAAAGGCAAAATTCAGACTATTTAGCAGGGTATTTCCAGTTTGGTCGAGCTCAGACAAGATTGTTTAAAAGCAAGGCCCTGTATTCTTTACTTTTAGTCTACTAGGATGCACTTGCTCTCAGGACTCACAGCTTACACACTACTTTTTGCATGTGACAAGTCATTTCTCTCCCCTGCTGCAAAAGCCTTTAAATCTTCTGCTCATTTTGCTGTGGATGCAGTTACAAACTGCTTTGCTCAGAGTTCTCCCTACGCAACCAAGAGGTGGTAAGAGAGCTGTAACAGGGAGGCAGGAAAGGAGCAAGGACCGTCCTGGCTCCAGCCACTGATTCTTCAAACACTTCTCAACATTTGGGCTGCAACAAGACATACCGAAAGAAGACCAGCAACTCTCCCAGTCTCTAAGGCCCATGCCATAAAAGACTTCCAGTACCTGTGCCTGTTGCTGTCCTTGCAGTTTTCCCTAGAGAAGACCATAAAACTAACGCAGTTATGACAGTTTCAGTTTCTTATGGATAATGTTCTCTCTCATATGAAAGAGAACAAAAAGTAGAACAGGGCTCTTGACTTGACCCTACAGCTGTCTGGGTAGGCTGGAAGCACTGGAGTTATCTTCTTGCCTGCCTTGAACTAATTCATATACAGACAGCTGTTCAGCCACTTTTGTTTTACTGGAAGTTTAATTAAACTAACAAAAAACCCCACCCTTTACTATGCAGGCTCTTATATGTCTATGAGTTTTTCCACTTCTTAAGAATTATATATAAATATTTTTAAAAGCTGTCTCCTCTCAGAGGATTTGATTACTGTAACATAAGTGTGTGTGTAAGCTGACAGAGACACGAGTCACCAAAATGGACCACACAATGATGATGTTTATAGACTCTACGAAGGAAACCAAGAGCATAAGAGCATAGTTTGGGAAGATGAAGAAGAGCACACCTAACAAATGTGCAGATTGTGACAAACTGATGGGAAGGTACTCAGCAGATTACTCAAAGTTCTCATTTATCATACTACTGAAGCTTGCAGAGTATATAACAGCCTAAAAGTGCTTCATAATTTATAGGGCCATAAAGCTGCAGTTTTTAAATCAAGCTCATTTTCTAAAGCATGCTTCATGCCAGCTTCTCAAACTGTGGTTTTGAAAAATTCATTCTGCCACTCAAATTTAATCTTTTTTGTTTCTTTTGAGATGAAATTTGGTCTTCGTGGAAGCTGGATTGATACTGGAGGCAATGCTGATCCAGGCAGGCTAAGAGAAAAGCTTTATCTGAGTTTTGCTACACATCTGCAAGTACATCATACCTCATTCCTGAAGTGCTGCGCTAGGTTGTTCCTCAGGAACTAGACTAACAAAGCGTCCCAGTTTGCACGATGATTTATGAGGCAAAGACTCTGTGGACAGAGAGCTCAAACTGATTTTATTTGTGAACCAACAAAGGCTGGTCTTAGGCCCAGCTCTGCCAAGGTAAACAGCTTGTTACATTAACAGCCAAAACCCAATCCCTTTTAAGCCAAAAGCAGAATTAAAAAAAAAATGGGGCAGAGAGATCTGGCTTCTCTTTTTGGTTTATTTTTCTTGAACATATCATGCCCCATTATGCCTGAAAGTCCAACCTGTCCCAACTTGCAAACTCCAGCTATAAGGACCCTTTCTGCTGTAAAAAGGCGTTTTTCAGTTTAGGATTCATTCACCAAATCCAAATATGAAATCTAATATCAAAAGCTGTTAAAGTTATTTTGATCCAAAAAGGGAATAAATGTTCATTCCTATGCCTACACAATCAGCTATTTCCTAACATTATATCGCCATCGATCCTGATTGGAACGGAAAAAATCATGAAATGGAATCAAAACTAGTTATTACCAGCTCTGCTGGAGACTTGCGCAGAACAACTCATTACTGCAATGTCAGGGACAAATACACATATATATGTATGTATGTATTTAATTTAATGCTTAGTGGTTTGGGCTTAAAATAAAAGATTTGTTGATTTTGTTGATAAAGACAAAGATTTTACTTGGCTTGTTTCCTTGCCACATTTTAAATGACAAGGAAAATCTAATCTCTCAAAGCTGACCTAGTCAGAATAAGCATTTGTTAAGTAATATCACCAAAATTTGAAGAGAGGGATGCCTGAGTTTATGCTACTTTCAATTACTGTACAGTGTCTTTCCAAGCAAGAAATGAATCAAGAAAAGAAAGAGAGATTTGCTACCATGCAACAAAACCAACATTATTAAATCAGCTTCTGGTGACATCTGAAGTGTGTAGGCACAATGGAAATATTATTAATGTCTTTGGCACTATTCCACCCAAGTAACAGCATCCATATGGCAACACCACCTTCTGCAGCAGCATGGTTTCACACACAGTTGCCGACCTTAAACCTAGTGTATGCGGTCAGGCACAGCAGTTAAAGGGTTAAGAGCTCCTCTACTCTAAATGTTTTTCCATTTGTTAGTCACTCAGCTTCAAGTGAATGATAAACACACAGGTTGCACTGGCTTACCCCCAAAAAAAAGCCAGAACTGAAAGTAGACAAACTACCTTCAAGCATTCTACACTAAAGTTTTAAATTAACATTCAAAGTCCATTTCCTCAGAAGACAGTGCAGCAGAGCTTTCCTCTTTTGCATACACATAACTGTTGAGAAGTAACAAAGACAGGAGCAGGAGCAGGTATCGCGCCAGTCTCACTCTTATGCCACCCTACGCAGAAGCCTCTACAGGAAGGTCTCGGTGACTACAGAAGGCTTCGACTTCTCTACCACCTACCATTAATCAACTACCAAAAACTATTAATCGAGAAGTTTGAACGGGTTTCCTTCTGTTATATGCCACTTCTCTTGTAAAACAGTTCCAAAGATTCATTTGGTAGCAAATACTTATAGTTTATCAACATTTTCATTATAAATACATTTTATAAGCCATTAACAATCTGGCCATCAGATTCCATCTGCCTCAAAACTTGCTAGACAAGGTCTTACTTCAAATGTGCTGTTCTGTTTGATAAACCTCGGTATGAGCTGGTGAAAATATTATGCTTTTAGTGCTTACAGGCTTACTTTTTAAAAAAGAGTCTTTCGCTATACAACAGGTTGCAACAAAACTTTAGTAAGACATTAGGAGCCACTAGTAGGGGAAAAGTCAGTACCTTTTATTATACCAAATGACAAAGTACAATTTACATCTAGAACTCACATGGGGAAAAAAGAATAAAAGTACATTACACTCAACAGTGCTGTTCTCCTAACCCATGCCTGGAGAGCCAGATGGCCTGAAGACCAAATGCGACCTATAAAGCCGTTGTTTTCTGGACTCTAGGAACATTGAGCAGTTGGCAGGACAATCAAATGCAGGATGCTATGGTACAAATGTGCCTGAGGGAGGAGGAGGAGGATAGATGTAAGGAGGATGTAAGGTCTGGCAGGATTTATTACAGGGGGCACAGCACTGATTAAATGGGAGTGCACTGGCATAACCACTGAATGCCCATCTTGGGCTCCAAAAGTCCTTCCTATGCAAAACCATCACAGCTGCTGCAGGCACCACGCTCGAACTTCTCTGTGACGAGGATAATTATTGCTAAATGTTTGTTAACATCTGGGATGGAAGCAGAGTTTGCATAGGGCTTTCCTACCGCAGAACAAAATAATCTGTAGTTTGCAAAGACTCAAGCATGCTATAATTCTGGATGAAGGAGCCACTGAACAGCCCCTCTGAGGCATCACTCTACCAGAATGGAAACACCTATTCCCATTTACAAACTGAAATGCACACAAGAAACAGTTAAATAATAGTAATAATATACCATTAACTTCACAGTTTAAACGTAGATTGCAACTGGGATTTTTAAGAAAGATTAAGCTTAGGCTCTTAAGTTTTGTAGCACATTTATGTCAGAAAACAATAAAAATTTTGTATGTGCTTGATGTCAAGCAACTATTGAAGAACCATAATTTTCTTGAAAAATGAATTCCAAATTTTGTCCATTTTTTTCCTTTTGCAACAGCAAAAATAATATGTGCTGAAACCATTTGTGAGGACTCAACTTCATGAAAAAAAAGAAAAAAAAACTTGAGGGGGAGGAAAAAACAAGATTAGAAGGAAAACCTGCACTATTGAATCTTTCAGCGGTTAAAACCATGTTACTTGATAAACAGCAACTCCTCCGCTAAGGCACAGCTTTCAGTTTACATTATATTTTCATATTTACCCTTTGAGAACAATGGGGGGGGAGCTAAAGGTCATAGTCCTAGAATGGTATCTTCTCTGAATCACTCAGCTGAAATTGCAGAGCAATCACAGAAGGGAGGTACCTCAGTCACACTGCACATGGATCCTTCTACGTTACAGGCATCAGGGGTACTTTTCACTAGCTTGCAGGACGGAGGAATTAACTGGCTTCCAGTCGAAAGCAGCCTCAGCAAGCTATCCTTGCTCCCTACAGCAGGCTAACGCTGCTGGTGCTCAGCTCAGCCGCCTGTCAATACCGGCACCGCCAGGCCCAATCCCTCCTCCAGGCCACAACCCCCCCTTGCCCGGTCTGCACGGGCATTTTGGCAGCGCCAACGTCGCAGCCAGCCACGGAGCAGCGAGGACAGAAGGGAAGCGTCTGAGGGAAGACACGCCATGCGATTCGCATGGCCGGACACACAGAAATGCTCCCAAGAGCCACCTGCACGTAGGCCACTGGGAGAGGGCTGCATGGAGCCACCCGCTGGCAACCCCACGGCACCGAAACCCCCTCTGCCGTACACGGAGGGCTGGTGTAAGGCAAAAGCAAACCCCAGCCAAAATCTCGTTTAGAGGAGAGAGTGAGCACTCGTGGTTCGGAGTGTCCTGGTGTGACTCTTCTCTGGGCAGCAGCTGAGCCGAAGCCTCTCCGGCTTACACACAGCCCTAGCTATCCTCCAGGAAAAGAGGAGAGCTGGCTCTCTGTTTTCAAAGAGGGATTAGTATGCTAGGTTCCAGTTTTTACAAAAAAACAAACGCCAAGTTATTCTAATGGAATGTACTCAGCAGGACAGGAAATACCTTATATTATGGTGTTAAGGCATTTGGTATGACCATAATTCATCACAAAAGTCTCGCACTTACAGTTAGGTAAATACAGAACAACAATAAGTCAGTATGTTGGTATTTCTCTATATACGTGGGGAGTTTTCACATTAAGCATGAATCTCATCGTAATTCTGTGGTAAACAATTTCAGACAGGTCATAATAAATAAGATAGGTCTTATTTAGGCCTATCACAGTAGTTGCATCTCACTGAACTTATTACTGTCACGCTTGTATCTATGAAACAAAACTTTTCAAGCAACATGTCAAACCACACCTGACCATCCGAGCTACAAGCAAGTAAGGTGTAAGCAAGGAAAGAAACGATCGATGCAGTTGTTCTAAGCGGCAGCTCTCACATCTGCGTTTCCAAAGGCTTCCTTATCTTCCACAGGAGATCTACCGACGTGTTAGATTAATGGGGCCAAGTCTCCTCAACCCTTTTTAGATAGATTGCACGGATCGTCACTGACGTTCATGTGGCTGGCAGTCTGGGAAGCACCCATATTGCACAAATTAATTTATCCTGTCCTACAAAGCAAAGAGGTCCTTCTGCCTTGGACAACAAACTCCTAGCATCCAACTGTTGCCATTGAAAGAGGTTAACTTTACCTTTACCTCACCAGTTCTACCAGAGTACTTCTCAGATGCAGCAGGTGCTCCCAGTATACATACAGCATTCACACGCAGGCTTGCTTTTGATTCACATTGTAATCAAGTTTGTATAACAGAAGTAAATGGTGTTTCTTAGACGTAAAGCTGTCTTGAGAGTTGGTTCACTTGTTTTAACTTGTTTTTCACCTCAGATGCTAATGAATACAACGAGCCATCCAGAAGAAATGAATACTGATTAGATTCAGAGAGAAACATTTAACATCATCATCTTAACGTGAGTTCCTGGCTCCTCCAATATCAATAAAAATAACTCAAAGTCTGCAACGGTTTATACCCATTGTTGGGATCAATAGGAGACGAGAGGAGAATTGTGAGTTAAGCCATGCAAACAGAGACAAATAAGTCCCATTTGACTGAATGAATAAAAACTTGTTAGTAATGCTACTCATGGTGTCTAAATCACATTTCTCAGATAATTGAGAAGCTAGGAAAGACATTATTTACTCCTTCAGAACAAAAAGAGGACAGACTACTCTACTTACATAAATACAGCTAGAACTATATATAAAATTACCATTTAGCTAAATTCATGAGAATTGTTACTGAATGAATGTGCCAACATAAGGATAGAAAAGTTGATGACATGAAAACAACTGCTGTTTAAGATTACTCAGAAATACTAGTCCAGTGTAACTGCCATGTGATTCTGGGCCCGTAGTTGCCTGGATGTGTGTAAATGCTGATGGATAAGCACTGAGGTGGAAGGTCAAATCAAAAAAAACTTACTGGAAAGCCAGGGAAAAAATACCTGTTCAGTCATTTGATATGGCATCATCTAACTCTCAGGAACACGAGAAGAGGTTGTGGTCAACAATTTGTTCAGTCTTCACATTGTGTACTGCATAAATTTCAAGTGTTAAAATTTCAGAACTTCTAGGACAGCAATATTCACCCAGTCTCATTAAAACCAGACTACAAGCACGTGTGTAATCATGAATATGATCTCAGATGAGCTTGGAGCGTTTCACTGCAGAAGCCTAAACTGTTACTGTTGTTACCCATCTTTGCCAACAGCAGCCAGGCTTTTGCACAGGAGGAGGATGGGAAGAATACGACGTACTCCTCTGCATCTTATCCACGTTTGCCTGAAGTAGTGATAAAGATGGGTTTAGATTAAGTGACCAGAGTGTAAAGTGGTGCACAAATACATCCGTTGTGGTATTTCTGCTGTTGGAGGTGAAAGTTTCTGCAGGAAGAGATTGCTCACAGCAACAGTTTGATACAACCCAAATCCTTGGACCATGTTACAGCCCTTCACTATGTAATGCCAGCTGCAGACAAACACTGTCTCAAAATATTTTCAAAGGTATGTGGTTCTCCCTCAGTTTCATGGAATTCTACTATTTTTAAGGCAGCAGTTGCAAAATATTTATCCCAGCAGCAGCTCTTGTGATTAGACGTGTAAAATATTAAGATTACAAACCAGTGACATGTTTTAACTGACACATTATAAACTGTCACAAAGAGATGTACTGTACAACAGTGAGGACCTGGATTTGATGTAGAAGAGAAATAAACAGAAGATTTTTTTTCCTTTTAACCCTCTTTTACGTAAATCCAAGTACTTCAATCTACAGAACTTAGCATTCAGAGAATGGTCAGGCCGTGTATGTAACTCCTCGGCAGTTTCATAATTTATAAGCCAAATGAAAGGACACTTACTGTAGTCCTTCCATACACAAGATTGTCAGGTATTACAAGAGCTATAAAAGCTATATGTGCGTGTGCTGGGGCTCACAGCCGTAAGTACATGAGCTCAGACCACAGGTAATTTGCATCTCACCACTATGGTCCAATACAAGATTTACATGCCAGTAGTAAACCATCCCCACTAACCTTTATATTATACTGAAACAGCAGACCAAAAAATCTAAGGTGTTAAAAAATAATCAAACAAACAAAAAACCTAACTTGCTCACTTATGTGAGTGACAATGAAAGGCATCGTAGCTGTCTGGACCAGCAGGGATGGAATCAGAAGAGCCAAGGCACAAACGGAGTTGAGCTTGGCAAGGGATGCAAGAAATAACAAGAAGGGATTCTATAGGTACATTGGCCAGACAAGAAGGGCCAAGAAGAGCGTTTCCTCTCCAAAAAGCGAGAAGGAAGAACTGGTAACAACAGACATGGAGAAAGCTGAGGTACTCAACAACTTCTTTGCCTCAGTCCTCACTGCCAGTCAGGCTGCCCATGTACCTTGTTTCCCTGCACCTCTACGTGAGGGCTGGGGCAGCAAAGTCCCTCCCACTATAAGCAAGGAGCAGGTTCAAGACCACCTGATGAAACTGAACAGGTACAAGTCCATGGGGCCCGATGCTATGCATCCCAGGGTCCTGAGGGAACTGGATGGTCTTTAAGGTCCCCTCCAACCCCACGACATTCTATGATTTGATTAAAACAGCATCTTCACCACCCATCAGTATGATATTTTCTCTTGATTAATAGAAGGCTGCTGTTTGTAATCCTTATCCACTTGTCTTTTTACATCAAATTATTTTATTGTCCTTCAAACTCCAGCAAGAGTAGAAGTGCTGAGAAAAAGCAACGCTGTTTTAGAAGCTGAATGCATTGCATGTAAGGATTCACAAGCTTCAGATGATTCTTGGGCAAATAAACCTATCGTATCAGATAACACGTGTTGACTCTGGGCTTTCAAATTTCAATTTTAGAATTCAGGATGCAAATCCGAAGAAGTAAGTTTTAGATTGTACCTTTAATGCCTCTGTTTTCTCAGCTCAAATCAGTACCTGCAGGTAATTTCTGCTGAATGTAAGTGTAATTCACAAACTTATTTTTTCTTCTCTCCTGAATTAAAATTTTCTTCTCTCCTGAAAAATTTTTCTTCTCTCCTGAATTAAAATGTTCCCACATCACAGCCATTAACTCCTTTGTTTTGCTTCAGTGGTGCTTTTCAAAATCCCATGTATCAATTGTGCCTCAGTGAGTAAGTACTTCCATTAAAAATTAATTTTCTCATAGAGAAAAATCTCTGAATTTTGAACAAGGCAAATTCTTCCAGAAAGCAGATCTTACGCTTCATGTAAAAGACAGCTCCCCAGGTCTCTTATAAAAGCAGGTTAAAGACCTCAAGAAGTCTCCTTCACCTGGAGAAACAGTCACTATTAATTCTAAGAGATCTCCTTGAGCTTGAGAAATATTGTGAAGAAGGACAAGCTTATGACTAGCATAAATCCCCAAAGAGCAGATATTACATAGAGCTCCTCCTTAGAAAAACAATCCTGAAAGCAAAAATTGATGCAAGCCAAACAAGTACATCTGAAAGCTTGTCATCGACTTTCATCGCGAGCATGAACAGCTTGTGACCTGATGACAGCATTGCTCCAACAGGGAATTTAAGCCACAGCGTGCTGGTTGAACAAGAATGCTCAGCGGAGCCGAGCATGGACTGAAAACACAAACAATAGCCAGCATTTAGGCAGAAGAGCCTATCGCCGTGTCCAGGACGCAGGGACAAAGCAGAGAAAGCCACAGTACGGAGCTCTATGGAACCGGAGTAAACATAAACAGAGGCAACAAAACTATTGTTCGACAAGCAACTGTTCTCCTGGCAACCTCCTCCTCCCATCCGCCACCAGTTACCAGCGCTGGTACTGTCTGGAGTAGAACAAAGCACGCTGTCAAGGAAGCTATAATAAGAGGTCTACTCAAGACAAGCAGAACCTCCTTGAACGCTGGCACCGAACCTTTCTATAGCATCCAGGAGGCAGCAGGCAGCTTACAGCCATACCACCAAGAGAACTTGAGCAAACAGAGACAGCACTGGCACTGAGTATTATCTACCTTAACCACTTCTTTTAAGGCTAGCAGAAAAGTCTACTTCTCCCTCGTCTATGGAAAAGGTTCCTGAGTTCCTCCCATTTGAAAAATAATCGCTAGTGACCTTCCCTGGTTTGCAATGACCCAAGCTCTTGGAGCTAAGGAAACCGGACACTAAAACCAATGCTATACTTCAGAGGATCTAAAGCAGCAAAGGGCACGTATTGCATTTCACATCTCTTTGCCCAGTAAGGCTGTACTGACATCAACTCCTTGCTTTTGGTTTTTGAGCAAGACACTGTCAGACTCGAACACACAGGAACTGAAATTCTATTTAAAATAGCAACATCCTGCTTTTAAGTTCTCCAAATTCAGACATCAGCACTTCAGCACTTGGCTTCGCCGATTTCTATGACATGTTCTTCTCCACACACCACAAACTCTTTCGTCAGTTTACTTAATCCCTCTGAATCAGACAGTATCAAAAAGGTGGCTGACAAACACAGTGTGCAACAGGAACCACAGTGTTTACCTTCCAGGGGACCATTTCTGACTCTGAAGAAACTCAGCGGACTGCAGCAACCGTCTCTAACACATAGCCAGTCCCTCTCCTTCCCGATATGGTATTTACAGGAAACCAGCTGAAGGTTGCTTGTCTTCCTAATTCTGAAATAAAATTAGTACAGGAACACCCACAATTTGCTGTATTCCACAACTGATTGTCATCAGAGTTCTGTAGGACCTTTGCATCTTAATATGGGGAGTTTTAAGACTATGCAGGTATTTAGGAAAGTTTCCTAAAAAGAGAAGTAGTGCACTCAAAAGGCAGATGAAAGAGCAGATGAATTTGAAGGAAGAGTGTATGAAAAGATGAGGGAGCGTCAGACACCTGAAAATAGTGGATGAAGAGCATCTTTCCTGAGAAATACGTGGAGAACAGTGAAGCAGATTTATTAAAAATATATCTTAAAAATTTACAAAGAAGCATAAATGCACTTCTGGAAGTGACAGGAAGAGGAGAAACTGCTTTCTGACAGAATGAGGTGAAGGAGCGACGAACTCACGGGAGGAAGTTTCTTATGCAGAAAACTCAACTACATTGCAGAGGAACAGGCATTAAAATCTCTCTTGCAACGCCAAAATCAGCGCAGACAGCTTTGAATTGGCAGGTGGTAGTTCATCACGAACTAGATGGCATCTTTGTTAACCATTTATCTTAATTTGCCATGAACCACAGTCAACTGAGGTGTCAGCTAATCAAAAGCTAATTTATAGGTGCTTCACACACAAAAATTGGAGTCTTCTAAATAAGCAGCATGCTTAATGTAAATCAAAGCAAGCAGTTCCGAAATGCTGCAAGAGTGACAAAAGGAAAGACTGCTGGAGTTGACCCCAGTGGTTAGAGTAAAACTGACAGAAGTAATTCAGCTGGTTTTAAGTGCAGGTAGATAAAGAAAGATTTGATGAATGAAATGATCAGCAGTTACAAAGGAGTTAATAAAGTTTCAAAGAAAACTGAGATTTCCCCTTTTACAAGAGACCATTTGCCAGAGTGGCCGCGAACAGCTGCTGCCCAGGCAGATGAATATTAAAAAAAAAAAAAATGTAACAGGTGAAGACAGCAACAGTAGCAGTAGGAGTCCTGCCTAGTCTAAAGGTTGTTTCTTGCAGCTGTAAGAGCTGATCTTACTCCTCCAAACTAGCCCCCTCTTCAACAGTGCTTTTTTTTTTCCCTGTCACACAAGGATCAAGTTCAATCCTTCAGCAGCACCAAGTCAAGCATGAAAGCAGGCACAGAAAGTACTTTTTTCCTGCTGCATTAAGACCTCCCATCAATAAAATAGCAGCTAACTAAACTGGGTGATCTTTACCCCAAAATCCCTCTGTAAATGCATGCTGCCCCTACGAAGTCGGAGCAGTTCTGTGCAGCAAGCGCTGCTCAGTGCAACCAGCAAGAGTCCCCGACGGGTGCAAAAACAAGAAAGCTGCTGAGGAGCTGGTACAATGTGTAAGCTAAGCAGTTAATGTCCAACCAAGTCCACAGAAAGTTCGAGTTCTGCATCACTTGAAAAATGACCTGTTATTACAGTTATCAACAAAAATAACAACAAAGAGCACAGTACCAACATTAAGACCACAGCTACTAGCTATGAAATCAAAAATTAGTATCAGACTAAAATTAATGACTAAACTAATTCATTGATCGACTCAGGACAGCAAATCATTTAGAATCTTAAAACATGATCAAAGTTACGTGTTACCTGTCTCGTTAAACAAAACCACAACAAAAGCACAGAAATGTATCAAAACCATTGGACTCTACTAGTCAGAGCTGGTGAAATATTTTGACATTGAAATTAAATTGATTGAAGCCTGAACCAACCGTGGATTTCAAGGTTACATGCTGATTAACCTTTTCTTTCCCACAAGCAATCGAAATATACAGGTATAAAGGAGCAAAGTTTGCAAGCTGCCAAGTTGGTGCTCTCAACAAACGTTGGCAGCTTTGTTTTCTTGGGGGAAAAAATACAGCGTGTTCCAGCCTATAAATAAAAATATATACATATTTAATGTCAGGAGTGCTCACAAACGTACAGACAACTTAATCTGTGATCTTCTGTACTCTTCTGGAAGTGGAATTTAAAATACCATTACACCGGCAGTGAAGTCGCACATGTTTCTTGCTAGCAGGCAGCCTTTGCACTTCAGATGAGAAAACCGGTGTGATTTTTTCCCCAGTTAGTAGGACCATTTCCTGCCCGGAGTACTGGTGCTCACTCCCAGCTGGTCAGAAAGATCTGTTGCCACAAACTGCTTTATCACGCACTCAAGGTGAGGCTTCCCAAGCCTAGCTTTGACTAGAGGGCATCACTTTCTGTACACGTTTATCCTTCCCCTCCCTTTACCCAGTCATTTAAAAGCTGATGGCAGCAAAGCTAGGTTCTTCAGTTTTGTGGGGTCTGGGTTTCTGTTTTGCCGTTTTGTTTTGGTAGGTAGCATCTGAGGGCTTTCGTTTTGTTTTGGAGGGGGGTTGTTTGTTGTTTTAATCTGCTATCTAAGCAGGGAAATCGGACATTTCTACTGGACAAACATTGGTTCTGCAATCTAGCTGGAACAGAGCATCCAGATTAGTAGGAAATTAACATGGCCCTGCCTAGAGTGAAAGGTCCTGATGTGATATTTCTCCGTAACACTGTTGATGATCATCAGGACACATTCACAAGAAATAACTGGTGAAAAAGAAAAGTATCCAGGTAACCAATCTTCATCCATAAAACCTTCAAATCCTTGTTTATAAATCAGCATCACCACTCTTCTGAAACAAGTCAGTAATCCTTACATTTGGAAACAATGATACCGGAAAGTTTTTTTTTGTTTGTTTGTTTGTTAAGTCTTTTCATAATGAAATCCCAAACTAAAGGCATATTTTTCTGAGTGCACTTCGTTATTGCCGGTGTGCCCTCATATACTGGGAAGCAGACAGATGAACATTAGCAGCCCCAGGAGACCTCAAGGAAAGAGCAGCAGTAATGAGAAAAAGACTGAAAAATCAAGCTGTTTCACTGCTAGTCAGTTTTATATCCGTCACAAGGACAGCAAATTTTCAGTGCTGCAGAAGCCTATCACAGAAAAAAAAAAAATCTCCTGCCAAGACAGCAGAGGATTAAAAATGTTTCTTTCCAGCGGTGAGGATGAATCAGCAACCACAGACAGATGACATATTTGATTTAAGCCCGAGATGAGGGCTTTCAATGAATGGTTTCACATTTGGCTCCAAAATGCAAAGTTCTGTACGCGAGCGGTAATATTCTAATACTTCTGCTCCCATTAACTACTGCTTTTATAATTGTAGCTATGTGGAAAGGCAGAGCTACACAGACAGAGACTCAGGCTGATACTGGTACACTGACACAGCACGGAAAAGCACCAGCAGTTGTGCTGCCCCCCAAGACCTCCTTCCCACCAAACCAAACCAAACCAAACCAGCAGAACACCCTAATATTATTTCTGTACGTGTTTGGTTTGAGATCTCATTATCAATACCAAGCGCCAACATGTTGCTCTGTAAATTAAGAAGCAATTTCCTGGAAACTGTGAGAAGAGGACACAATGTGTTGTAGGGATTTTTATTTTCCTGACAGTTTTTAAAAAGGCAGGTCACAACTTCACTTATTACAAATTTCTCGCAGGACACAAACCACTTAATTTTTAGAGAAGAGTGGGGTGGCCATTGAAAGCCAATTAAACATTGACAGATCAAGTTGTGCCTTGACTTGTAACACATGCAACCAATCTCCACGGACATTTTTGAAAAAGCGTTGGTCCCCAGGGCAGCTGCACACCAGCGCTGCCTTTGGTCTCCTTATAAATGAACAGACTTACGCTGGGTCTGGTGTGAGCCAGTTTCAATCATCGGGAGCGATTCAGCCGCACAGGATGAAAGAGCAAGGAAGAAATAAAGACAGACCGAAACTTTTCCCTTCTCTGCAATACTTTGAATGAAATTCAATGGCAGAGCTCAAAATGCACCTCTTTACGCTGACACTGTAGATTAATTAGAGGCTAGGGATATTTTCCGCGTATAACTGCTCAGCTTTCTATATTGCATTATCCTCGATGCTAGAGAGAATTGTTTCAGCACAGACGTAATTTCTGACCCACAACTCTAGACCGGTCTTCATCCCAAAACAAAAGCACAGATTCTCAGTGGCACCCACACTGGAACACAAACTGCTCCAAGAGTGAGAACAAAGCCACCCTTTCCCCCTCCACCCCTCACCATGCAGGACACTCCTTTCTCTAAGGCAAAGTTAGGAACAAAGCACGGCTGAGACACCGCAACAGACATCTTGCCGTGGAGCTTTTGCGTAGGCATTACCATTGCACTCTGCAGATTTGGTTTCCACTGATGCTTCTCACTTAGCAGTAATAAAAAAGGGGGAAAAGCCAACTCCATTTGCTGATACAACCCGTGGCTGCTGAACTGCAGTATTGAATATTCTCTCACACGTGGGGACTTAGAGCTTTTGTCGTGTTTTCTCTCTGTGTGAAGCAGACTGTCAGCAATTACTTCTACATTAGCTGAATTACCGAATCTTGATACTCACCTCCTCTCTCATTCCCCTCCCCCTAATATATTCTTTCATCATTCCTCAGCGTGCAGAACGTAGATATGCCCTACAGCTACCTCCTGCTTTTGCATCCAGGGAAAACATCCGCTCTTTGGTCCAGGATTTTGTACACTGTGATTTTAACAATTAAAAAAAAAAAAAAAAGGTAAGAACCATACAAAAATCCACCATAATTTCTGAAGAGTTTGCTCAGTAACAGCGGTGTCAGAGGAAAAACAGACACCATCTCTGT
The DNA here is from genome assembly GCF_009769625.2 of Cygnus olor. NCBI lineage: Eukaryota > Metazoa > Chordata > Aves > Anseriformes > Anatidae > Cygnus > Cygnus olor. Next base: position 126,814,420 of record NC_049169.1, on the reverse strand, counting down.
GGCTGTTTGCTCTCCTTTGATCCCATCAGGGCTAACCTGCTTTCAGCACTTGGGTGACCTCTAACATTTCAAACCTGGAATTTCAGCTGCTCCTTTCGCAACCCCAGTCTCTCCTCTTTCTCCTCCCAGCGCACGCATCCCCTCCCTTCAAGTGGGGAAGGAGTCAACGCATTATCTGCAAGGTCAGTGCTGATCCGCTATGTGAATTCCGACACGCTGCTGGTAGAATGATCACCAGCCAGCAGCACTCTCAAAAAAACCACCTATAACATCCCGTGAGCAGCAATTACAAAAGAAGAAGTCTAAATAACATTAAATTGTATATATTGTATTCCATTTAAACAGAAACATGCAGGCACTCAGCATTAATATCAAAATAAGTCTGCTTATCAAGAAACTGCTACTTTTTGCATACATTTCCTTATACCTGGGCAGAAAAACATGGGTTTTCTAATAGCTTTGCCATAATTCTCTACATATGCATCTTTCGTTAACAAAAAAGGAAGAAGAATTCTGCTCTTTTAAGAAGCTGGAACTATCTGAAGTATGCTCTTCTTTATCGCTCTTTCTGATCTAAAAGCAACACTTAATACGAATAACTATGATGGAGACTCTGCAGAAAGATGAGCTACTTGAAAGGGGCAAGCAGAAGAGATACCAGCATACATAAAAGACTGTAAAATCAGAAATTATTTCCATAATCTTCTACATACACATACATGTATATGGATTTTATATTCCTTGATTTCACACCCCTATCTCGATCCATTCAGAAGGCAGTCCCGATAAGCTTTTATGACTTAAAAGCCATAGTCTCTGGATTTCCAGGCTTAAAAAAAAAGCTTTATGCCAGCAATTTTTGTATGAAATTTCATATAGGTTACTAAAAATACTTTATCAGTTCATGAAAACCCCGCTTGAACTCTGACCCCGAAGACATTCACAGGCTGTATAAATGTTGTTGTCAAACAACTGAAAATCCAATCTTGAGAAGCTCCAAAGCAACAGCACTGTCAGAAAGGAACCTACCACCATGAACAGAAGAATTAAAATGAGTGACATCCCATATGAGGAGGAGAATAAAGACTTTCTACAGGTTGAGTAAGGTTTTCATACAGCATTTCGCACAGAAAGCCTTTTAAGAGCTGCTTACAACCTCATTAATAAAAGCCTCAAAGTGAAAAAACTCATGCTAATCATCTTCCATGAGATTTTTCCTTGTTCAGCTGAAATTGTTCAATTGTTCTCAAGGATGACGTTACTGAATGACACATGCCACTCCTACTCAGAAACATCTCATAGCCATTTTGCTGAAAGGCTCCAAAAGCTCCAACGTCTTGAAGAGGAAGCTGAAAACTTGGCGAGGAGCAGTGGGGAACTACAGACACACCTACCACCTCCTGCGTGCCACTTGCACAAATTCTGCTGAGCTCAAGACTTAAAAGTGCTTCGTTCTACACGGGACCGCGGAGTTGTTGGAGCTTACCAGCTGAACTCCCCATGCTCCCCCTTGCAGCGAGCCTTCTCCAGGACGCACCACAGGGCCGGGAACAAGTTTTATTGCAAGAGCAGCTCTTGCTTGCTGGAGGTCAGCGTGGCCCCCCACACAGGAAATGTGCTCGGAGTGCTCCCTCTATTGATGCTTCGATAAGAGAGAGGGAGAAAGAGGAAGTGGCCTGTCTGCAATGTGGAAAGAAGCAGAGGGGAAAGACATACCATGGTAGCGGGTTATGAGGAAAGCAGGGCAGAACTTGAGGGCAGGGGATAGAGGAGAATTTGGACAGGAGCAAAACAGAATTAGGAAGAGATTACAACTGGAACAGGTGTTGTGACTAGTACAGATTAGTCAGGCTCTCAAACAGATCCATTTTTTTCCTATTACATTACTTCTTGGTGTAACATTCCTTTGCTGTGTACAGACTAGCTGTGGTATTTCACAGCAAAGCATCTTTCTCAACCACTACGTCAATCCACGCACACAGGAGTTGTCTGCCAGTATTAGTAACGTAACTGGTTCAAAGGGCGCAAGACTGTCTGGATCTAAACCTCTAACCATGGTGACTTCACATAAACAAAAGCAACCCGTCCTCGCTTCCCCCCTGCTGGTGGAAAAGCTTTAAAAATACCTTGAGAAATATTAAAAGAAGCAATGCTAACAAACAAACAAACAAACAAAAACTCACAAAAGCTACAAAGTGAATCCTTCAGAAGTTTGGTGATGAAAGAGATCTGTAAACCGGTATTTGCACAAGCACTGTGATGAAGGCTTCAGCTTAGTCCCACAGCTGTATCATTGCACAGGACCCCCAGCCCACTGAACGCACAAAGCTGGCTCAAAAATGAGCAAAGACAGCACAGCAGAAAAAAGGATCTTCGTTTACTGCAGAGGTTGGAAGGTGTGTCTCGACTGACACCAGGAGCTGCACATCAGCTGTTTGGTGAGGTCGCCAGCTGAACACTGCTTTCTGCAATCATATTGTACCCTTATGTTTTCTAAATTTAACAAGTAGGACATTTCAAGCTATTTTTCCCTGTGTAGCTACCATACCTTGCTCTTACTTTGTTTTCTGGATCTCCAGCTTGAGGAGGGCAGTCTGATATACGATCATGCAAAGCTCTTGCAAATGGGACCGAGGAGTTTCCTACCCACATGTAATTCTTATAAACAAACAAACACCCCACAAGCGCATCCCCACAAAACACCACCTCTTCAATTCTCAGGTATTTAAGGAAGGGGACTGAGCATGCTTCACTGTATCCACAATTACTTTTAACATCTTTGTCTTGACCCTCCTTTAAGTTTCAGGAACTACCTCCATTAATTCACTCAGCTCTCCTGACAAGCCCATTCCAAATGGGAATTAATTTACATTAAGATATTCCAACTACAATGTCATTAAAGAGCTCATGAAACATCAATAAATCTATATTTCTTCTAAGGCTTGGGGTACGTGCTGCAAAAAAGCTTGGGGCCATACACTGAACTTTAATATGCACATGTGTAATACACACATCTATACACATACACAGGCTTGGAATAATAGCAATATGCAGGGCCATACAGAAAATATAAATGATTTAAATGTGAGGCATGCAAGTAATTTAAAAATAAAAGGTTAGGAATCTCAATAGTGTCCTACATATAAAGAATTCACCTATTCTTTTCTGCATCTAAATATCTTTGAAAAATGCAAACAATGCTACAAATATTTTTAATAAAACTCTGTTTTCATTTGGTAGCTCCTAGAAAGCCTTCACTTTTCATACTACTCATATCTTCACTTCCTTATGCAATTTTTCCATTCGTTTTTTAAGCTACGAGAATCACACTCCGCAGATGCAATGCAAGCCTACCTTCTCTCCTCTCTGTTTTTGTGAAGAGAGGTCTGACTGAATTACAGGGAGTTGGGAAAGTCATTATCAAAATGAGCTTTAAAGAAGCCAGATGTGTATGATCGTGGCCTGTCTGTGGGGGAGAGAGGAAGAGGGGAATAAAGAAAAAAAGCTGGCCTGCACTGCGAAGTTGGAGTGTTCAAAAAGCTTTCAAGGGCTCTAGCAAAGCAAGCTACTACGCTGCTACTTTATCACTTTCCTTAATCTTTTGTGCCACAAAGATTAAAAAAGAAAGGTAATATTTGCACTGTGGATTAAGGAGAAATCTGAAGAGTCTTCTTGCATCACAATACAAAGTTAAGAACCAAAAAACATGCCCTGAGAGGGTAGGAAAACAAAAGTGATATGGCAAAACTCGATTGCCTGTGACACACCATACTGACGAGAGATTTCGCTCCATCCCTCAGCTATAACCAGCCACCTCGCTGTGTCTAAAGCCCTGTCAGAGCTCGGAGCAGCGTTACCTCGCAAGCACCCCGACCCTAACAGAGTCTTCTACACACACTCGATTAAACGTGGCAGTCTGGGGGTGCTGGCCTGCGGTCAGCAGCCTCGGAGGCGGCTCGGATGGATGGAGCTGAGCGAGTTGCGTATGCCTGGATGCCTTTCAGCCTGGAGCGGAGCGCTCGGTGGAAGTCAATGGCGAAAAGGCAGCGCTTCATCCTGCGGCGTGCAGGTGCGGCAGCTCCGCATCGCTGGGGGGGCACCTGGCGGGCTGACCTCCCCAGGAACAAAGAGAGGGTAATGTCCCCCGTCTCCTCCCGGTGTGGCAGCAGGTAACACGCTGTAAGATGTCTGCCCGCACGGCGCGTTATACCCAGTCCCTTCAGCGACGCTGCCCTCAGCCTGCACCAGCCCGGGGGTACCAGCCCGCGCCTGGCACCACCACCTCGCCTCACCCCGGATCCTCAGCCGGGCACAACGCGGCCCTTCGCCCCCGGCCCCCCCGCTGCCTCCTCTCCCTCCCTCGCCGCCCAGGTAGCGGCCGCTGCCCGCCCCGGCCGGAGCCGCCTCACGCAGCCCGCGGGAGCCACCTCACGGGCAGCGCCTGCCGCGACCCACCGCTCCCCGCCCAACCACCGACCCCACAACGGCCCTAACGGCCCCACAACCGACCCCACAACGGCCCCAGCGCCGGGGCTGCCCAGCACGGGTCGGGGTCCCCCCCCCCGCCCCGAGCCCCGCGGCTGCCACAGGCGAGCGGCCAGCCGGGGGAGGGGGGGAGAAGTTCGGAGCCACGAGGCGGGCGGGGGCAGCCTCACCCTGCCGGCTCCTGCCCCCGGCCCAGACTCACCCATTGATGTGGAGCCGGGCAGCGCCGGAGGCAGGCCGAAAGTTTGGGGCGGCGGCGGAAGGGGGAAGAGGCGGCTGCTGGCGGTGCTGGTGGCGGTGGCGGCGGTGCTGCTGCTGCTGCTGCTGCTGACAGCGCGGCCCCCTCCCTGCTCGCCCGCTGCTCCCTCCTCCCGCAGCTCAGCGCCCGCCGCAGCCGGGCTGCGTGCCGCGTCCCGCCGCCCTCGGCATGCGTGTTCGCGGGGAGGGAGGGAGAGGAGGCAAAAAATAAATAAATTAAAAAAAAAATAAAATAAATAAAAATAAAACGAGGCGAGGGAAGGGGCTCAGCCGTCAGCCACCTGGGTGGGTTCCCCCGCCGCCGGGCGGAGCGAGGCGGGGACAGAGCGCGGCCGAGCCCGGGCGCCTGCCGGGGAGCCGCGGGGGTGGGCGGCTTGGCCGGGGGGGCTCTGCCCGCTGCTGCCGCTGCTGCCGCTACCGGAGCGGCTCGGCTCGGCTCGGCTGGGCGCTGCGGGAAGTGTCGCGAGACTGCGCCAGAGCCGCCGGGAGGGAGCGAGGGAGGGACGGGGCAGGCCGCGGGGCCGGGCCCGGCGGGGCAGGGCAGGGCAGGGCAGGGCGGGGAAGGGAGGGAAGGGAAGGGGTCCCCCGGGCGGCCCCGCTGCTGCAGGCGGCCCCCCCGCCGCCACAGGTGCCCCTCACAGTCGTGGAGGGCCCCTCGGCGGGCTGTGGAGGAAGGAAGGAAGGGAGGGAGGGAGATAAACAGATAAAGAGCGGCTGCTTCTCGGAGCCGTGCTCGCCCCGGGGCTTTGCAGGAGCCGCACGAGGCTGCGAAAGGCGCGGGGGGGAACGCACACCCTCAGCGGCGCGTGGGGGGGCGGCGGGAGGGAGCAGGTTAAAGGCTAAACTGCTGCACGGCGTAGGTAACAGCTTCCAGTATTAGTGAAAGGCTGAGCAAAGGGAGCTGTACCAGCCTCAGGTAGGTGATTGGGGTACGGAGAGAAGAGCGTCAGGAATGCAAGCGCCTTCCCCTGCCCCACCCAAGAGAGTTCAGCTGGAGAAAAGGTTTTTGGGGCTGAGAAAGTCCCAAGGGAAAAGAAGTAAGGGACTCCTTGGGCATGGACATCCACGTTTTTTTAAACTATGATAGTGGAGAGCTGTTTGGGAGAAAAAAATAACCGAGTTTCACTGATAAGAACCTTAAATGTTTACAGATTTCTTCTTGATTGAAGAATCTTATTTATTTTTTCACAGCTAGGAAAACTTCATTTTAACTTACTGTTTTACCTGCTGTAGCAAGATGGGACATCAGAACTGATTCATGTGCTCCAGCAGCTTGGCTTTAATTCTTATCCTTTACAAAAATCTAGTTATAAAGCCTCTATAGTTATAGAGATTATAAAACCTATACCATAAAACCTCTCTGAAGAATACTCAATTTAGAGAAATTTAGAATACTCACTTTAAAGAAAACTTAAAAAAAAAAAAAAAAAAAGCAAGTTCAGCTATGAAAAGGAATACAATGGAATACAGGTTTGATATAGGTGTAGACAGCCTCCAGTTCGGAGTTCCACTGAAAAGTGAGAAACAAACCAACTCAGTACCAGTTCCAGGAACACTAGGACACTGAATTGCAAGCCCCTGGCAGAGTTCAAAAACTTGCAGGGAATAGAAGAAATATTTTATCTCTATACATACACAGAGCATCTTTTAGCCAGCCACATACTGCCAGAAAGCCCACATTCTCTCCCACACACCTTAATAAAACAACGCCGGTTTCCGTTATCCACAACTCATTGCAGAAGGGCCTTTAAACTTAATTTGTAAGTGTTACAGCTTTAATTCTGCAAAGCCAGCAACAGGAAAAGCAGCAGCTTTTACCTGGTGATTTCAGCTGGTTTGTCATGTGAGGCTCAGGTCTATCAGACCCAAGTAACATGTCAAACTATGAAGAATCGATGGATCCAGCTTTGAGAGGAATTAAGACAGTTCTATTGTTAGCATGCCAATTTTATTTCCAAGGCTCCAGCTGTGTAGTTCAAGGTGGATTAAATGTTGTAACTGAGAAACTCGGTGCATCCCAGTAGCTCCATTTCTAGAACTGTTTAGGACTAGTAGTAGAAGTGATAAGGAATAACACAAAGTAGGGAGTTTTCCAACTACATGTTACAATGCATGGAAGAAAGCCAATTTTGCAATCAGACTCCCACATTCAACTCAGCTTTGAGGAAGCAACACTAAAAAAAAAAATCAACATATGAGAAGTTATTGGCTTTTTCACCAAGTAAATCTGTAACACAGTGAAGTCCTGTCCTGGAAACCAGAGAAAAAAAACAACAACTCATAGTACCTTCAAAACAACTTCCCATTGTTCCCAAGCCAGAGAATTTCTGTAGGATCTTGTGTTCCTATAAAGCCTGCACCAGTAATGGGTACCCCTCAGTTGGGATATCAAAGTAACATTGTAGCCTATGGAGATGATTTCTGTACCTTATCTTTGTGGGAGAAGAAAGCTGAGTGAATATGCTGCAGAGATAGAGACATTTAGAAAAGGAACGGTTAAGGAGCTGCTTAGAGAAGATGGAAGTTGCAAATTTTCATCAATATCACTTTTAAAGTAACTACCTAAACCGGCATGTTTTACAGGTCACAATCAGGCACATGCGCTTTTGAAGACTAGAGTCTAATAGTTGAGAAGCATCACCGTTACATCCCCCAAGCATTATTGGAATTTTTGCTTTGCTGTTTTGTCAAGGATAGTAAGATTAGGAGTTATTAAAAAAGTGACTTACATATAGTGAAGGCTAATATTATTTGGATTATGACAAGTTTATGTTAACAACGGGGGGCGGAGGAGTTAATATTTCCTTAATAAAACCTCATTCCTGCTTCTCTTTGTTAGGGAATTCTAGCATTAAGAGATAACATGGTTATTCTTACCTAGTACCAATGATATTTATGTATTACAGGAATTCTTTAAAAATGTGCACTAGTTTATTAAATGCAAAATTTGGTGAAGTTAGCCAGGCGAGTGTGTGCTTTCACCCATACTGCCCCTTTACTGGACAGGAATCAAACTTTGACAGAGATGCTAAGGGTTTTGAATGCCATTGAGAAAGAGAGGGACATAACTGCTTTCAGAGCTTTTTTTCCCCCTCCTTCCTTAAATAATATTTTTTTTTGTGGTAGTCCCAAAGGGAGACTCATGTTTTATATCTGCAAATAGGGAGCTTCTTTTAGCCAAGAAGGTGTACATAGGAAGTGGATCAAAGCTTCAACCTCAAGCAGCAAGTTATATAAATAACCTTCCAACAGCTACACACATCAAGTAAAACACTGAAAGTGATGCCAAATACTAAACTACTGAATCAAATCATTGAATGTATTTATAAGTAAAAATCTTGTTACAACATTTATTGTCTGTAGAAACAAAATTTACATTGATTTTATAGAAACTATGTTAAACATACATATAAACATACCTACATCTTAATATATACTTATTAACGTGAGACTTTCAGGTATGGGATAACATTGTCAAAAGCACCATTGTGGACTCCAAAGACTACAGACTTACGCTTTTGCATTTAACTCCATCTTCAGTAGTTTTAAAATGTTACTTTTCATCCACATTTAGAAATAATTACATGAAAGGTTTCTAATCATGTTGTGTATGCGTATGTACATACATGTGCACATACACTCAGAGGATCCTTGTGGAAGGGGAAACTACAGAATAAATAAGGTGAATATTAATATATTTCTTAGAAATGGACATTAGCCCACATCCTCATTCAATTGTTAAAAAAACAGTCCTGCTATTCTTAAAACAAAACAATGAGACTTTTTTTATCCCATGAAGAGTGTACTAAAAACAACTGTTTCCACCCTGTCTCTTCCTTCAACAATAAAAACATAAGAGGAGCCAGTCACAAAATAAAAGCCATCTACTGCATTATTTACAGAAAATGAAATATTAAAAAGACAACATGAGATTTAGACAAAATTCAGAGCAGTGAACAGAAGAAAACCACGTTAAAGTGGTAGGCAGCATAAAACTATTAAACCACATCTAAATGCCTACTCAAAAAACCCTCCACCAACAAAAACTACTGGGGCAAGGAAGGGGAAAAAGAAGGGGCAGATGTCATGACAATGGTTTTCTCAAACCTTAACACTGAAAATGTATGGTCACCAAGCATGAAACATCTCATCTCAATGAACTCATCTAAGTGTTCATTGCTGTCCTTGATGTCAAGGGAGCCGAGTGTTACAAGTAGGCTTTCAAAGATCTCGAAATGGCTTTTTATTGTATCTCCCCTTTGTAAAGGGAGCCTTCGATCTTCAAATCCTGCAGCAGGGGAACGAAGTCTGTCAAGGGCCAGATATGTGCAGAAACATCCAATTCTGGCAGATTCATTAGGATGCAAGCCTGAAGTCCTTCTTTCAGAGAGCTCTCCTGTAGTGAACTTTGCAGATGGCTGTTCAGATGCTTAAAGAAAGGCAAGAGGCATGTTTCTACAGTGTACGGGAAGAGATTTCTTCAGAGAGCAAGGAAGTTGAAAATCTCCCTCTGTTTACAGTCTTCTGAAGTGACTACTGAGAAATCAAGTCTCCATAGCTTAATCTTTGCTATAATCTTTAATCATCTTCTCCAAGCAACTCTATCAATTTCTAAGACATGACAGAAAAATGACTTTCTAAAGCACAAAAAGCACTTTTGAAAACCCTGCCTTTCGTAATGCCCAGAAGTGTAATCTTGTTTTGTTTTTTTTGAAGCAAGTTCATATAAAGAAAATTCAGCATTTCATACCGAGGCCATGGGACAGAAGGCAGCAGGTTCAGATAGCCAGACAACTGGTTATCAGCTGGATTTACTCCCACCCCCTGCTATTAGTTACCTGAGTGGAGATAGTCATGCTGAGGTCTCAAGACCATCTAAATTCATCAGGTAAGGTGACTTGAAACATTTAAGTCACTATTAGAGTTAAGGCAGACTTGTATATACCTTGCAAATGTGTTGCTTCTTACTAGCCCCAGAATTCTGTTAACCCTGTGAACTTGATCATTACATTAAAAAAGCTTAGAATCATAAGATGAGGATTCTAACCCAATCAATTAATCAATGTAGAGATTAAACTGATCAGCAATGTCAGTGCTAACATCACTACTTATTACTTCAGACACTTAAGGAAGACTCTATTAAACGACTGCATTTTGGATAGCAATAAAAAAGTTTCACATATGAACAACTGCATTGTTCACATATGAACAACAAGCATTTAGCAGTCATTTCAAGTTGATTAACAGAAAGGCAATTCACATTTACAGAAGTATAAAACAGAAAAGCTAACTAGCTCTTAGACAATCACATTCTTAACTTGCCCTTTCAATGCAAATGCAGTGACAGGCTTTACTAATACAAGGAACACTGTTTTCCTTTGGAGCTGAGGATTACCCACGTACTTAAAGTAAGCAGTTATATTAAACAACTGTACTCAAGTCCATGCTCCTGTTAGAAACAATGCAACAATTAGAATATTACTTAAGTCTTTGTACAGAGGGCATTTTATACAATGCAGTCACAATATAGAAAGGCACAAAGTTATTCAAGTAAACTGACCTTTCTTCTGCTTAACACTAGTTTTCTCATCTCGAGTCTTCATGAGCCATCAGTAACTTCAATATATTGTTCTCAATCAAACACTCTATATCCTTAAAATATTCTTAGAACTTCCCTGGGCTGAAAAAATAAATGGGCTGATTTGTGTATGAGTATAGAGACATAAGTCTGCAATTAAAGAAGATACAAAGCAGAGTAAGTCACACACTAGACTGACTAGATAGTTCAGCTGCCTCTACCGCTTAACTCAATCACAGAATTAATTTTCTGTATGAAATTTATGTAAAATAGGAAGTTTTGTCATGACAAAATCCTGAATTAGTAAAGCAATGTTATCGGTAAAGAATGTGATTGGAGCAGATGGAATCTCCTCACAAAAAAGCTAAAGCAACTGCAATGGGGACTACATTTCATCATATGGCATTCATCTTGGGACCAACGATGGGCTGGGGAAGGGGAGGGGTGTCAGTAAACTTGCCCAAAATACCATGTTTGTAATACATTGCTCACATTTACAGAAATAATAATTAAGCTAAACTGTGAAGGTAATAAAACTGTAGTAAAACTAATTGTGCACAAGTAAAATAAAGCACACAATCAGGAGCCATTCACATTTTTAAAGCTGCTTTTCAATAAAAATAAAAATGAAAGAGCAGCATTAATTGGCTGAAGTCCGACTACTTCAGTTACTTCCATGCAACATTAGCAACACTGGCACGTCAGAAGTTTCTTCACGTATCTTTTCTCATTTCCTCAACAGTGAGTTTTCTTCCAAGCTTTAATACGAACACTGCAGGAAGCTTACAGAAACAGTAATATCCTGTTGAGTGAGACAATCAGTAGTTTGTCCTATATCATGTATGGTTTCACCTGTGTTTTACAATGCTTTAGCACATTCAGGAGCAATATAATAGAGCCTGTGGGCTTTAGGAAGAACCTGCCCCAACCTGCAGGGACACACGCAATGCTCCTCTGACAGCAGATTGCTTAACCATGGCTACTCCATATTCACTTTGTGTTGACTCAATCTGTTGTTTCAATTCCTTATTTCCACCTCCCAGTAAATATACACAGAGAAATTTTGCCAGATTCATCACCAACAGCATAATTTCTTAACTGCAGAACATTAGCTGCATTTGACCAGGGAATCTCCTTCCTTTAGCTTCCCATCTTGCGTATGTATGGGAAAAAGTTACTGAAAAACTGGTTGAATCATTTAGTAATTACTTCAGTTGAAAATTTGGGTTTTAGAAACTTAAGCCATCTGGTGTTATTGTTGAATCACCATAAAAATCAATGAATCTGGCACACTTCCTGCCTACTTATTTCCTATGAAAACTAAGCAGTACACCCCATGAATTGAAGATTAAGTGCCGCTATTTTAGCTGTTCTGAGCCATACTTACAGTTCCAATAGACAGTCTCTCTACTGATGGTATTTTGAAAAAAAAATATGACAAAAGCATGCAAAAAAAATAATCACATCCTGACTTTCCACCAAAACCAAATTTCCTTATCTCTGCACTTACCTCTACCCACTACCAGAGTTCTGATCAGTTACCCACAACAGAGATTAGCCTGCATTCTCTATGGCTAACACTTAGAAATTATGAAAAAAATGTTTCTTAAAACAAATAAGAACATCATCTTTGAAAACTACTTGTTATGCATCTTTAATTTACCTGGAATAAGAAGTCTTAAATCTGTAATACAGAGACAAAACCCTACTATACACTATATATTAAGGCAAAAGCTATAAACAGGAAATAAGCACAATATTGTTTATAGTTGCTTATAAAAACATGTCAAGCTACTTGAGTTCTGCGTACAGCGTAACAATGTGTTCTTCTCTGAAGTATGGTGACCCAGAGAATTACTGGGATTTTAGACAAAGTTATAAACTATCTGCATTTAAAGCAGTTTCAATTATGAACAGCTTTGTTAGAATACATGCTTATAAAAACTTACATTTTTTGCCCTTTTTTTTTTCTTCTTGCAACTAAACACTTCAGGCCCCAATTTCAGAATCCAGGAAACCACCAAATCATTTATGACAAAAAAAAGATTAGAAAACATGTGGCTTGGTTAAGAATGTCACACAGAAAAATATAATGAGACAGAATAACTTTGAATACGGACCAAATAATCCTCTAACAAACCCAAGCATGCTTTCAGTGCAGTTATAAGCTACTGCTACAGTACATTACATACCTGCCTGTTCGTTCATTTTAATCAAATACTGAAAACTGTCTCAACATCCTACCAATTTACAAGTGTATATACACATCAGAAAGCCAAGAATATTACTAAATTAAAATGAAGTAATACAAAATACTGTTTTACGGAAATGACTGAACAGAGGTGTAAGATCTATTGCACAACCTAAAAGGTCATTACTTGGAAAATCCTGAGCTAGTGTGCTATTACCAAACAATTCAGGCACTTTTTTTCTCCTTTTTCTTTTATTACATAAGCAATAAACTTCCAACATATAAACTTCTGGGTATAACAACTCAAGTTCCATCTGTAACATCATGCTTAGAAGAAAAGGTATTCAATAAATAAAGACTCCCTTCAATGACTTCTTTACTTGAGACTGGTACGCAAAAGGAACTAAAGGTACATATTACAATGTTTCATTCAAATACTGTAATTTAAAAGCAATTATTAAAACTGTAAAAAAAGTTCCGCAGCATTCCACTACTGAAAAATAAAGTTATTTTTAATCAAGAAAGTTACAGGGTTAGTTCCTTTATCCTATTTTAGGTCTTGACAAAGTTGCAAAAAATGAACAGGTGTTCCCTTTGCTGTGTTATGTGTTTCAACTTCAGGATCAGAGCTCAGTTCAGGTTTCTGTCCCAATATTTAAACTTCCCTACAGAGAAAAATAAAACAATCGTTACCATCAAGTAGTAACAGTGAGGAAAAAAAGCAGGCTCCCAACCTTCCTGCAAGTACTGTATTATTGTATGTAACAAATTCTTTCAGTCATGGGTTGGAACAGTAAAACTGTAAAGACTGCAAAGGATGCATACACAATTATTTCGGAATGGTGAAGTAAACCATGAAGGTGTTCTGACCAGTTTAACAAATCTTAAGGACAAATGTAGTTATTATGCTACTCAAAATAAGGGAAATGTTAGAATCTAAGGAATGGTTGCTTTTTAAAGAGTTAACCTAACCAGCAATCAGTATGTTATTAAGATAATGGCTGTCCTACTTATTCTTCAAGATTTTACCTCAACTCAACTATACTCAATTTCTTCATTGGTCAAAAATCAATATTCAGATCTTATTATGCTTCTCTAATTCAAATCATAATCTCCAGGAGCCAGATTTTGTTAAGATTGTTTTAGTAAGTTCCAGACAAGAACCTTAATATCCAATTAAGGAACAGCATTGGAAATTAATGGGGGAAAAGCTCACTGCAACAGAATTAAATTATGGCACTTGATGCCCATTTTACTGGTTTGTTATTTTTAGAAAAAACCTTTTCCATCTATTTTCCACTAATTCCAATTCTGTTCACCCTTCAGAGATCAAGCTTCTTGGAGTCCATGCATATTTAAAAGCAATTCACCTGTATACTTTAGCAAGAAGCAACCTGTTTAACAGGTAGTAGGGTGCGTAGGTCATCTAATCCAATTCTGATGTCTGAGAAACCCCATAAAACTTTGATCATACTTAAAACAAATCCTTTATTAGAACTGATCAACTGCTTGTCCTCCCACAAGCTGTAACACTTCATACTGTTCAAAAGTTCTTCTGCACTTCAACACTATCACCGTCCCATACACACCACAAACCAGGAGGTGTAGGACAGATGTGCCTAATTGCTTCAGCTTGAGCTTAAGCTGTTTTACAGACACCATGTACTGCAGGATGCTTTATTCAGAACAGTACTCCAAGTGTGTAATTCAAAGCACATGATGAACTCTTAAGGCAACATAAGAAGAGATGAAATACAGACTTAATCAAAAAGTGTCTTAATATCGTTCAAGTTAATTTAAAACTGTAGCCTGAGAGGATGTAACATTTTTACAGAGGGCCACTTTCTCTTATCAATAACTGATCAAGGAGAAAATACTAGAACACAAGTAACTACAGAATCTCAGAGCCTGCCTCTGATTTGCAACTATCCAAAACATGTTTCAGCAAGTTCCTATGGCATAATCATGAACAAAATAAGTGCAGAATCAAGTTTGCCTGTGAAAGTGCAAAGAGCCAACACTCCAAGAAATCCCCTCCAAGCTATTCCACGGGGATTTAAAAACTGGAGCAGATCATTTGAATATTCACATTTTATAAAAGGACTTAGTGAAAAATAAATTAAGCCAACTCACCTTTTCTTTCCTCAAAAATCCATCTCTGAATTTATTAGTGGTAAATCCCCTTACACCAACAGAACGTAACCGCTGGTACTTAGCTTGAATATATAAACCCTTCTGTACTAAGCCTGATTTATAATGGGATTGCAAACGACCATCTGCAAAGTTGCTCTGTAAGGGTAGGGAGAAAAAAATGCACAAAATGAGGGCACCAAAACTCAATAGTTTATATTTACAGTTATATACACATGTAAAACCTACATTTCTGAGCAAGAATCCGCATTTGCAAGTGCTGAGCCTCTATTTTCAATTTGCTGTTCTTCAGATTACTAGCTACCATGTGGATCACAGAACTGCCACATTGTATTTACTGTTTAAAACATCTGAAACTATCTTCCTCATCGCAAAATGAAAAGTGTTAAAACATTGTACAATACATTTACTAACATCACTTGCCACTAAATTCACTGATGTTAGACTGCAGCAGGCAAAGGTGTTGAGCCAAAAACAGTAACGCTAAGCAGAAGTCAGTGTGACTTTTTCATACAGTTCTACGCTATCTTATGGTCTGAACATAAATTACTCTATGTTTTTATCACTTCCAGACTGAAATACTGTACATCAACCTAGCATGGGAACAGGAATGAAGACCAGAAGTAACAAAAAGCTTACAGGTGAGTGGCATTATACATACACAGAAAGAGCAATACAGCAAGACCAACACTGATGGGAAAAGTTATAAAAATGTTTCTATTATCCTAAGCACTCAGACCTCCAACAAAACACGCTGTAAAAAACTTTAGCACAAGAAACCCCCATTAATCATAATTTCACTTAGTTTTCCAGTAACACAGTTAAGTTTTCAAATGTAGTAGTGACAGAAAACTTCCCCATATACACTCATCCTTGAAATTAAAAAAAAATAGACAACCAAACAATGGTCTTTTAGATACAGAAAATAAGAAACATTCTGGCAATATAAAATATTTGTCACGTTTTACAAACAACTTTGACGTATAGAAGAGGAAAAAAAGAGTCCTTTTTGAGCAGGATGTAATTATTCTGGTGAAATCCGTGTCTTTTTGACAGAGTAAGGATCACTTCAACAAAAAAATTTATATGCTCTGAGGTTGTGATAAGTTTAGTACCAGTTTTTCCACCGTTTTCCACTGTGTGGAAGATGAACAGCTAAGAAGGGACTGTACAGAACAGAGGTTCCTTTATGCACAGTTCCTGTTATTTCAAAAATCATTTCACCCACCTACTACGTAGGAGCTAACTGAGAAGCTGTCCCCATCAGTTCCCCAGGGTTACTCTTAGAGTGCTTGTGGGCAGAGGACATACTTGCAAAAGGCCACTAAATGCTAACTCACTCCTCTACTGAAAAGAATATCTGAGTCTCAGCACAACACAATTAGGTGCAAGTAAATTCCTTAAGTAGATATAAGCCTACCATAGGGAGAGCTGAAGGGCATTTTCAATGCTAAATTAAGCCACTGAACACAGTTAACATTACGTTTCTCCCACAACTGCTGTGGTTCTCTGCTCTGACGTAGGTGGCTAGAAAGGAGGCCTTAGTGGTCTGTCACTGCATTTGTACAGCAACAAGCGAAGGAGCGGACTAAATAGGAAAGGGAGAAAATGTACAAGATATTGAAAGTGAGATTATACACACACTTAAGTTTCAACTCAAGTATCTACATAAGCAGGGAGGAAGAGAAATAGAGGTATTATTAACGCAGCAGAATCAGCTGTAGAGGAAGTTTACAGATCATACATTTGGTATGTAGGTACTGAACTCATACACAGGTCAGAGGAATATGAGGTAGTCTAAGGTACAGGAGAAAACAGTTCACTTGCAGTCTAAAAATATGCCAGAGTGACATCTACTTTTACATTAAGACTATTTTACAAGTAACACTAATCACAGTGCCTAAGGACCGATGGCTTTAAGCTCTGTAAGAGCAAACATATACCAATGTGCCGCTGGGATGGAGTCAGTTTTCTTCATAGCAGTCCACATGGTGCTGTATTTTGGATTTGTGACTACAACAGCACTGACACCACACCAGTGTTTTGGCTAAAAACTAAGGGAAGGGAGCTCTTGCTTGGGCACTGGCTGGGCAGTCAGTTTGTGGGAGGTGGTGAGCAACTGTCTGCATCGTTTCTTTATTCATCCTCTTTCCTTTCCTTAACTCTCCTCATCTCATTCCATAAGTTTCTTGCTTTTGTCCTCCCTATTCTTTTCCCTGTCCTTTTGGAGGTGGGAGCAAGAGGAGAGTGAGCAAGCAGCTACATGGTACCACGTGCTCACTCTCTCCACAGCCATTAATACACTGAACTGTGTAAAACAGAACGGAGTTTAGTTCAAAAAGATAACCACGCACATACCACTTAAATATGGCTTAGTGATTCATTTCAAAGTGTTACTACAAAAAAGACCTTTTAATTTTTATACGATTTCTCCAGATCTTGTATGAAACTGCTGCTCTAGAAATATTTTTGGTACTAGGTTAAACTTTTGAAAAACATATGGTCTTGCAAAAATAATCTAAATAAACCCCTGGTTTTGCTTATTCAGCTAGAACTCCTCCGTTTTATGTATCCAGAAGCAGCATATTTATTTGTTTTTAATAATCAGTGGAAGGCTCTTGAGTACAGAGGAATCAAATCGCCTTCCTTAGGCAGGTTTTAGCAACAGCATGAGAGGGAAAAACCCTTTATGTTATGAGGGAGGAAACTCAATGTGAGAACTTGATGAAACTGATGTCAAATCAGCAATGCTGTTTCCATGACAGTGACAAAAGGTAATGTACATATATGGAAACTGCAATACCAGTGAAAATGCTGTTTTCCCTACAAGTTTAAAACACTGTGGGACAGATCACTGGATACAGCAATGTTCAGGTTTCATATACACAGGCAATGACAGTTTAAGCAAGCACTTTCCTGTCTGCATGATCTCCAGCAGAATTCTTGGCTGAAGTAAATTAAGGCAGCCTTTTGTTTTCTTTATATTATGAGGCAATGTAGGTAGTTGATATGATGATACAGCAGCCAGTGCTAATGATCCATCTGTCCCCTACCAACTGACAATACAGAGGGGATACCAATTAAGAGACTGCGATGTCCTTACATGTTAAAATAGAGATGTCAGGCTGACATTTTAAACTTACTAGCTTCAGATTGGAAAAGTTCCACCCCACCACCACCACCACCAGAATAGAGTTAGCCCTTTTTGATACTGTTAGCTTAGCTATCTGGCAGATTGACTGGCAAAGCATACCTAAACAGGAGAGCCCCAAAAACTTTCATAACAGTTCGCTTATGTTTAGTTTCAGGGAGGGGAGAGGGAGGAACCTCCTCACCCTTCAAAGTTTCATCCAAAACACCAGCTACTCAACTTACCCAAAGCCTTATTTCAATTCCCCTATCTACAAAATAAGATCACTACCTAGTCTGTGTGTTATTTTACTCCTGTTAAATAATTAGTAGGGGTACTTGTAAAGTAGAAAGTGAGTATAAGTTGTGTTTTTCTGATATAAATACATCTAATTCAATCCATGCATAGCATGCCACTATCAGCAGAAGGAAGTGTTTGTTTTCTGATCCCATGATACATTTTACAATTAAAAGGTTTTAGAAAGAAACTGCATTATCACAGGAAGTAATACACCTGCTCACTCCTTTATCATCTTGAGACCCTGAAAATAAAGTTTTACTTTCTTTTTCCAAAATGAATAGATAGCAATATGCAGGGTTCACACAAAACATTAGTTCCCCAGAAATCCCTATACGAAAAAGCCATCAAAATAATAGTATTAATACATGAATTGTACTGCCTTCGGAATATCCTAATTTCAGGAAGTGGTTCAGGCTTCCATACATATTCGGAGAAGGAAAGAAAGCTGCTCAGCTTGGTTTTGAACAGATTATCTTTCTAGTCATTGTTCACTTCCTGCACTTTCCATTCTCAACTTTGGAGTTAACTTATTTCTTTCAACTGTATGGATACAATCCTGGACAACTCAGCTCTGCTGACCTTCTTACCTCCAAAATTAGTTCAATAGAAACAATTAGGCAACGATGCCACTATTTCTATGTCATTTAATACTTTCAAATCTGTCTCTTTACTGAACTCAACAGGATCAAAACCCAATTTTATTTAACAAATGCATCTGATAAAAGCTGATCTGTACCTTAAAGTGTCTTCTGATGGGTCCTGTATTTTCAAGGTGTCCTCTAATGCGTCTATGAGGGAAAGTGTCACTTGTTTTTGAAGAATAGTAAGAATTCTAGGAGGAAAAGAGACAAAGTTATTAGCTTAACGTTAAGTTATGAAAGAAAACAGTCAAAAGCAAAAGTTTCCATGGTTACACTAACATATTGCAGTCCTTTCAATCTTACAGTGTTTGACACAAAGACACTGTTAGAAGGCACCAGAATATGAGAAAATGGCCTGGAGTCCAGGTTGGCTGAAGCAATGGCAGAGCCCACGGAAACCAAAGATGATACAAACCATCATGTTGGAATATCATCCTCTTGGGTCGTTATCTGCTCAGATCTCTTCCATTAAGGCTCTGCACCCCTGTCCCCCTAGAACAGATGCCTCAATTTGCATGCAGGAAGTGTAGTAGAATAGCACTCATCGCTTGAGTCAGGAATAAGAACAAGATTAGTACTCTGGACATCCTTGGGTAGCATACGGTCATTGTTGGTTAGTGTGTTGTACAGCAGACACATGCAACACTACTACACACACCACCAGAGCAACCAGAAAACAGATGCGTACCACATTGTATCGGTCCATAGAAGATCCTACTTTTAACTTTGCATTATAGAATAGCATTTTGGAAAACACTTGCCTGCCACAGAAACATACCTGTTTTCAAAAATAAGTGGAGCAGACAAGGGGTACTGAAATTGTGTCAACATGCTGAACAGCTGCAGTCAAATAGCCACAGTTGCATAAAACAGAGTGCTCCACCCAGCCACTGTTCTCTACCTGTGTATTTTGGCCGTTTTCCAACTTTTCCCACAACAGCTACCTTGAGAAGATCCATACAGCTAAGATATGACTCTCTCCAACCATGGTATACAATTGTAATTGTTTACATTTACATACCAACAGGTACTAATGTCCTCTAATGCAGACAGAACTGATTTGTTAATGAACTCTTGGCCAAATTCATTTTTTTGTTCCATTTAAAAGTCCTCTTGAAGAATCACAAAAGTATTCCAGTGCTGTTTTTTTTCCAAATAAACTAACATTTTATTTTTCCAAGTAAACTAACATTTTATAATAAAATGCTAATGCAGGCTTTGCTGTTTATAGAATTTCTGTACTCTAATAAAATATTAAAACTTTCCAGTGGCAGAAGCTTTTTGGATGTTTTCTAGCACTTTGTAATTTGGGGTGGCTAATAAATGCAACAGAGCAGTATTGCAATGCAATTCAACTCTTAACAGGAATTTAAACTAGCTTTTTTTTTTTTTTAGATTAACATTATTGCCTACAACTCAACTATTTAGCTTTTGAAAAGTACTTCGAAGAGAAGCAACTCAGCAGGAAACAAAAAAAAGAGGAAGAAATGTTATGAAGTGAAATCAAGATAGTCAAAATGGCTTTTCAAAAAAAATTAAATACCCAGAGGAAAAAGCATGTCAGAAACTTCCCAGCTCTCTTATCAGCATATGAAAATGCTCCATGAAATCAAATTATTTCTCCGTACACTACATAATTAAATAAGGAAGCTCCCCACTGAAG
The DNA here is from genome assembly GCF_009769625.2 of Cygnus olor. Taxonomy (NCBI): domain Eukaryota; kingdom Metazoa; phylum Chordata; class Aves; order Anseriformes; family Anatidae; genus Cygnus; species Cygnus olor. The sequence goes on along the minus strand of NC_049169.1, from coordinate 126,794,023 downwards.
TTCGCTCTTCTTTAAAGCTGAGAACTCAGCAAAACTAAAAGAGAAACCACTCAAGAACATTTCTTGTTATAGTTAAAAATCGAACTTCGGGAATTAAAGAAAGCCTGTCTTCGCTAAATATGGACATCCTCACTCTACAGTTCCCTCCACCCCAAGATTCAAGCACATTCATAAAAAAATCCATTAGAACTACTTGATCTACAGATCTCCAGCAATCTACTGCTCAGAAGTTTCCTAAAACGGACTTAATTTTAAGAAAAAAAATTGAGAAATACAAGTAGGTGCTTGTTCTGATCTCATATTCTTTAGCCTTTCGGTCAATAACATGCAAGGCTAGACAGATATCTACATCTTCGAGGCAAAAGTTATTCTCAAGATTAAGCTTATCTCCCACTTAATACTAACATGAGAAGCATATTGCCTTCACTGGCCCGCTGTTAAAGGTTCTCATACCTTGCCCTGAAAAGATAATATTGGTAACCAATGGAAACTGGACACCAGAAGTAGGCAACAGGAGATTTACCTGTTCAATTTTGATGTAACGACTAATATTGCCCATTTAACAAAAAACCAACAGAACCAAAATGATGTTAATATCACATTTTGATAATTTACTCTATTTTAACAGGACTGACACGGTATCTGTCTTTACATGAGGCAACATCCTAACATCATCTGATGTTATCTGTTTATCAGGCTTTGAATTTAAGCAACCATCTTTTATCAGTACTGATGCATATGCCTTCTTACACAACATAGTGAAATTTCATTGCGGTTTTTCAAACAAAACCGGAAAGTCTTTATTAGTAAATTCAGACAAAAAAATTAAATCCTGTATTACAACTTAAGATGAAGTATTTTATCCTGTCAAATACTATTTTTAAATATTTTTTTAGTCTTGGCACTGTTATGCTTGTCATTTGAAGCCTAGCTCTTTGATGTACCCTCTCTCTATATATACATATATTTACCTGTAAACAAGAGCAACCAAGCCTGGAAGGAGTGCTGAAGGTTAGACTTCTTGTTGTGCATTTCCGGTGGTCTGGGTTTTTAAAAGTACACGTACAACACTTCTAAACAGAAGTGATAAGAGATGTCTACTGCATACTTTTGCATGTGTTTTCCACACCTTTACAATTTTGCTGATACAATATGCTATCGCTACATCTCTTCTGCAGCATAAGACACCTTCCCACAAAAACTGGAGAGCTCTGCTTATATTGTGGAGCTCACTAAAACGATTTCTACCCACATATCTAAGAGTAAGCAAAACCACAGTTACTGTCTTATCCGGCAGCTATTATCTTAGCTCTTGCTCACATTTCAATCCCTTCCTCAGTATTTCCACACATTTTTGTTTCCCATAGTTTATGCTCCATTTTAGGATGTTTCCTATTTCATAAATATGGTTGGCCCAACATCAATATTCTGATGTTGCATCAAACCATTTCTTAAATCCAATGCACTCTTCCCTGAAGACCACTTTTTAGTCACGGTCCTGACACTTTCCAACACATATGGCAGCATTCACATCTGAGCAGTTCTATTCTAGTAGAAGACTGACTCTCAAATTCCAGACCTCTGTCCTCTTGTAAGGAACAGGCATGAGTGGTCTTTACCTTCATTCGTTGCTTTACGGATGCTTTCGACTGCATTAATATTGCATTTCTGAATAAAGCAGTAGTGGATACAGTCATGCAGCCCTGAATTTACTACAGAAAACCTGCTCAGTTCACAAGTTACACGTGGCTGAAATTATAACTGACCACTTAGAAACTACTCCAGTTCTCAACTCACACAGTAAATAGTGGAGCAGTGCTAGCACCTTACATATATGAAGGTCAAGTTTGAGGAGGTGCCCACCAGGATAAGCTCTGCTCCCATAGCACCCAGTCCTGAAGAACTCCTCCTTTGAGAAAGGACCTTACATTCTCATATAGCGTGTCCACACACCACAGGAAATGCCACACTACTGAAGCTAGCCTGTTCAGCTGAACTGTTTATATTGTCTTAGATATGAGAGTTAGTGTATTAGTGATCTGCTCTGCCTGGGAAAAGACTACTTTCATTCTGCATTACTTCACATATTGAGCATTAGATGTAGCAGAAAAACAAGAAAAACAACAGGAGCAGAATAAGATTTAAAAACAAGAACAATGAACAAAAACAGAAGAGAAGATGCAATTAGGAAGTGCCAATTAGCATACTCCAGACACCTTTGCCAAATGCCTGTAACCCCTCTATGCCAGGTGGCGAGCACTGATTCATTTCACTTCTACTGGCACACGTGAACGGCAAACCAAAGTGTTTTAACTTCCCACTTCGTCTGCAAACTTCTGCATGCCTGACATAGTGAAGAGTCATCCCTTGCATTTTTAATACCTATGCTTTCACAGATAACACTCTTCTGAAAGATACACTGCACTGAGGAGTTATCCCATCTCCCCTAAGGAAGATAAGCTCCCTAAGAACTGCATGTTTGCAGTTTGCTAGCAGATACCAAAATGCAGTCTTCAGAATCATCAGCAGATCTAACAAGTCAGTTTTTATTTCAAACTAACAGCTAACACCCTGTAAGGAATACAGTCACTGCAAACAAAACGAGCAATCAGTATGAGATTGAAGCCCCCAAAACACAATCTTAATATCCTTTACTCTTTAAAATTGTTGCATTGTGTTGTTTTGCGATGAGAGACACTTATACTTGCCAGGCAGCTACATTTCAGTGACAATCACAACTTTGACTAAATAAAAGCTACTTTTGGTGGACTTTGAAAGTTGTATGGTCTTCTGGAACCATGCCCATAGGGTATTAACTATGATGTATAAAGAATGACAATTTCTATTAGTCTCCTTGTTTTGCGCCCACCAGAAAACAGGTTTTAGAGTAATATCATACAAAATTAATAGTTTTTCTAGTCTTACCAGTTACCCAAGTTAAACAAGCACAAGCACTCAGAAATAGGACTGTAGTTGTTTAGAAGGGATTTTCCAAAAGGGAGAAATATATTACTACCATACTTAATATAACTGTCTTTCCCATTTCAGTATTAAAGTACATTACAAAGAGATCCTAAGAAAGTATAAGTGCCCAAACTAGCTTCAATAAACTCAATATCAACACAGACAAGCTATGCCATTGTATAACATTCCATCTTTAGGAATATAATTTCCGGCATTTCTAATTATTTCTGTAATACGTTCTTCATTTTTGCTTTTAGAATAAGAGCTTTCCATAACTTCTCTCTTAAGGAGAAACACTGTTTTAGTAACAATGCCGGACACAGTCCTGGACAACCTGCTTGAGCCGGGGTTTGGACCAGATGACCTCCAGAGGTCCCTTCCATCCTCAGCCATGCTGTGACTCTGTGAATGCTACCTACACAAACCAAGGATTCAGACCTTCCCTTCCAGCTGCTGACAACTAGTTTTTCCCAAACTATTCCATGTTACCTCAGGTTATCTGCTCAGTAACAAGGCCTTCTAATTTGTGTTTAAGTATCACATTATGAAGTGGGAAAAATGCAATATACAGAAACTTATATTGTTTGTAGCTTTATAAGAGAAGCTTGTACTGTTTCGTAGTTTCATTAATCAATTTCGGTAAGACATTATAAATTCTAAGTTAGTTTGACCTGCTCCTGCTACTCAGTAAGAATTCTAGAGTTGCACACCTTATTTCCAGACTCTGAAAAAATACTTTAATTCTACTGTAGTTACACCCAACATCACCAATCTAAACTAGACTTCAGAAACAAATTTCTGACAACTTCCCTGCTAGGTTATAAAAAAACAACAGCAAAGTTGTTTTAGAATACTACAGAGGTGTTCTAAAGCAAAAGAACTAGTTTTTTGTTTGTTTTGTTTTTAAATCAGAATTTGGTCGTAAGAGTGATTTTAGCTCACTTGCATTATTCTGTGCTGCAAAAGATGTCTGTGGAAATACTGTTGCACTATAACTGAAATTATGACTTTTTATTGTTGAGCAAGTCTGAAGATAAAGCCTCACTGGGAACTTAAAGACAAGAGTTCACAGACTGTTAAAAGTCATATCAGCCTAAACAGTGCAGCAGAAACCGAATCATGAATAAAAGATCAAAAAAATGCAGAAGCTACTACTTCTATATTTAGGCTTACCAGGTGAGATTTCCCAATAAATTTCCTGAAAGGTGGTTTAATGAACCTCATAGGCTTTTGGAAGCCATCAAGTTGAGAGCTTTGTAATTTTGAAAGACTGCAGCTTTGCTGATTCCTGATGTGCATAAGAGAAAGAGAGAGAGACAACAATTAAAACCCCCAAACCATAATATATCAACACCTGGTAATTTAAATGACCTTATTCTAACATCTGTACCACTTAGAAGTTGTAAAGTGATGGTTTTCAAGCCATCTAAATCTAAGACACTTGAAAAATTACTAGGACTTAGCATTAGTGTACAAGTTGCACAGAACTACACAGTAAGCTGTATTCTCTTAGGCAGTGATAATTAATGGAGATATTCTGCTTTCTTGAAAGCCTCACTATCAAATCAAGTTTCCCTGGCTCACCCAGCTACACCTGCACAGCTGGTTGTCACTGCCCTCTGCCGGTTGACCTGCTTTTTGCATTTCAGCAGTTTTGTACTGTACTATCTTTAAATTTGTATAAAACTTTCCATTTTGCAAAATTCCAAACCAGACAGAAGCTCTGATAAATTGCTAGATGTGAGCTGATGCTCATTTCATCATCAACAAGCAGGTGTTTTTTTTTTTGAGGGGGGATGGATATTGATTTTTTTACTAGGCACTTTGTTAATACAGACGTGCATAAAACCTCTAAATAAAACACACATGAAAAGTAATCACCAGAAATCCAAACATATAGTTCCCAAAACATACAGAAACAGTTTTCATGGATGTAAAATAAATTAATAGCTGATTAAGTATTGCCAAGATCTCACATGTGGACTATGAAAAAAAAAAAAAAAACAATCTCAGGAAAATCTTCCTCCTCATCCAATTACTGCCCTCAGCTCACAATACACTATCCACTAGAGCTGACAGCATAAGTTTCACACTCCCCCACCCCAGGACAGCCACACTTCTTAGAGAAGCGTGAACTTCCTTCTTTAAGTGGTGTATATGAAAGGTAGGGAAGACAGCAACTGTGGAAATAGCAGAAAAAGTCTTCCCAGACAACTGGGCCAAACGTATACTAAAGATACAACCCCGGGCTGATAAAAGGCTATCAGCAACTGTCCAATAATTTGGTTTTATTTTCCTTTTTTTTGTTTTTGTTTAAAAAAGCCTAATATACAAGTAGTGTTTCCTCTGCAGCTTTACAGGTCAGTTTTCCTAAGTACGCATGTATTGCTGCTATTTGCCATTTACAGACCGTATTTAAAATGAACAAACAGCAATATATTAAGAGGTATCTGCAAGTCATGACTACAACATAGATGCATTTCATTACACTCTGGCAAATCTTCAGTCAACATTACTAACACTAATAAGTCAAGTCAGCCAACCTCACAACATCAAAGCAAAAAAGGATGACTGAGGTTAGCGAACACCTTTGGGCCACACATCTTTAATAAACCTGCTGCAGGAATTCAGAGCAGTAACAAGCAATTCCAAAAACCTAATTTTAGTTCATACAATTCTCCAAGAATCAGAATTTCTGACATTCCACAACATTACAAACAACTAGAGCAGCAAAACAACGCAGTCATTCTAGAATGACTTTATGAAAAAAAAAATATCAAGAGAATGCTGTTATATACCACAAAAAGTAGTAGAAAACTAGTTAAGTGTTTTCAGATTTGTTTTTTCTACTCAGGTCTGCAACTTGAGCTTGCTTTTTTTTTTTCCCTCCCTACTGCAACTTAACCTCTTTCAAGGCAATACCCCATTACATGCTACATTTGCAGTGCACATCGGTGGAATTTTGTACATCGGTGGAATTTCAATACAAATCAAATTCACAAACTCAGGGGGAAGGAATCACAACAAATTTGAATGCAACTGTGGAAGTGTCAATAAAATTAATGCAGAAGAGAGCCATGGGCTTATGCAAATAGGATTGCTATTAGCTAATTACCTTGGAGCCGCACCATCTACATGAAACATTCTCTCATCTTCATTCTTCAATCTCTCTTTTCTTCTCCTTTCTATATCATGCCGTAGATCATTTGGATCTTCTAAAACTCTCATAATGTTCTAGTTAAAAGCAAGGGTTGAAGCCAAGTTAGCTCATAATAGCTAAACACTGACTCGATTCTGTTCTTCAGGGGTTGCATCCCATATATAATCTTGTTAATGCAGTACAACCATCTGGACATAGGACAGATGCACATCAACCCAAAGATCCCAAAACCAAAACAGTAACAATAATTTGTCCCAAACTACCCTCTCTTGCACCATCTGCCTTGATACAAGTTTCCAAACAACATTAAACAGAACACTAGAATTTCAGCAAAAGAAGTTCCTACTGAGTTACCACAACAAAAAAATATTCACAAATTCCAGTAAACGTTAAGAATAGTAGATCTTAAATTGTCTTTCTACATACTTGCACTATAGAAAAAATGGGTAACTAAATCACAGAAAATATAGCTTAAAAGGGGAACATAAAATCCCACATCCCTTAATAAACACATCGGATAAAACAGCATTCAGAGGACTAATCTGTATGTTGGGCAAATCTAACATCTGGATAGAAGAAGTGTCAACGGTTTTTCCGTTTTTCCAATCTCAGACGGAAATTAGGATCTATATGTCAGTCACTTATTTTGTATTTACACTATTTAAAATCAGAGAGGGGTTTGAGGAGCAGGAATAACCTCCCTCCAGCTACTCTAGAAAAATATCTACATTTTACTCAGTGAACACATACTTGCACCTTTGTGGTATGTGTAAATATGCTTGTGTGCATTTCTTTAAAAATAGTCAATTTCTAATAGTCTTCAAAGAACATAGAAGTGGCTTAAGGGGAAAAGCGTTACTTACATTTGAGTGAAAATGACATAACTGTCAGAAAAATTAAATACCTGAGGAGATTCCGATGGCACAGTTCGCTTGTTCTGAAGTTCTGCTAGAGACATGTCAATCCTCCTGAAACAGGAAATTTACATAAGGACAAGCACCATCAGGATAAATAGCAAGATCATTGTTAGCCAACTACAGAATTCTTTTCAGACTACGTATGGAAAATTTAAAGTCAGTTAAAAAACACTCGGGCTATATTGTGCAATGCCTCCTGAAGATTAACCACCTTAATGCAAATAAATTAAGGCAGAAGCACACCAATTACCTGTGAATTTCTGGATCCAAACTTATTTTAGCTTCATTCGTATTTGGAATTGGTTTATCCTGAATTTTTGAGAACCGTTCATGCAGAGTTATGTCAGAAGATGTGAAATAATTTGCTGTGAAAAGATTAAATACAACAATGTTTGTTTGCACTATTTGAAGTGTTTAGCAGAAAACTCTGTATTTTAAAACATTAACTGTTAAAGATACAAACAACTTCCAAGATTAAATTTCAAACCATTTCCACTTGCAGTTTAAGACTCTCAAGCAGGAGATTAGGTCAGCCCAACTTAGACAACCTCCTTATTTAGTAAGATTAAACTGAAGAAAGTTGGCTATTTATCACCTCTCTCATGGCAACTACTAGAATCCTTCAATAACAGAGTTCCACACTAAACATGATGCAACTGTCTAAAAGCTAATCTGAAAAATTAAAGGAACTATACGTAACTAGTAAACTGTGATTACAGTAAGCTTCCCCCCCCCACCCCGTCATTCCTAAACAAGGAGTTTAATCTTAAGCACTTGCAAGAAATCCTTTCTACCTTAACACTCCACAATAAGGCCTCCGTTAAGGACTGATACCTTCTTACCACCATGCTCCACCCACCTACTTTATACCCTCAGCCTACATTTGTAGGTTATACGGTAGTTATAAATAAATAAATGCATACATATAAACCCCCAACATTACAGCCACCTTTAATTTGATGGATAATTGTGATTATTTCCTGAGTAAATTCTCTTGATGGGTCGTTTTCAACATTGCGTGTTACAGATTCCATGTGCTCAAACACCGGGTGAAAGTTCTCATTTTTCCTGCCAATAGCAACCAGATCGTGTGACATCTGTCTCTCTGTAGTATGACTAGAAGCAGCCCTAAAGTAAAAAATTGCAGATATTCACTTGAAGAGAATTCAATATTTGAAAACTTCAAACAAAAAAGTAGAACAAAATAAATTAAGAAGTTTGCTTTAGGAATAAGTGTCATGAAACAGAAATCTCATTTTGTTGCTTTTAATTTAAAAACAACCCCAAAATCGCAACTCTAAGGGCCATAAGGAAGGAAAGCTATAAAAATAAAAAAACAGCTACGACTACGGTCTTGGGAATCCTTGTTTCAGTGAAGTATGCAATACAAAACTGGTAAACTTTAAACTTTATCTAATTACTAAATAAAATAGATAAATGAAGATTGTTAGCTTTTTTAGTGTAATTCTGGGAGGCAAACTGTGTCTTTGTTTACAAAGAGCTACCAGACTGTTTTCAAGAACAGCTCACAGATGTCAAAACCGCAGCATCTTTGATAACTGCATCACTTGAGCCTAGTCAAACGTTTCCAGTGGCAGTGTGTAAAATTAAGGATGTGTCTAACATTTTTTCTTTTTGGTCAGGTTTTGCTCATTCTAAATATATTTATGCCTGAAATAGTTGCATTGCTTCGTAAGAGCTATTTTGACAAGGAAGCAAACACTAAAATTTCTACTGCTTTATTCGCAACGAAAATGCTTGTCAGTTGTAAAGAAGTTGAGGACTCAAACACTGCAGAATGGACAGCGAAGTCTTTGTCTTGAAAGTTTTACGTGCAAAGTGACTATGCACCTGTCCATGCTCTATTTGAGAAGTAGGAGAGTAGAATTTCATGCAAAAATTGCATCAGAAACAGCCTCTAGCAGGCCCCAGAAGTCATCTATTTACCCCCAGTAAATGCATGTGAGAGTGAATCCAAACAATCTCATTTTAGGCATTTGTCACAGATGATTTGAATGATCTGCCTTCTTGTGAGGTTTATAAAGAATCAGCTCAGTCATTTGCAGTCACGTGTTTAAGTGCCTAAGGTACGCAGCATGGATACTCCCAGTTATCAGCTTCTGCAGAATTAGTGTTTTAGCTTGCTATAATTTTTTTTTTTTTAACTTTAGTTGCAAAACCAAATCTTCTACACATAAAATAAGCTGTAATCAATACTGTACTTTCTTCAGTCTGCAAAAAATAACCATGCACATTGAATTACCATGTCCATTGTGCATGACTTTCAAGACCAGCAGCAAGAGAATACTACATACAGGAATCATCCTGTGGGCTTGCAACAAAAGTCAGCAAGAATTAAGTTGTTTTCCTTACATTATCGTTTAGGAAGGTAAATGCATGTCTCAACAAAAATCACTTTCCTTCCCTCAGTCTTTCATATTAGCCCCTTACATGGGGACAGTAACTTGTCTTTATAACTCTCAATTGCATTAGGTATTTCTGAAATATTGGAAAAGGAAAAAAGTTACATAGATGTCGTATCTGGGAAAAGAGGCAGAGTATCTTTAAAATGAAGGCTAATCAGCTTCCAAAAGGGATTACTGTCATTATACAACATCCTTGCCTACAACAGCAAGGCAACAAACCAGAAAATCCTGAAAATATCTAGACAAACCAAGCTGCTTACTCTACCATGTATCCACTACCTAGATTTTCATATTACCCCTTTTTTCCCCACCATACAGCTGACAACGGGAATGCTAAAGGCAACCACAAGCACTACGTGCAAGACAGGAGCATACCCTACTACTTTTCGGTTCTGATGCCTCAACAGATTGCCACTTCATTCCTTACAATAATAAATAACAATCCAAAAACCTTCAATTTTTTGACAGCTTTATTGGACTTGATCTTGAACATCTGAATGTGTGACTGAGACTTATACAAGGTTACTAAAGGTTACCTGTTTTCAAAAAAAATAAGGAACTCCTCAGGTAGCCAAAAAAACACCATCACATTCCAGAACAAAGGACTGGGTATGTCTGCTTTTTTTAAAAAAAATAATATATTTGCTTTTAATAAGCTACTTTAATTACAGTTTGTATCGGCCATATCTGTTCTTTCCACTCGCTACTACATCTCCACGAAATGAACTAGTGTTTTATTTCTTAAATAGAAACAGGCTATGACCTTCCAGTCTGAGCAAGTCAACATTTTAAACACAGTAAAATTAAAAAGGTACAACCTTAGTTCATCCTTGTTACCTCCTAAGGAAACACTTGTTTCCTCTGATATTCACGAACTGTAAGCATACAGGAAGAAAGAAGAACAGGTGAGGGGAAAGAAATACCTGTACTTGGTCACCATTTTCTTCATATCCACTTTGATTGTGAGATGCTCCCTCCTACAGTTGACATCTGACATTTTCACATCTGAAACAGTATGACTTGAATCATGCTGGCTACTGGAGGAATCTACTTTACTCCTGAGTTCCCCTTCTTTCCTTACTCTTTCCTTCTGCTTGTTTTTAAAGGATCTCAGATCAACATCCATCTTGGAAGAGTTAATGCATGCATTGCAGCCCTTCTTTGAACTATATTTAACAGGTACTTCAACATGCCCTCCTTCTTCAGTCTGTCTCGCTCTTCCACCACTAAAGTAATCTAGCTCTTTGCTATTCCGGGCACCCTTAGAAGAACCGTATTTCTGGTCTTCCTGCTTCACATACTTCTGAGCTCTATCATCTGAGAAAGACTTTTCCCCATCTGGATG